>NC_133772.1:135415459-135570914 GCF_003597395.2 Chelonoidis abingdonii | reverse complement strand
CTACTCCTCTCGTTTGGGAGGAGTTCCGAAATCGATTTAAGGAGGCGGTAAAATCGATATTAATGACGACGTCATGTGAACGGATACAGCGTTAAATCGGTATATCGGCCATTAAACCGATTTAAAGTCGCAGTGTAGATGTGGCCATAGAGAGACACGTGCACCTTAAGGGTTAAGCACAAGATGCATGTTCTTCCCTATTTACATTTTTATAAACACGCTACAAAGAATAAATCTCTTTGAGGGTGACCACAGGAAAATGTTGGCCCAAAGGGGAAAGAAAATCCAGTTCTGGGATGGGGGGGAGGGATAGCTCAGTGGTTTGAGCATTGGCTTGCTAAACCCAGGCTTATGAGTTCAATTCTTGAGGGGGCCATTTAGGGAACTAGAGTAGAAATCTGTGAGGGGGTTGGACTATACAACCTCCTGAGGTCCCTTCCAACCTTGATATTCTATGATATGTTGGAGTAAAGCAGCTATCTGCCCCTGCCAAGAGGTATACATTTCACTACTATGAACTCCCCAGGGACATTACAAGTTTCTTTTATTTTCCCTTTGAATTGTTTGAGAGAATAAAATGGTAGGCAGGTGTACAGCAGTGTCAGACAGTTCTGAGGCAGCTGGGTGCAGGCTTGAGAGATGATGACAAAGTAGGAGGAACATAAAATAATTTGGTCCCTCTCCTTTCCCTATTTCCCTTATTGCTGAGCTTGGTTCCCTCTGGTGACTGAAATATATGGTACAAGGAGCAGAGACTAGCTTGGCTCTGGTTTTGATCAATCATGTCTTTACATACATTAGGAGGATTAACAGCTTCAATCATTTTAAAAAAATGATACATCTTTGCCACATGGTTTTCACTATGCCAAAAATGTCATACATTTGATCCAACTTATGGCAAATAGTGTCTGAGCTGTTGACAATATATCCTTTCACCCTGGAACTAGAGGATGCAGTACTCATAATGATAAACATCTAAAATATTTCTATGTTGAAAAAATGAACTGGGATTCTGAAATGTTACCACTTAACATTATTTATGATGATGATGTATCTGTGTATTACAGTAGCATTTAGAAACCCCAGCTGAGATGTGGGGCTAGTGTGCTAAGCACATGACAAGATATAGTCCTGCTCCAAAGAACTTAGAGAATCATGGACAGGACAGACAAAGGATGGGAGGGGAAACAGAGGTGGAGGCTTATGCAAGGTCATAGAGCAGTTCAGTGGCTCAGCTAGGAGTAGAATCCAGGGGGATAGCTCAGCGGTTTGCGCATTAGTCTGCTAAACCCAGGCTTATGAGTCCTTAAGGGGGCCACTTAGGGATCTGGGGCAAAAATCAGTACTTAGTCCTGCCTAGTGAAGGCAGGGGGGTTGGACTTGATGACCTTCCAGTTCTAGGGATTATTTTATGTCCTGATTCCTCTTCCAGTGCCCCATCCACTAGACCATGCTGTCTAGACAAGTTCTTTTAAAGTTCCATTTGATACAGTTACAAAATCAATAGGATCCTCATTTTAAGTATAATAAGGGATAAAGTTCAATGGTTTACATATCTTCAGATTGAATCTACATTTCCCCCTCCCCTGCCCACAGTGTTTGACATGAGAGTAAATGCGTCAGGCAGAACAGCTGGATTTCTTTCCTGTTGTGGGATTTCTGATAGTTTTTAATGCAAGGTAATGAAAGTCTGATTGGGAGATTAGAGACGGATTCTATAATCGTAAGAAGCTGCATCTTTTGTAGCCCCAAGTATTTTGTGAAGTAAAGCAGTCTGATTAAATGAAAGGACACAAAGCAGTCCAAGAAGTATTCAGTCTGATACCATTTCTGAGGGAATTATTTTCCTTGCCTTTCAACTCACAAATATGGAGAGATGAACAAAAGTAAGAAGAAGTGACCATGAAATAAAGAATATCTTTTAAATTATCTGAAATCACAACCATTTTTTTTTAATATGACCCCTTACGTCTGCTTTCACACCTCATTCCAATTACACTCTGTGTTAAGGAGACACAGGACAGACAGATGATTTTCTGGTGGAAATCACCTCTCACCCATTCTGAGTGTGTACCATGCCTTGGTACCAAGCAATGTAAGATTCCCCAGGCTGCCCTTCCCATGTCTGTTGGGAAACACTTGTCCCCTGAGAGGTGGATTTGGATCTCTCACTCATTTCGCATAGGCCCCAGTTGGACATGGAGTGGTTGCTTTGGAGTACTAGTCACTTAAGCCGCATTTGAGTCAGACCTAGTCACTTAGGCCTCCATTTGAGTCAGGAATCCTACAGAAAGTGGAAATATAGACAAATTGCCAAGGATGAGTACAAAAGAATAGTACAAGCATGTAGGCACAAAATCAGAAAAGTTAAGGCATAAAATGAGTTACACCTAGCAAGGGACATAAAAGACAGTAAGAAGACATTATTTAAATACATTAGGAGCATGAAAAAGATGAAGGAAAGTGTAGGTCCTCTACCTAGTGGAGAATGAGAACTAATAACAAATATCAAGAATGCTGAGGTGTTTAATTCCTATTTTTCTTCAGTTTTCACTAACAAGGTAAATATTAATAACAAGAGGGAAGGAACGCAAGCCAAAATAGAGAAAGAACATGTTAAAGAATATTTAGATAACTTAGAGCTATTCAAGTCAGGAGGGCTTGATGAAATTCACCCCAGGGTATTTAAGGAAGTAGCTGAAGCAATCTTAGATCTGTAAGTGATTATCTCTGAGAACTCATAGAAGCCAGGTGAAGTCATAGAAGACTAGGGAAGGGCAAACCTAGGACCTATCTTTAAAAGGGGACAAAAAGGAACCCAGGGAACTACAGCTCAGACAGCCTAATTTCAATACATGGAAAGATACTGGAACAAATTACTAAACAATCAATTTGTAAGCACCTAGCTGATAATAAGATAAGTAGTAGCTAACATGGATTTGTCAAGAACAAATCATTCCTATCAATTTAATTTCCTTCTTTGACTGAGTTACTGGCTTAGTGGATAGAGGGAGAAACAGCAGACATGATATATCTTGATTTCTGTAAAGTTTTTGAGACAGTCCCATATGACATTCTCATAAAGAAACTAGGGAAATGTAATCTAGATGAAATTAGTATAAGGTGGGTGCGCAACTGATTGGAAGACTGTACTCTAAGAATAGTTATCAGTGGCTAACGGTCAAACTGGGAGGGCATATCTAGTGGAATCCTGCACAGGGCAGTCCTGGATCTTGTTACTCTCCAATATCTTCATTACTGACTTGGAAAATGGAGTGAAGAGTATGCTTACAAAATTTGCACATGACACCAAGATGGGAGAGATTGCAAGCACCTTTGAATTCTAATCCTATCCTTCAAATGACCTTGACAAATTAGAGAATTGGTTTGAAATCCCCAAGATGAAATTCAATAAAGATGAGTGAAACATATTACACTTAAGAAGGAAAAAAATCACATGCACAAATATAAAAATAGGGAATAACTGGCTAGATGGTAATACTACTGAAAAGGATCTGGGGGTTAGGGTGGATCACAAACTGAACATGAGTCAGTAATGTGATGCAATCAAGAAAAAGGCTAACATCATTCTGGGATGTATTAATAGGAGTATCATATATAAGACATAGTGGGTAATTGACCCACTGTTCTCAGAATTGGTGAGGCCTCAGATGCAGTACTATGTCCAATTCTGTGGACCACACTATAGGATACCCCTCAACCCCAGCCCCACTTCAGAGTCTGCACCCTCAGCCAGAGCCCTCATCCCCCCTGCACCCCAACACCCTGCCCCAGCCCAGAGCCCCTTCCTGCACCCTGAACTCTCATTTCTGGCCCCACCCCAGAACCCACACCTCTAGCTGGAGCCCTCACCCCTTCCCTGAGCCAGCCAAGTGAAAATGAGCAAGTGAGTGAGGGTGGGGAGAGTGAGTGAAGGGTGGCGGGAGAATGGAGTGAGCAGAGGTAGGGCCTTGGAGATGGGGCAGGGCCTTGGCGGGGCATCAGAGGAGTGGCGGGGCAGGGTAGGGAAGGGGCAGGGCAAGGGTGTTCAGCTTTGTGTGAGTAGAAAGTTGGCAACCCTAATTTCCACTGACAATAAAAAACAAGAAGTAATTGGGTTAATCTGCAGCAAGGGAGACTTAGATTAGATATTAGGAAAAACTTTCTAACTATAAGAATAGTTAAGCACTGGAATAGGCTTCCAAGGGAGGGTGTGGAATCCTTGCATTAGAGATTTTAAAGAACAGTGTTGTCAGAGGTGTGTTGTCAGATGCTACCAGTGTGGTGCTCTGCTCTCTCCTTGTTGGTATCACTCGGCTGCGTGTGCGTGTTCCCTCTGTGTGCTGCGCAGATAGCTGACACAGCAGACCCAAAGAGAACCCCAAATGACCACAGAGTCTAGTAAGGTACGAAGGCACGTCAGCCAGGTTTATTGCCGTGTTGGATACAGTAGTAGTTCTCCACAGATTACTTAGTCTACCGAGCATAGTACAAATATGTACCCACGGTCAATGGACCATCTCATCAGCGTGCGACTTTGCCATTGCCCGCTCAGCACGGACAAAACATCGCCCAAGGATGCATCTAACCACAGGTATATAACAAGTTATGCACACTCCTGATGTATTGAGTGCAACCCTCTAATAGCAAGGTACAACCCTCTACGTAGTAAGTGCCGCCTCTCACCTTGTACATGTTGGTTTGAACAAAACAACTCCTCTACTCCATCATTTTACCCTTTGCCCCTGTCATGGAGTGGGTCAGTCTGTTCGTTATCGTGTGAATGTGCAATATGTGAATGATCTATATCTAGTATCATACCATTTTAGGTAGGTATCTTCTTGCATCAGCCCTTTCCTTGCCAGTGTCTGTGAGCAGGGCCTGCCTCTGGCTCACAGCTCCACTTTGCTTTATGTTAGCAAAGTCTTGACCATTACTTTAGTTCAGGCCTTAGGCCTCAGACCAGACCACTGATACCAATGTTTATGTCTCAGGGCCTCCTCTTACTACAAACAGATTAATCAAACAACTGTCAGGGATGGTCCAGGTTTACTTGGTCCTGCCTCAGTGCAGGGGGATGGACTAGATGACCTCTGGACACCCCTACATTTCTATGATTCTTTGACATCTTTTATAGGCCTCCATGAGTAGGGCCTGATCAACCCACTGAATGTACATAGGCCCTGAAATGTTTCACCCACCTCCTCACGCCTAATATCTTTATCCTGTCAGTTCAGACACAGCACTAAAGTGGCGTGTTAGGAGCAGCTGGAGACCAAAGGCTTACAGCACTCTCACAACACAGAAATCCTTTGTCTTCACACAGCCACTTTGCCTTGGCTGGCCCATTAGCTCTTCCCCATGGGCTTCACTCCCCACCAGCCAGCATGCTTCTCCTTCACTGTGCACAGCTGGCATGCAGATCCTCTTGGAGGCTGACTAGTTCAGCTGCACCTGCTAAGTGGGAGTCAGTTAACCAAGCAGTCCTCAGGGTCCTCCTGACACCTGCTAGCTACCCTCATTGCTGCTCCTCCCCTCCCTCCCACCTGACTGCATGGTTGCCTCTCCAAAACACCAAACTCAAAAACACTGGATGTCTAGGCCTTATGAATCTATCAGTTAGTAAGGAACAGCTCATGAGATATTTTCTTTGCCTTTTTTTTCTAATACTCTTGATCAAAGAGACAGTATTGCAAAAATCCCACCCATCCTCATCTCCAAATCATTGTGCCTAGGCATTGAAGACCCCTGGGGGATAATGGATTGGCATTCACACAAAGATGTTCAATGTACAACTTAATTCCACCATGCATATTATTTCAGGCACACTTAAATTTACTCCTTTATTATGGTTATTGGTTCTTTGCTATATTTCTCCAACCAGTGTTCGCAGACAGGAAAGCGCAGCAAAGCTTGTGATGAAACTATGTGATATGCCACCTCTACTGTTAATTAAAGACTTTTTTAATCCGCCACATGGTCATCTGCCCTCACGTCGCTCAATGTGGCTAAGTTTACCGGGTGAGGGATTTATGATAGAGGACATGCGGTGGGCTTCATGGTCAACAGAGAAAGTGACAAATAATTATCTTGTCTTGGACCCCACTCAGGGTCAACGTGGGTTTGATTTACTGTGAAGGCAATGAAGCTTTGTAAATTGGTTTCATACTGGACATGGAATTTGTGCTGCAGCAGAATTTCAGTGGCATTTTAGGGCTTGTCTAAACTTACCGGGGATGGATGTGCGGCGATCGATGCATCAGTGGTCAGTTTAGTGGATCAAGTGAAGACCTGCTAAATTGACCGTAGATCACTCTCCCGTTGACTCCTGTACTCTATCCGAATCAAGAAGAGTAAGGGGAGTCAACGAGAGAGCGTCTCCCATCGACATCACATAGTGTGGACACTGCAGTAAGTAGATCTAAGT
The DNA here is from genome assembly GCF_003597395.2 of Chelonoidis abingdonii. Lineage (NCBI taxonomy): Eukaryota > Metazoa > Chordata > Testudines > Testudinidae > Chelonoidis > Chelonoidis abingdonii. The sequence goes on along the minus strand of NC_133772.1, from coordinate 135,564,487 downwards.
TACTTCGACTTGAGTTATGCTATTCATGTAATTCAAATTGCATAGCTTATATCGATTTTTCCCGGTAGTGTAGACAAGGTCTTAAAGACAATCCACTATGTCAGTATGGGCAGCCACAAATCATGACACATGTTGAGAATTGCAAAGTGACTCAACTTCCTGGAGGTCTTCTTGCCTTGAACATCATTGATAAGAATGTTGTAACTTGGCCTGCCAAATAAATAATTAAAGCCCCTTATGTACCTGATCCTGCCTCTCTGAAGTCAATGGATCTTTTATCACTGAGTTTAGTGGGCATAGGATCAAGCCTGGTATCTCTTAAGTCCTCTGAATCATTATAGAGAAGAACATTGGCACATGGTTTCACCCTGATCTTGGAAGCTCTTGGCTTTTGTGGATTTAAGTCATGCTCTCACTGTTCCTTTAATGTATTTTTTTCTTTTTCCTGTAATAGGTGACACTTACAATTTGGAAAGCTATAAAATGAATATAGATGAAATATTAGAGGGAGGCCATGTGAAATAGGTGCAAACATATAGGCTCTTACAGCCTTAAATAGTCTTAAAACTGCTTTGATCTGCACTCTGTCCTCATTCTGGAGATATTGATTCATTGACAAAATTGGTCAATTTAAATTCAAAAGTCCCACTTCCCCTCTACGTTCTGCATCACACTGGATTTCTGTAGCTAGGGATGTGTGCTGTCAGGTGTCTCAGATTATTTTTTTTAAAGCATGATATATATTTCTGCAGCTCATATTTTGAATAACAATTTTTTGCCTAATTAAATGCTAGAAAGTCTGAAGCTGGTGCCTATAATATTCAGGAGTGATGTGGGTCATCTGTGTTGTTATAATACCAAATCTTGGGTTACAATTTAATTTAACTGCATATTAGGGATTGTACTCAGAAGGCAGGGTTTGGGGCTCTACTTTGCACTGTGTAAAATTTCTCCTAAGCCTGGTCTACACTGGGCGGGGAGGGGTTGATGTAAGATACGCAACTTCAGCTACGGGAATAAAGTAGCTGAAGTTGACGTATCTTATTTCGACTTACCTCCCGTCCTCATGGCATGGGATCAACGGCCGCAGCTCCCCCATCGACTCTGCTTCTGCCTCTTGCCCTGGTGAAGTTCTGGAGTCGACAGGAGCGCTTTCGGGGATCAATTTATTGTGTCTAGATGAGACGCGATAAATCGATCCCCGACAGATCGATCGCTACCCACCTATCCGGCGGATAGTGTGGATGTACCCCAGTGGCTGGTGGTGAGGACTGGTTTTACAGTGGGCCTGGCCTGTGATCAGCTACTGGAAAGTTTCTGTGGGGAAGATAACAGAGTTGCCTCACACACACAGAAGTAGAAAAGATGTGGCAATGGCACGCCTACAAGGGAAGATTGATTTTATATACTTAGCTCCATTCTATTTCAGAAATTCAGACTCCTTCCATTCTTTGAACTGACAGTGCCACATCTCTCTCGCATTTTAATTACAGATGATGACAATATTGTTCTTCAGGATGAGGAAGATAGGCACAGCAAGTGGTCCAGTCTTAGTGAGTGGAAGCAATGGTTATAGTGGAGGTAGATGTAATAATGCAACTCCTGTCTAGTGAGCTATATAATCCACCCCAGAGTTTATGAGAAATTGGGGTAAGCAGAATGATGCTCACTATCGGTAGTATTTGTATCTCTGAATCTGTGCTGCCTATACTTTCTGTGTACCACACCTTTAGTTTTTGAAGCTAATTGCAGTCTTCAGCAGCCTGCACAGAGAAGACATGCATATTGAGCTCTCTCGGGGTGGGGAGGGGGCCATACCTTTGTTCGTTCTTGTTCTTTTCCTCACCTACAATCAGAAAACCATTCAGATAGATGACATACAGTGGCTCTTGGAATACTGAAAAAATATAGTACTCTTAATCTTGGTACTACAAGGGATAAAACACAGGCTGTTTCCCCAAAAAATATTACTTGGAGTAAAAAGAAAACTGGTTAATGAAAATCTCTGTGGAGCGGGCCAGACAGCACACAATAATTGTATTGTTTGTATTGTATTGTTTGCAACCCAATGTTGCAAACTTAGGTCCAACTGGTCAGGAAGTGTCTTCACATCATCCCTGCAGCTTCAAAATAAACTCCAGTCTATTGACGTGGGTCACTGAAGCTGGGGAGAAGAGCCTGTAGTACATTTTTATCTCTTCCTCTTCAGTGTTTGAATTCCCTTCTTAGTGGATAGCCAAAAGCATCCAAAATGCACTATAAAATCAACAGGATTCATTCCTACAAATGAAAACTATCTATCTCTGTCCCCCATCACCAGAGTTTCTGAGAATCTTATAATCTCTAATGTATTTATCTTCACAATGCCCCTAGCAGGTAGGGCAGTGCCATTAAAACTCGTGGCCATCAGGGGAGGTCCCAGATGATTGGAAAAAGGCTAATGTAGTGCCCATCTTTAAAAAAGGGAAGAAGGAGGATCCAGGTAACTACAGACAGTTCAGCCTCACCTCAGTCCCTGGAAGAATCATGGAGTGGGTCCATTTTGGAATCCATTTTGAAGCACTTAGAGGAGAGGAGGGAGATCAGGAACAGTCAACATGGCTTCACCAAGGGCAAGTCATGCATGACTGACCTGATTTCCTTCTATGATGAGATAACTGGCTCTGTTGATACAAGGAAAGTGGTGAATGTGATATACCCTGACTTTAGCAAAGCTTTTGATACGGTCTCTCACAGTTAAAAAGGTATGGATTGGATGAATGGACTATAAGGTGGATAGAAAACTGTCTAGATCATCGGGCTCAATGGGTAATGATCAACAGCGTGATGTTTAGCTGGCAGCTGGTATCAAGTGGATTTCCTCAGGGGTCAGTCCTGGGGCTGGTTTTGTTCAACATCTTCATTAATGATCTGGATGATGGGATGGATTCGCAGATGACACTAAACTAGGGGGAGAGATAGATATGCCAGAGGGTAGGGGTAGGATCCAGAGTGACTTAGACAAATCAGAGGATTGGGCCAAAAGAAATCTGATGAGCTTCAACAAGGACAAGTGCAGAGTCCTGCAACTTAGGAAGGAAGAATCCCATGCACTGCTACAGGCTGGGGACTGACTGGTTAAGCGTTAGTTTTCCAGAAAAGAACCTGGGGCATACAGTGGATGAGAATCTGGATATGAGTCAACAGGGTGCCTTTGTAGTCAAGAAGCCTAGTGGCATATTGGGCTGCATTAGTAGGAGCTTTGCCAGCAGATCGAGGGAAGTGATTATTCCTCTCTATTCGGCACAGGTGAGGCCATATGTGGAGTATTGCATTCAGTTTTGGGCCCCCACTACAGAAAGGATGTGGATAAATTGGAGAGAGTCCAGTGGAGGGCAACAAAAATGATTAGGGGGCTGGGGCACATGACTTATGAGGAGAGGCTGAGGTACCAGAGCTTAAGTAGTCTACAGAAGAGAAGAGTGATGGGGGATTTGATAGCAGCCTTCAACTACCTGAAGGGGGGTTCCAAAGAGGATGGAGATAGGCTGTTCTCGGTGGTGACAGCTGTTTCACGGTGGCAAGTGCTGGGAGGGATGGGGGAGGTGGGGAGCACAGAGGCATGGCGGGGTGGGGATTTGGGGAAGGAGTCCAATAGGGGCAGGGGCGGGGTGGAGTTGGAATGGAGGCGTGGCAGGGGCAGGAGGGGGCAGGTCAGGGGTGGAGTTGGGGCGGGTCAGGGGGTGGGAGGGTTGAGCACCCACTGGCGCTGGGAAAAGTTGGTGCCTATGATCAGCGGGACATTTAAATGTGAAGAGAAGGCCAGCCTCTAGTACAAGCAGCTGATCGAGTTTCTGGGGGCTCCAAACAAAGTTGGCAACTCAGAAAGTATCCTTTACAATTAAACTTGTGAGACTTCACAATTTGATTTGCACTGATACTGAGATCAAAACAAAGCCTGGCCTGACCAATGAATAGTAAATTGACCTATGAATGCTAGCCTTATATGGATATACTGTACTTTTAATCGGGGAATCTAGAGCTTTGAAAACCTAAAAGATTGTCATGGTTGGATATTCTTTGCTTTAATTACTCATGTGATTTTGTAATTTTAATTATGTAATTATTACAACGTTAAAGACCACGATTACCTTTTAAATCTTCCTAAGAACATACTTTTATTACATTTTTATGACTTTGTAATGATATGATATTTTATTATTCTTTAGAAATGACTTAATGATTATACAGTTTTAATATATGCTCTATTTAAATATATGGTCACATTACCCCATAATCATCCTTATCATTCTGAATACATGATGGAAGATGAATGACCTGGGACATTCCAAAAGATAACTTTGATAGATTGTCTGGGTTAGTAACCCACCAAGACAGGGTTTGACTTTTACACCCAAATTCTCTTGGGATTTAAACTGATAGAGAGAAGACATGACTCTATCTACGGTGAATCTATTTAAAAAGCCAATTCAAGACAAGACACTATCGTGGTGAAGTCATGGTTAAGATGAGTCATGCTAGGGTTGTATATAGGAACCTGGAAGCATCTTGGAAGGAAGAATGGAGTTCTAGGATTTTACTCTGTTCTCACTCAGACTGGGGTAAATCAGGAGAAACTCCATTAAAGTCAAAGGAGTTTCTCTAGAGTGTAAAGCCAGTGTGAGATCCAATATGAGTATGAAAACTGTCAGGGCCCTATTCATCAATAATACAAAAGCCCAGTGAAGAGTGTTTTCCAAAATACATGATCAGGATGGAAGAGCCATGATTAGTATAAGAGTCTGAAGAACAAGATTGGCCTGAAACAGATGCTAAGCTCATTTCCTCCCTTATTTTGTAAGGACATTTTTGCATATATTTACTATTTGTTTTTATGTCTCCCTTTAGTTTTTATTAGGTAAATAGTGTTCCTGTTTAGTTTTGTTTTAACATTTCCCATTGGTCTTTAGACTTTGATATTCTATATAAAGCCATTCATCCTTTGTTTCACCCTGCCCTGGAGACCCCCTATAGTCACTTAAATGGGAATAAGAAGCCTGACTTTGATATGCTGTGGTGAACACAAAACTTGAGGGGGAAGCAAGACTTTTTCCACATTGCCCTAAAAAGTTGCATACCTGAAACATGAGACAACAGCAGCATCAACTATTGCTCTGCAACAAGTTTCAACAAGTACCTTGTGAGCAGCATTTGCTATTGAGGAGACATCCGGGACCCTTCTAGTGTGTGATACATTTCAGCATGGTTGGAATTAACCTGCAATCCATGTTACTTTGGGTTTATATTATGGTCCCTGAAGGCAATGGCATGACTTAGGAGAGTAAAGGATTTTAGGCTATATGGGTCAAACTCTCTGATGGTATAAAGTGGTGAAACGCCATTGACATCAATGTGGTGCCAATTTACACCAGCAAAGAATTTGCCCCACTATACACATATAATTTGCTCTTAATTCAAATCAGGGAAACTATGCCCAGATGCCATGGTGATAGTCACCTCATAAATGTGTGCAATCATAACATTAATAATCATAATACTTGACTTTCAATGGGTATTGTGCACCTAAATCACTTAGGCATTTTTAAAAATCCCACCTATTACTATTTTGTGCCTGACCACAGATAATGCACCTGCCCTACAGCTGTGGAAACGGTTAGCGGGAACCAGGGTATCAGAATATTTAAGAGTGAAGCTAAACACTTTTCCCCCATATGCGGGTTTTTAGATAACTGAGTTTATATAAAACATACAACTTCCTATGATCACTTTCCTGGTAGAAAATATAATCTCAATCTATTTATTTAGTAATCACCTCCTGTATACACTGTGCAACATTTGTGAATAGTATCTTAAGCTGTGTAATTGTAGTAGTGTAGAGTAGCTGAGCTATAAAAATTAATACTTTGTAGAGAAACCCAAATCATGCTATGCAATAACTGATCACAGTTCATCTCCAGTGGTTCATTAAAAAACGGAAAGTGGTTATTGAACCTGCAGATCTGAAATGCTTTTCTTACTCTGCTCAGAGTCACAGCTGGCAGATGAAATAGGCCAGCTAACACCTATATCCTTGAGAACTACCTTTAAAAGTGGAGAAGAGTATTGAGTTTTACTCCCTTTGATCACGACACAGGATGTTTGAAGTGTACTACCTCATTCTGCTCCTTTTTTCCTAAGACACAGAGAGATCTCTCGTGCCAAAGACTTTTCCTAAAAAGAAACCAAACACTAAAGAGCTCTTATGCTGTCACTTAGTATGTTTGGGAAATTGAATTAATTGCTGTAGCTATTTAAGGTGTTACTCATTATATCAAAATGCCACTTTAAGTAGATTGCTGTAAAAGGAGACAGGGAGTCTGCTGGAGAAAGCTCCAGGCTATCATTAAAGGTGTCCTTCTTCAGGAAGAGTTTGAAGGTGGATTTCAGTTGAGGACGGGGCTGATGGTTCATTTAATTCTTTCCTAAGCTATTGCCTTTTATGCAGTACAATGAGTAGTAAGGGAGGGGTAACAAATTGGTCAATGTAGCCAATTTTGACAAAGAGAAAAGGTAATTGACTTGATAAAATAGTGATATAATTTAAGCATTTATATGACTCCCCATTGTCATCATGTCCCAGAGACTACAATTTTCAATATATTTATCCTCAACCCTGTGAGGTAGGGAAGTGCTATTATCCCCATTATGCAGTTGAAGAACTGAGGCACAGCGACTAAATACCTTGACAAAGGTCACACAGGTAGTCTGTAGTGAAGCAGGGAATCAAACTTGGCCTCCTGAGTCCTAGGCTAGCATCCTAGCCACTGGGCCTGGTGCAGTCTAAGCTTCTCCAGCTAGAAAGATTGTGGACCTTATCAAAAGCCCACTGAAGTCAATGGTCTTTCCATTGACTTCAATGGGCATTGAATTGTACCCTAAGAAAGGACTCTCCAGTCCATACCACGTCATTTTTGAGGCCCAAAATGAATCACCCAGGTGTTTTTGATTTGTTTGATGGATTGCATTGATCAGATCCAGTTTTGCTTCTGGAATGGCAAAAGAGAGGAGACAAATGGCAATGGTTTGGTGATTCAAATTCAATCTTATTGTCTTTTTTGTTCCCTTATCCTTACTAATCCCATAAGAAATGTCTGGATATGTGAACATGGGGTGTGTGTGTGGGGGGTGTATGTGTGTGTGGAATTGGTGACCCTCTCCTCAAAGAAATTTTAGTTTGTAACTCAGATTTTGTCCCAAATCATTCAACTAAAAAGCTATTTCAAGTCTTGTCCTTATTTTGTTAATTTTTACTTTGGGTGGAGGAAAAAAGGAATTTTGTATATTCCTGAGGTTCAGCTTTTGATTTTGGCCAGTGTTTTAAGAACAATTAACAGTGCAGATTGATTGGGGTTTATATTGCAATTCTGATTAATTTGCTGTTTAATTGTCTGTCTAAACTGTAAGCAGTGCCAGTGATTACCTTTAATTAGTTCATGTAAATCTCTAAGTTTTGAAAAAGAGAAGAAAAAACTCGCTCTTAGAATTGCTGAGGAAGGTGGATAATTGCCTCCTGCCCCTATCCATCCAAGCCAAATATCTTTCTGCAATTGATTTTCAGGGCCAGACAGTCAGGTGACGTAAACCAGCACAGTGCTCAAGTCTTCAGTGGAGCTATAGCAACTTACACCAGCTACAGATTAGGCTCTTTATTGCCCCATATCACATGTTTATGGAAAACAAGCCTCTGAAGGTAAATGTCTTCAATAGCAGTACCCATATTTGTCTTGCTTCTGAAACTATAAGAAGTTGAGGTTGCCATTGATTTAACCTTCTCATCTCAGCAAAAGTCACACATGAATGACACTAAGATCACTTATTCAAGATTTAGATTTTCATGAAAAAAATGAATAATTGCACATTTAACTACCTGGCTGCGTGAGCAGTTACTGTCCTGTACAAAATGAGGATCCAGATCTCTGATGTCAAGACTAAAGGAAGGGACTGGTTAGGAATCCAGTTAAGTTAGATATTCCCTACTTAATGCATTTCCAGTGTTTCTGCTTTACAAGCGTGTATTCATTGCCTTGCTCCAGATCTTCAAATATTCACCCTACGGAACTGATGTGGCATTCCTTGAAGCACTGCATTGGCACATGGAGCCTGGCAATGAAGAGGTAATTAGCTGACAATAGCTGGTGATGTAATACAAGAATTGTCATGCTGACCACAATCCAATTGTGTTCCATGGACTGGGCAGAACCAGTTCAAGGCTGAGCTATTGTACAAACTGAGAGCTACCTTTTACAATTCATTTGGTATTTATTTTTAAAATGAAAAGCAATGTTAATCTGCACAGCTTCTTTGTAAAACAGGGGCTTGCAAGACTTAATTAAAGTGTGCAAAGTGCTTTGCACATGCATGGTGGGATTTTCAAAACCACTCAGGCCAAGATCCTCAAAGGTATTTAGGCTTCTAACTTCCAGACAGAGCTGACCTCCTCTGCCCCTATTAATATCAATGAAAGCTTTAACACTGACTTCAGTGAGACCAGGGTTAAGCCAACACTGAGTGCTTTTGAACATCTGACCTGTAAAGTTGTATAAAATAGTGGTTCTCAACCAGGGGTCCAGGCCTCCTAGGGGACCTCGAGCAGGTTTCAGGGGGGCTGCCAAGCAGGGCCTACATTTGACTCGCTGGGGCCCAGGGCAGAAAGCCAAAGCTCCACTTAATGGGGCTGAAGCCCAGGGCCCTGAACCTCCCCACCCAGGTTTGAAGTTGAAACCTGAGCAATGTAGCTTTATGGGAGACCCTGTGGCATGGGGCCCCATGCAAGTGCCTTGCTTGCTACCTCTAATGCCAGCCCTGGCTTTTATATGCTGAAAAGCAGTTATTGTGGCACAGGTGGGCCATGGAGTTTTTATAGCATGTTGGGCAGCAGCTGCAGAAAGAAAACGGTTGAGAACTCTTGGTATAAAACACACTAAGCCCTTGTCTACACTACACAATTAAATCAACTTATGTTAGGTTAACGTACCGCCACGACAATAATTACTGCATTTTTTCATGTCCACACTACCTTCCTTCTGCCAGTGGTGTGCATCCTCACCAGAAGCACTTGCACCTACTTAAGTGGGGTGGTGTTGGACGGCTGAGATCCTGAGCTCTCAGCTCCTTGCGGCTGTCAGCTCCACACCAAGCTGACAGCCTGGGCTCTCAGCACCAGGCAGCCAGGGTCCCAGATGGGAGCTGCACATGGTGCTGACAGGCAAAGTAAGTAATGCAGTGTTTGCACAGACACTGTGTCACCCTACTACATCGATCTAAGCGCTACGCTTCTCATGGAGGTGGAATTATTAGGTTGGTGTAGTGGGGGACTTACACTGGCAGAAGCAATGCTGTAGTATAGACACTTACAGATGTAAGTCAATATAAGCTGCTTTATGTCAGCCTAACTCTGTATTATAGCTCTGGCCTAAGAGTTTGAAAATGCCTAGCATGGCCCTGCGTCATTCCCAAAGCTTGGCTGTGCCTTAGACCATGTCTATTCTTATGGCAGTGTGTAGAGTTTATACATTACTTGCCTCCTCAGCCTGGATACAAATAGTAGTGTAGACAGTCAGGCACTGCTTAGGTGAGCAGAGTAAAGGTTCATAAGGACCTTAGCATATATATCCAACATGGCTGTCTACACACCCGAGATATTTTTAGCAGTGTATTGTCCCACTGTCTCCCTGTTGCTGGGAGCCTCTCTCAGGTGCAGGGAGCTGCAAGAGCTTTTCCCCATTGCCTCCACCTACTACCAGAGCCTTCACTGCCACATGTAGCTACATGTACCTTACACACTGCTGCCAGTGTAAACGAGGCCTTAATTAAAGGAACAGCTGAGACTCTGGTTCGGCCCTGAGCCTGGCTGTCATTGAGTGTGCACAAACATAGCACCTGGTTTTATGACCTAGTACATATGGTAATCTTCACATTTATAACTAGTATATGTACAGTAGGTCTCACACAGTGTTTCTCAACCTTTTCCTTATTGTAACCTCATGATGCACCATATCTCATAAACTTAGTTCCCGTTCTGAAGTGAGTTGGCCAGAATGAAAATGATCCTTATAAAACTGTTGAACTCGGAACCTAATTTCCTTCTTTAAAGAAATAAAAACCAAGAGGACCAGCATAATAATTTTTATAGTACAAGCAGACCCAGCTGAGGAACAGAATTGTCCTTTGATCATAAGTACTAGGAAGTCATTATTGCCAGAGAGAAAATAAAGGAGACATGAACACAAATATGAAGAAAGGTCTGGATGTGAGAGAGAAACAGGAAGACAGCAAAATAGAAGAAAACAAATCCCTTATTGTTTGTGTTGTCTCTTGCAATGGAGCTATTAAATGCAGCTCCCTAAAAGCATCTGCTTTTTCATAATTTACTTGAATGCACAATGATGTAATGGCAGGAATGAGCCAATTCCTGTTTGTCTTACTCACATAAAGAATTCCTGGAGTTGGTGGTAAGGCAAGTGGGATATGGCCTTGAGAAGCATAAAACCAGTCAAATAAGTTGTAGTAGCAGAAAAGAAAAGACACAAGCAGCACTAGCCTATGAAGAGAACTACAGCATGATCTCTTACCACAAGACACTCACTTTATTATATCCTCCATACAATACTCCTGGTCCTCTCTAGGAACTGGAAGACCTAGAACTCTATGAGTTTAACTTAATTCCACAGAATTGCATCAGTGTAAAGGATTGAGGGAAAATAACTTTAGCTGTGTGGAGAAAGGTAATTCCATTTCATGGAAGAGTTCAATATTTAGACATTTTGTTTTGTTCTGAATGGAAAAAAAATGTTAAAATTCTCCATGAAAGGGAATAGAGTCCTGGCTCTGACACAGTCCTCCTGGTAGGCTGTCCTGGAGCTACAGACCTGGGAAGCCCTGGGACCCTGCACTACTTAGGAGCCATGAGCTGAGGAGCCGTGATTCCCAGGCCTTCCAGGCTCCTCATCGTCCTGCTGCATGGGCTGAAGAGAATTTGGGAGCCTGGAAGCCTCGGCTGACCCAGGAACCTCACAGTTTGGAAGTCAGGTCTTCCAGGTTCTTAGTTCCCTCCTCTTGTCCCCCCACCAGCCTGCCAGGCAGACTAATGAAAGAACCAGGAGTCTGGCAGTCAAGTCTGTTGAGAAGCTGGGCAAGTAAACTGACAGGAAACCTGTCCAAGTTACATGAGAGCAGCTATACTGGGTCAGACCAAAGGTCCATCTAGCCCAGTATCCTGTCTTCTGATAGTGGCCAATGCCAGGGGCCCCAGAGGGAATGAACAGAACAGGTGATCATCAAGTGGTCCATCCCCTGTCACCCATTTCCATCAAAACCCTGCTTGTCTTCCATCACAACTTCATAGTGATCAAGCAATCTCAGCAGCACATTTGATTTTGATCAATTGGCATTATCCAACAGAAAAACATTTAGTCTGAGAATTTCCAATCAGCTCTAAAAATAGCCTTTACCCAAAGCACACATCAAAATTGAGCACAAGGTTTGTAAAAGTTTGGAAAACATTCTCCCCATGTCCCACTTCCTGTATTTTTCATTTGCACACGGCTCTGTTCTTCCAGGTCACCATCGAGAACTGGGAGCAGAAGTGCTATTATATTATACAGAAGACCAGTCTCCTAATATTCCTGGCTTGATCAGAAGCAGGAAGTAAGAGACAGTTCACGAGGAATCTTGTGGTCGTGACATTTCCAGGCACACTTTGAAGACTGATTAATATGCAATAGATGCCCTGCTGTTAAAATTTACAGTGTTATGCTATCATATTCTGCATTTATATTTTTGGGTGAGATATTGATTTGGGGAGTTTAACAGAATATAACAACCTTGTCCCTTTGCATCTGGGAAATATAGATTTCTAATTCTTAAACAAATTGGATAAAGGCAGATTCATGAACAGATCAAGTACTAATGAGAGCAAACAGCAGAATAAAAGTATTTGCTAGACACACTAACATTCTGCATAACTTTTTAGAGAAATCAATAGATCCTTTCTCATCTTTAATATTTTGATGAATACCACAGTAGATGCTGAGTCTGATAATTATTATATTATGTATTTTTGAATGATCGTGAGATAATCTAGATGAGTTATATCTGTCAAAAATAAATAAAAGTCAATGTGCCTCTCTGTGTTTCACTCAAGAGAAACAGCCTCTTCCTTTTCTATTCCTTTCACTCAAGCGAACAGTTTATGGTAATCAATAATATTATTTTCAACTCATTTTTTCTCTAGCAATGGCATTATCGTTTCTTCTTTCAACTGAGGGAAATAAATGTTAAATAATCTCAGGCTTCCTCCCCATAATGTATTTTTTTCTAATTTTCCAAATGAATCTCTGTTTCTGGTTAAAGACTAGCACAGTGTGATGAGTTCATTAGTCTGCTGGTGTGCATTCTCTGACTCGCATTAAAGCACTAAAGGTCTTTGAGTTAGCAATAATTAGATGAGGTCATTAAAGCTGCAATGAGATCACTATTGCCAGAAATGGCCTCACATTGTATAAAGTAAGGTCAAATCAGCTATAACCATTATTCATTCCTGATTTTTTTTCTTCATTACATATGCATTAAGTAACAGTTGTGGGTAATCCACAGTTTAACATGAGTGAGATGCCCCACAACCTGTCATACATGGGGTATTGTACAGTGAATAGAAACTTGCATGGTGAGATCTTTTATAGTAATTGTCTCTTACACATAGACTCCACAGCAGGGACTAAATAAGAAATGATCAAAAAGAAACGGCAAGGGGTATATACAATTTTTGAAGGAAAAACGGGGCCGGCGGACATGGGCTGCATTTTTAGAAGTCATCAAGAGAACTGACAGGAAAAAACAAGATTGAGAAACAGCAAACATGGCCACAGACAGGACGTGCTCAAACACTCCAAGGTCACAGGATGTAGTCTGAGGGGCAGATCTCACCTAGAGTAAATCGACGGAGCTCCATGAAAGTCAGTGGCCAAGGAGGCTAAGGACCTGGCCCAGACAGACTGTATGCAATGCATGTACAACAGGAGATGGCTAAAGCTAACAGCATTTTTACTGACAGCAAATCTGAATAAAGTACTGTAGCGATAATCCCTCCATTGCCTCTTTTTCCTCTCACTACAAGTGTTCTGTGGGCAACACTTCTTCAGACCAACTGAGCATTCAATCTAAGACAAACAACATGCATTTTTTTTCTTTTACATAGGAACAAATGTTGTGTCCAGCCTCCAGGGAGATATGCTTATTGTGAGTGTGTAATAATCTGGTGAGTGATGGCAGAAAGCCTCCTGTCTATTTCTCATTTTCTTAATAGTCTAGTAGCAGCTTAAAGCCAAACCTCTCCCTGGCAATAGATAACACAAATCAAGCTGAACAAATAGTTAAGTGGGAGAGTAGCCAGAGGGGAAAAAAATCAATATACTAATTATGGTAGCAATTGATTCCAGATGTGTATATCATAGAAATCTGGAGACATTTTTGTGCAGTTTCAGGGTCTCTCTTGTCCTCTTACTCAGACTCTGCAGATTATAGGCACAATGGGAAAATGACCCTTGCAGCATGACAATATGACACATTCCTTTAGTGCTCTGCAACAGGCAGTGCTTTCTCTAGCACAAAGATGTGTTATAAGCACATGCCTTGGACTTCACAAAAGATCTCAGTTTAGACACAATAAAAAAGCTGCAAGAAATTTGAGGCACCATTTCACATGCTTTTAGTATTCACTGTGAGATGCCTTTCCCCTTGATTATAACTGACAGCCTCACCTGCATGTCAAGGCTGAGTGGACACATGAAATTAGATGTCCGATTTGGTCCAGTCCAGGGGGAGGGGAAGTCCTATTTTGGACAATTGCTATACACAGACCCAAATGTCTCTGGCTTTAAATGAAAAAGAATCATGGGCAGGAAGGAGGAGGGTGAGTTTCCACAGAGATGCATTGTGGCAGCAGAGGAACTGATCCCACTGGCATCTTAGGCATCCCCCCATGGAACCTGAACCAAACTTCCAGGGGCCACTTATCCTTCCTGCATGTAAGTCAGAAGCATTTGGAGTCAGCTCAGAGGGATTAACGTCCCCAGTTGAAACATATAGGGCCAAATTTTGTTTTCAATAATGGTTGTGCAGCGTACATGGTAGTAGTTAATAATGATAATGACTAACACAGAGACCCAAATTCTGCTTGGTAATGCCTGAGTAATCCACAAAATAATAACTACAAATCAGTTTTTATTTAATTATTTCACTTTCCTGATGAGCATTGGATGCGAGTGATTTGCCAGGATCATCTGGGATAGGTATATCTCATTTAATCAATTCCCTGCCATTTGCAGGAGCCTCAGACATTGGTGCGCACCTTGGTCCCTCCTGTTCCCCGTTTGTGGCACACAATAATGTTGTGTCCTGAGGACTCTAATGCTTTCATCAAACTGGTTGTTGGGCCTGGTGTGGGGTGATTGGGGGTGTTTAGTGGCCTGTAATAGACAGGAAGTCAGACTAGACAATCTAGTGGTCACTCCTGGTCTTAAACTGTGTGATGCTAATTAATTGAGACACTGTGGGTCCTGTGTAGGACACTCACAGGAACTCTTACATGCTCCCTGATACAATCCCATGATTTCCCCTTCCATCCCTCCTTAGGGCCAAATCCTGCTCCAGCTGAAGTCAATGGAAAGACTCGTTGATTTCAGTAGGAGCTGCATCAAGCCCTGAAGCAGCAGGATATTTGCCACTACCCATCTCCTGCAATCAGGTTTAATATTTCTAGCTCGTTCCCTTTTCTCCCATTCCCCTCCTGGCCCACTCTCACTGTTCCCCCACCCACCAGAAAGATACATGCTGTTTGGAATGCAGTTTGCCCATAGCTAGCACCGTGGGGCCAGATCACATATTTGTTTGTGGCAAGCTGACTGTTATGGAAGCAGAGCCTATAGCCGTTAGGTCACTACCAGAGCCTGCTGAGTTGTCCATAGATGGGAGCTATATTAGGGGCCACTGGAGGAGCAGGAAGGAAAGCAGGTGACTTTCAAGTAGCCAATGATCTCTTTAATCACAGCTGTAAGAGCGCAAGGGTTTACCAGTTTCACAGCCACCATTGCTCCTCTTCTATGCTTTGTACTCTCCCTGAATTATTCTGCCCTGTGTGTGGGTGTTTTGGTGCAACAGCACTCCCTCTAGCCAGGAGGATCATTGCACCTAAATTTGCTTTGTCTGGCAGAGCTGTCAGTCAGTTCATGGTGCCCGGTGAGGGTGAGGGGGCTCTAAAAAACCCCTCTATTCTTAAGTCTGTCAGTGTCAGGGGGTTGCTAGAGGAACCCAGGCCTACCCACTTCCCTGGGTTCCAGCTCAAAGCCTTTAAGCTAGGCAGGCAGAATCACGACTCAATGTCTCTGGCTGTGTCCTTCCTACCTCCCCTGGTTTCTGTATGGCCTTTCAGCCTGTTGGTCCAGTCATTCCTTCTCAGTGTGCTGTCTGTGAGTGACTTCTTGGCAGCTTGCTGGCAGTAACTCCCTTCTCCATCCTGCTTGCTCCTCTGGCAGCCACCCTAACCCTCCGCTTCCCAGCTCATTTATTCTCCGAGCAACTGTGAGGCTGCCAATCAGCATTGGCTGGCAGTACCTGCTTTAAGTCATTGGTTGCTGGGCCAACATGGGGTATATACACCCCATGACAGACCCCCTTCCCTTTGGACAGAAACAAGAGTGTTCTCTGCAGAAGCGGTGCTCCTTCCTTCTCTGGAGAAGAAATCCAAATTCTTATTTTGGCAGCCAGAATGGTGTTCTACTGAGAAGGAGTATGGTTATAGGCTGAATTACCACCTCGTTACTCAAGCATTTGTTTCTTTCTTGTGGTTCTGCTGTTTTTGTGGGACATGGTCAGTCACCAAGGTAAAGTGGTTGTCTATTAGATAATATCTAAGTGTCTCAATAGACCATTTCACCACTGTCTGTTCCCCATACTCCATTTTGTTTTTGTTCTCCTGTGGCCTCCCCTCCCTGGCTGTTAAGTTGTTTAGCAGGGCCACTGCCCTTCTCAAAAGGGAGGGCCCCTTAAAGTTGTTTACCAAGAGCCATTGCCCTTTTCAAAGGGATGGCCAATTGTGCTAAGTGGGACCACTGCCCTGTTCAAAGGGTTAGTCCTGTTATCACCTTGTTAAACCTGGGCTCGGTGTAGGGTGGACAATGTCCAGTTGCAAGGCCTATTGTGTTTTTAAGGTCCTGGGCATGAGTATGGCCTCATGTGTTCTGATCACCCTATTGCACAGACTCTTCTATAGACATGGTCTCGTGCGCTCCCTGCTTTTTTTTCTCTTACCCCTCCTCTGAGCAATCAAAAGTACTGTGGAGGATGCCTAGTTTGCCCTTAAACCAGAATTTTCTTGATCAGACCTCAAGAAGGTTCCTGCTTGCTGCCGTGGTCTGATCAGGCCAGGGGAATTGGGGGTCCTTTTCCGCTCTCGTTTAATTTCTTTGAGCTTATACCCACCGTTTTTTGAACCCCCCCCCCACGAAGAGAACCGAATTGCTTGCCTGCGAAGATCTCGCTAATTATGAGACTGTACCCAAGCCTCAGGGGCTGGCTTCCTCTGCCTAGAAGGAAGAATTAAGCATCCAGGTATACCAGTGTGCGCTCTCTGCTCTGTCACCAAGGGTTTACAAACAAAGAGCAATCATTGGAATTCTCCTGTTCCTGCACGTGCGCTAGGAACACAGCAAGCATGCAGAGTGCATACTGGCGGTAGGAGGGACGGAACTGCAGGTGTTGATTCTTTCTATTCTCAGCACAGAGAGATACAAAGCTACTATGATACTGCTCCTCAACAGCTGAGCGGGCTGTGGGAGAGACTCAGAGGGAATCCCAAGAAATGCACATTGATCAGCTCTTTCCCTTCCCACAACACTGCACATATGGGATAACATACTCATGGTGCAATTGTCACACTGATCGACATTGATGATGTCCAATTGGCGATGATCTGTTTCAACAGGAGAGCACGTGTTAGAACCCATCTGGCAAATTTTCGTTTTGTTCGACTTTTGGGTGTCGCATAAATATTTGTACACCAAACTCTGGCCAGTGTGTAGACAGTCCTTTGTCTGCTGACAGAGTCTATTCTTCAGTGGGAAGCTACCAGCTGGTGGGGGAGGCCAAAAATAGCAGTGAGATGCGGGAAGCACAACTTGAGAACGTAGAGAACCGTGGCAGGTATCTTTTGAGGGGTACATTATCATACCCTTCAGGTGAGTCTTTTATCATCTAAGCCATGCCTCACTGCTACAGGACACTGCCACTATTTATACCATGTTTAAGAGGACTACCAAAGTGAGCTAGCCGAGGCTGAATCCACAAAAAGAGTACGACTACTGGCAGGGGCGCCAGATGGACAAGCCTCGCTTACCTACACCTGAAAGGGGGATCGCCAACATTGACCACTCTTCTACATTGAGCTTAACATACCATTTTTACTATTACTTCCACGCCATAATTGTCAATGACAAGGGGGGACAAGTAGCATTTTGCCTGGCGCTGGTGCCAGTTTTCGTGACATCTTGTAAGAGTTAATGCAGTTCAACCTAAAGGAGATCCTGCTAAAGAGATCCACTAAAACCCCCCCCCCCCAAAAAAACTGTCCCTCTATGTGAAACATTACAAACCAACCCCACTCAGCAACGCAGCATCTGTTTTATGTTTAAAGACTGAAGGACTGAGGGGTCTCTGGAGAAACCCCAGTGATGTCATCTAGCAAATAGATTATGCACTCTTCCACGGAGAAGGAGTGAATACAGTATCTCCTTTTTTTCAAAGTTACCATGCCACTCCACCAGCATTTATTGTGGCCTCTAAGAGAAAATGCAACGAGCATGTTTTTCGCCAGGGATCACAGAGTTCCTGGCCCCTGAAACACAGAAAGTGAAGTGCTTTGGAAAACAACCTCAGGGCCCAATGGGCAGTTTGTTGGCTTCTTAGCCGGACCCCAAGGAGGACTCCCCTCTATGCTAAGATGAAGGCTCTGCGGTTGCAAAAGGTTGTCGAGCCAGTGCAGGAAGAGGCTGTCCAGACATGTGTGACCTGTGAGGTGGAAAGAGAACTATAGTTCCATTGCTGTTCAGTTATCTTCATAGCGACTAAGCGTCACATGACGGGGCAGCACCAGTCTCCTCCCATGTCTCATAGCAAGAGTAATGGGTTGCTGCATTGGTAGAGTCGGAGGGGGTCAAGGAAGAGAATCTTCCCCAACGCCTGTGGAGAAACTACTGGAGGTTACGACATTTCATTCTGTGTCTGCAGTAGCTATGCGAGGGGACTTGCTAGTGATCTCCAAGACTCATTCATCCTCCCCTGGATGAGTGAGGGACACACAGTGAACTTGAGCCTCTCCTTCCAGAATTTACAGGATGAACTGCACCCAGGCAGTTATGTATGGATGTGAAATAAGGATGCGGAACTACAGTCCTTCTTAGTGACCAAGTGGTCCTCGACGATCCCCACAACTGTTCCCTTATTGACAATCTCATCGAAGACCCAGGTATTAATAGGACAACTAGTTGATCCAAACCTAGGTCAGGCCTGAAACTAGATGTTGGAATTTTTGGTTGTTGGGTTTTATGGGCGGTTTTGACGGAGTTGAGTGAGTAGCATTTTTCACAAAAGTTCATTTTGGGGGTCTCTGAAACTACTTTGTCGAAGTGAAGTCAAATTTACAGCATATAGTTTTGCTGAAAATAATGATGCTTTTTTAAGAAAATCCGTGAGACATTTACATATTTCAAGCTTTATTTTGTTTTCACAACGCCTTTCATTTTCCACCAGCCCATCTTTTAAAACAACCAATTAAAATAAGGCTGAATAAAACAAGACAAAAAGACACAGAAGAAAAATTTTTGATTTCAGCTCAAATACAACTTGAATTTCAATTCCCGTTCAACCCAAAGATGACTCTTTTGGGTAGGGGTGGATTATTCAGTTTGGTCACTGAACTTAAAATCAATTATTTATCCCTCTGCTAAGCACTCCCCATAAAGAAACAGCACAACATTCCATAGTCCCCAACAGCAACTTCACTATATATTTAGTTAATGCACTGTAAGAATCAATTCTAGTATCGAAAAAAGGGCTTGGGGTCCATTTAATTCTCTGGGCCTCTCTTTTGATACTGCCAAACGAAGGAGGCCACCGCGCTCGACTAGATTTTGTATTCATGTGTGCGTGTTTGTTTGTTTTAAATGCTGACACTTGTTTCACCAAGAACTCAAATGAGATCGACACAACGTGACTTTCACTTGAGATTGACTGAATGCGCTGTCAGCAGTGTCACTAACTGTTGGCAGTGAAATAACTAGGTATTCCAAAAGGTAAAAGTCTCGTCAAACTTTCCAATTTGGCGTTGCCTCAGGTTCAAGTTCTCCCGATGAGTTTGGCCTGATTGTATAGGTGCACGCTTGCTGAAGCAAGGCATTATGTAATGAGCTCCGTGCACTCTTAAGTTCGACTCAAGAGATTGGTTCTCAGCTTTAAACTCCAGAAACATACTCCATCAACACAGCTCCAGCAGATAGGTTGCAGTGGACCCAGACCAGGCCTGCAGGCTGGTTAGGCTGTGAGCTCCCCCTTTTAGGCTTTCACCCAGCACATGCTCAGAAGAAGAAGCAGAAAGCTTCTAGAAATAGGTGAAATGTCACCCAAAGGATAATTATTATAGGTGGATGCACCAATTTAGTTCAAAGACCATGTCAAAGCACGTGTTATCAACTGTTAGCTGTCAAATGGGAAAATTATATCTAGTGGGGCTCTGCAGGGTTCTTGTCCTGGGTCTGTTACTACATCGTCTATTTTATTAATGACTTAGAAGTGGGTGGAGGAGTGTGCTTACTACAATCTGAGACTGGTGGGGGTTTGCAAGCACTTGTAAGGCCTGAATCCTCTCTATCTATTGAATTTTCCCTGTTTTTTGCATTTTCTTAATAAAGTTTATTTTGCACCCCACCTGTGTGGTAATTGCTCCCCAAGATCCCATATACCTGCTGGCAGGGACAACCACAAGGCACTCCTTTTCAATTATTGTGTATGCTTTCTCTCAGGGCAGTAATTTATAGCTTAAATATAATATCTGCTGCTCCTTGCCATCATATTCTTGACTATTCTGTCGCTATTACCAGGGCCATAGTGGTTCATAGAGGAACTGCTTCAGAGTAGCAGGTGGCGTAGTCAATGACAACCAGTATGTAGTGGTAGCTGGCAGAACTCTTGTCTGTGGGTCTACAAGGTCTACTCTTATCCACTCAAATAGGATTTCTGTGAGTGGAAGGGGAACCAATGGAGCTGGACATACCATTTAGGGGCTACAAATTGGCAGTCAGGGCAGGCAGCACAATAATCTTTTATTTCTTTGTGAATTCCTGGCCAAAAGAAGCAGGGTAACAGATGAGCGAGGGTTTTCCTCCATCCCAAGTGGCCTACCATTGGCACCTCATGAGCTAGCTTGAGTATTTCCTGTCTTAATACATGCGGTACAAGGAGTTGTGTACATTGTTCCCCCTCCAAGGTATCTTGTGCCGGATGATTGAGTAGGTATCTCAACGCTAGAACAAGTCAGACAGGTGGCCAGTTTCCCATCTATGACAACTATACCTTCTTCATAGATGCTCCATAAGGAATCCTCCCTTTGTTGTTCAACCCACAAGTTAGACGAGCCCAATAACCTCCACACATCACTTAGGTCTTGTTTGGGGTTCAGAGCTCTAGGACAACACCCCACTACCTCTTTTATGTACGTCCTGCCCCTCACATCTGGCAGTGCATTTCTCTCACCTAATCCACTGGGCTTTCTTCTGGGGAGAAAGAAGTATTCATCCTCAAAGGAAAAGAGGTTGCCTGGGTTCTATTCAGCTTGTCTAGTCATCTCTATTTAATTTCTCAATGGAGTTTTAGCCATGTCTTAAAGTGGAGCCTGTCTCGTCCCATCCCAACAAAACTGGGGATGGAAGTTCACACGTTAGACCTACTGTGAGGTCACCTGTTTGGCCTCCTGCCATTAGATGAACCTTAGTACAGGGATAGTCCCTCACTTCCCCATGATGCATATCAGGGACACAGTGACTTCCAAGTGGACCTCAGCCTCCCTCAGCAGGTCTTGTCTCACTATGGACTGTTTGCAACCTGAATCTACCAGGACTTGCACCTCTAGGTCATTGATGAGCACCATGGTGGTCAATTTTGGGCTCCCTGGCATTTGGTTGATGCTGGGGATGTTTGAGCTGTCCCCATAATTACGTTCCATGGTCAGGAAATCTTTTTTAATACGCCCCTCCTGTCCACACTACAAACAGACCACCCTCTCTGGTGAACCCTGTAATGGCAGGATACTTGGGGCTTTGGCCTGGCATGGTGTACAAAGTTCTAGCCTTTGGAGAATGGGAAGAGGAGTAAACTGAGGCCAACCTTTGGCGTGAAGTCTTATTTGTCAGGAGTGAGACTGGTCCCTATCCTGTGGCCTCAGAATGGCTGTTCCCTTTTCAGTCAGCCCTTATCAACATAGAAGAGGCAAGCTCTGTCTTCCCAGTCCATCTGAGTGGGGATTCAGCCTCAAAATAATTTTTGGCTAGCCTCACTGCTTCTTCCAGAGCCTCTGGTCAGTGCCTCAGTATCAATTTCTGCATGGCAGCAGGGCAGGTCCAGAGGATTTGCTTGAGAACAACCATGCCAGTTATTTGCTTGCTTGTCATGGCTTCAGGCCTCATCCACTTCCAGCCGACATCCTGGAGCATCTCTGCCTGGTTCTGGTACCACATGGATGAGTTAAATCTTTGCTCTCTGAAGCAGCAATAGTTGGTCTCTTTGCTTAACTACAGCTGGTCAAATATGGCTGCCTCCACTGTTAGATAGCCAAGGGCAAACTGTCAGTCAAGGGCCCTATAAGCTCCTACCTCCCCTGATTTCTGTAGGCCTTTCAGCCTGTTGGTCCAGTTGTCTCTTTTCAGGGTGTTGTCTCTGTGTGGCTTTTCAGCAGCTTGCTGGTAGGAGCTCCCTTCTCCGGCCTACTTGCTCCTCTGGCAGCCGCCCCACGCTTCTGCTTCCCTTCTATTTCATTCTCCCAGCTGCTGTGAGGCTGCCAATCAGAATTGGCCAGCTGTACCCGCATTAGCCCTTTGTTTTGAGCCAGCATGACTTATATACGCCCAATGACATACGCCCAATGACATGCTCCCACAGCCCATAGCTGGACCTGCTGGCCACACAGGAAAGTCTGAGTTAGGCTGGGATTAACATTAAAGCTTAGGGCAGTTAGATGCCCAACTCCCATTGAAATTTAACAGAAGCTAAAGTCTCTTAGCTGCCTTTTCATATCTTAGCCTTAAAATCATTCCTGGTTTCATATCCCCTTTAACAATAATTTGGTCACTTTTTGCCTTGGATACGGGTCCGTGATATGTTAGAAAAGAGCTGAAAATAGTTCTCCTCTTGCAATGTAATCATAGAGAGGAATGCAAATGCTAACTGATATATGCAGTGCAGGTCCATGAACAATACTGTGCCAGACCTAAAGACAAGTCAATATCCCCTGCTGCGCACCAGCTGTTTTGATACGGTAAGGCAGTTCCATAGATCAGCTCACACATGACCTGCCTGTACCTCGTTCAGCATGTGCCTGTTTGTTCTGTCACTACTGGCGTGCAGGGATTCTTCAGATATAGATTATCTTTGTCTGTAGGAGTTCTCCCTTTTCATTTCCAAATAATGCTGGCCTGAGGGAAGAAAGTCTTGGCTACAAAGTCACAAATGGAGTAACATGCTGACTGCAAATTAGGCACACAAATATCTCACTAATGCTTTTGCTGGCCTACGTATCCAACTCACCTCTCCTTAAGAGACCAGGTGTCACTTTCCATCATTCTTTTCTTCAAATGAAAATATGAATCATCATTAATAATTTTTTAAAAAGACTGGGAAGGATCCAGGGAAAGGAAATATATCTATTGATTTAATTGCTGTATTAGAAAACACTCAACACACTGCAGATTTTACTCAGTGTTAGTAATTAGAGGTGGGGTGAACAAGTTAATTGTTATTGGCTGTTAGTCTTCACAGGCAATAGAGTGTATGACATGGGAAACATATTGAGATGTCTATATGGAGTGCACTAAAATCCCTGTGTTAATGAGAGAAATCTTTCCTAAATGTCAACTTTACTGAACTTTTTTAGTTCATCCTTAATTGAATTTTCTAAACAGATTGTTTTATACCATGCATTTTTCTCATTTCCTTTATATTAAACCTAAAAGAATCCTAGCAATACAGGATTTTATCATATTAGGAATATCTTCTTCACAGCATCCGATTGTGTGCTGGGTTATTTAGAAAAATGTGGTTCCTGTTCCAAAGATTTCACTGTCTAAGAGTCAGGTTCCTATACCCTGACTCATGACAAGTCTTGTGACTCTGTGACAAGAGTCCCTTTGACCTCAATGGACCTGTTTGTGGAGTAGGGTAAATAAAATATCAAAAATATCCAAAATTTGCCCCTGATTTTAGTCATAAGACATTGAGTAGGAGTTACTGAAACAGGGCAGAAAATTTAAGAATTGCAATGAGATAACTTTTTTGCTCAGGATAGAAATGTGTATATCTTGGGGCATCTCTCCTCCACAGAGTTGCATAATATATATAACAGTATAGGTGGCAGTACGTTAACCATAGAAATCATTGCACGGTTATTTTGTAGGACTTTGTAAACACTGAAAAAGTGGCTCTACATGCTATCACCCTGTAATAAATATCTTCATGTTGTCTAGCTTTGATTGGTTTATATGCACAAAGAGAAAATACACAGTCTGGCTCCTGTTTTAAATAAGTTTCCCTCTTTCTTGCAGTTCAGCACAACTATTGTACTGGGGATGCAATGAAGATGAAGTTGAACACACTGAGGTGAACAACAGTTGAATGAATGAATGGGTTTCACAGGCTTTTGTTCAGATTTGTTTGTATTTATCCAGCCAACAGCAAACATACAACACATTACTGCTGAAAGGTATCTCTTCGCAAAGGAAGCCAGCGCTAGCATAATCAATGATGGTAAATATAATGACAAAAGCACAAAGCCTCAGTAGAAATTATACATGTCTTTAGCTCTATTATATGTATCCCAGTGAGTATTATTCAGCCTGGTGGATAATTGTCAGTTGTTGCTCGTGAATTGTGAGATAGTCTAAGCACAGGTTAAAATGAGTAACACAAGTAAACAGCAGCAACTGCAAAAATCATTTTACCTTCATGACAAGAGTCATGCTCTTTAGACACTTTATCAGTAGCAGAAGTGACTTGATGTTCAGAAGCAGCCACCAATTTTGCACCTGCATATAACAATGCCTATAATTTTCTACCTCTGCGCAATCACATAGCCAACTGGTAGCATTTAGACATCTAACCACCTGACTGAGCATGCAAATCAGTTACTTAGATGTCTGTGTCCTTTCATTTGTGGCTGTAAGTAATTAGGGGGTGCAAAATGCTGCCTACAAAACTGGAGTCATTTTTAAAAAATCAAGTAGATGATACATCTAGTAATTTTTAGAATTCCTAAAAACAATGAGGAGTCCAATGGCACCTTAAAGACTAACAGATTTATTTGGGCATAGGCTTTCATGGGTAAAAAACCCCACTTCTTCAGATACAGAGAGTGAAAATTACAGATACAGGCATATATATATTGGCACATGAAGAGAAGAGAGTTACCTTACTAGTGGCAATCACCTACTACAGGCAGGCTCAACTAGGAAAATAAGAGAACACCATTGGCTATCATGTACAGCCCCCAGCTAAAACCTCTCCAGCACATCTACACCTTATCCTGGAAAATGATCCCCCACTCTCACAACTGTTGGAAGGCAGGCCAATCGTCACTTAGAGACAGCCCCCAAACCTGAAGCAAATACTCCCCAGCAATTACACACCACATCACAGAAACTCTAACCCAGGAACCAATCCCTGTAACAAACCCTATTGCCTACTCTGTCCCCATATCTACTCTAGTGACACTGTCATAGGACCCAACCACATCAGCCACACCTTCAGAGATTCATTCACTTGCACATATACTAATGTGATATATGCCATCATGTGCCATGTACGTTGGCCAAACCGGACAGTCTCTTCATGAAAAGATAAATGGACAGAAATCAGACATCAGGAATGTCAACATACAAAAGCCAGTAAGAGAACACTTTAATCTCCCTGAACACTCAATAACACATTTAGAAGTAGCCATACTTCAAAAAAAACCTTCAAAACAGTCTTCAAAGAGAAACTGCTGAGCTACAATTCATTTGCAAACTTAACACCATCAATTCGGGCTTGAATAAGGACTGCGAGTGGCTGTCTCACTACAAAAGCAATTTTTCCTCTCTTGGTAATGACACCTCCTCATTAATTATTGGGAGTGGACTACATCCACCCTACATCCACCCTGACTAAATTGGCCTTCAACACTGGTTCTCCACTTGTAAGGTAACTCCCTTCTCTTCATGTGCCAATCTATATTTATGCCTGTATCTGTAATTTTCACTCCATGCATCTGAAGAAGTGGGCTTTTTACCCATGAAAGCTTATGGCCAAATAAATCTGTTAGTCTTTAAGGTGACATTGGACTCCTCATTTTTGTGGATACAGACTAACACAGCTATCCCCTCTGATACTTAGAATTCCTAGCACAGGGAAATGGTATGCAACTTTTTGAGAAGCAAAGCATGTGCGAATGTGCTGTATTTGTGATTCTTACCACTGCAGCGAGTCAGCATTCAGATACTCTAGCTGTGATGAAGTTTGCATGGTATCAGTACTAGACTGCATTCTCTGAGCAACTGGCAGAGCTGACTGACTCGCGTTTAAGATTTCACTCTGACTTTCAGGGCAACAAAGAAACTTGGGTAGCAGGTTTAAAAACCTACCATTTGCCATGAATCCCAGGTCATGCTGTAGTGCGGAGAGCGATCATCAGTGGAATTATACTGCTATTCTGCCTACTGAGTCCTCCAAAGCATTTAAAGAGCCAGGAGAATATGAGACTGTCATTCCACTGTCTCCCCTCGCCCTGGTTAGGAGCATAGACCTCTGCCAGACATTCAGGCAGAACAAAACACTTAATCAGTATTAAGGATGCATCTGTTCTCCTTAGAGAGATGAGCTGTTCATTTATGCTTGTTTACAATATGTTTATAAACATTAGTGGACAGGGATAGATTACCTCAGTTTACTGCCACATAAAGGAGTCAGCTGCTTTACAGTTCCCATCATAGTAGCGTGCTTTTCTTTTACATTTCTCAAGTGGTACCTTATGGCAAGTAATCTTTGTGAATTAGGCCAGAAATGAGGAGCATCCTGGTAGGTTTTCTACAATTTTCTCTTGCCACTGGCTAAAAAAATCTGAATTTCTGATCAAATCCCTGTTTCTGTATGTGTCAACCCTTGCTCAACAGCTCAGTTCCCATGATTCATTTGGTCAGTGACAGAGGGTCATTGAAATGAGTGCCCCAGATTAAAAAGCATGTTGTTTATTTGAGGAAGAGCAGGAAAGATGTTGTTATAACTGTGACAATCCCCAGAGCACCAGATGTTCATAACATTCCAAAGAAAGGAGTGTTTGTATTAAAAACCATTTTTTTAAATTGGTGGTTGAAAACAACTGACCCAGAAAATATAGATCCACTATAGTAACTATACAGTGAATGGAAGGAAAATATATGGTTTTGATCATGTGATAGTCATGTGATGAATCTCCACTTTGTCTTGTGCACACAAGAGTGGGAGTCGGGAGTCCTGATTGAATTCCCTGCTCTGCCAAATATTGGCTGTGTGACCTGGGGCAGGTCGCTACACTGATGAAAGTGCAGCTTTACTGATATAGCTACGTCTACACCAAGGACTTCTCCTGGCACAGATATGTTGACAAGTTGCAGTGGGTGAGGTTTAGGTTGGATATTAGGAATAACTTTTTCACTAGGAGGGTGATGAAGCACTGGAATAGGTTATCTAGGGAGGTGGTGGAATCTCCTTCCTTAGAGGTTTTTAAGGTCAGGCTTGACAAAGCCCTGGCTGGGATGATTTAGTTGGGAATTGGTCCTGCTTTGAGCAGGGGGTTGGACTAGATGACCTCCTGAGCTCCCTTCAAACCCTGATATTCTATGATTCTATGATTCTATGTTGATCAAGGATCAACTCCTCGTACCAATGACCAATGTAGCTGAGCCTGCACAAGTCTGTAGTGTATGCCTGACCTTGGATTATAAACCCTTTAGCACAGGGATTGTCTCTTATGGTGCCTTTGTACAGTGCTTTACACAATGGGTCCCCAATCTCAGTCAGGTCCTGTAGGCATTAATGTAGTAATAACAGTAGTTAATGAAACAAGAGATGCAATATCAAAACACAGAACTGTATTGCTGAGGATGTTATGATGAATGCCTGAGTGGAGATTTCTAGAGCATCTGCAAATCCATCTACCCACACAAATTGTAATGGTGGAGCTGGTAACAAGTCCTTCTACCTAACTGGATATTTAGTAGAGATCTTAATTTTTCATTAAAAGGAAGAAAATTAGATATTCTCATGCGGCACTTCTCATTAGCAGAACATTTTAATTGATCCAGTAACTCATCTACCTGTGGATATGGGGAAAATATCCATCAGCCTGCTATTCTCTAATGGAATTCCCTGAGTTACCACGAGGTTTGACTGCCTAGCAAAGAGCTTGATTTATGAACATCTAAATATAATAAGTTATTGAATGGGAATGCCCTTACCCTTTTGAAGAGGGCAACCTAAGTGAAAAATATGCCCCTCCACAAACACATTTCATGTTCAGAATTACCTGTACAATTGATAGCTCCACTTCTAGAAACCCACAATGTTTATCTTGGAGTCAGCCTTTTTGCTTACCCACAGGGAAGCCAGCTATGCTGTTCAACATTACACTACTTCATGTCAAAAATCAAGGCCACTGCAAACCTGACAAAAGCAATTTCCTAGTCTGTTTTCCCTGACACATACAAAGCAGCGCTTGCCATGTAAATGAAGGACCTTTCAACACATACAACTTCATTATTTTTAGTATTCAGGTGCTAACTAGATAGGAGCGATCCAGTTCTTTTTATTTAGTCTGCAGATGGCAGCTCAAGAAGATATTTGAGTCAGATTCCTTGGGGGCCTCGTCTCAAAAGAATAAAATACAGAAACAAAAGTTTAAAAAACAAAACAGAGCTATATCAAGCATGCACGTGGAAATGTGATTGGTTTGCAGGTCAGAATAGCTGTGGATACAGCTGATTCCAAAGAAAAGTGGATAGATATGTATGATGGTCCTTTATGGTACAAGTAACTGTTATTGAATGATTGAATATGTTTTTGGTGCAAATCCATGCAGTGACCTTGAGCTGAACCAACACTCATGCACTTGGGGTTCCCTCTGGTCCTGATTCTGCAAAGCACTGAAGTCTTTCTCTACTTCGTACAGCATAGTAAATTGCATTGACTTCAGTGGGGAAAAGGACGTGTTGAATTTTAAGTACTTTGCAGAAAAGGGATGGACTTAGGCACACGCTTATGTGCTTTGCTGAATCAGGGTCTTTGACTCCAGACATCCAAAAGATTGCCATTAAAATAATGATGGACTGTCATGCACTTTTATTTGCATTTACACAAAAGTCCAAAATTACATGCTAAAATTTAGAGACTATAAATACACAGGTCAAATACAGGGCCAGATTCAGATCTGTGTGCACCTAGACTAACCCTAGTATACTCAGTGGGATTATTCCTGATATACGCTGCAGTAGAGGAAATCAGAACCTGGCCCAGAGTAGCACAATTCTAGCACTTGTGCTAGGCAAGAGGTCAGATTAGATGATCATAATGGTCCCTTCTGGCTTCAATATCTATAAATTATTGTGACAGTAGGTGAGAGAAAAAGGGAATATGAGGACAGAGCTTGTGAGTACAATAGAAATATGAGATAGTAGGCAAGGATAGTAATAAATATTTGGTAGGGCAGCATACACAAGGGCCAATGGCCAGGGGCACTGTAGATGGAAAAGAAAAAAAAAGAACCAATCACTGCCCTGAAGAGAAAATAATTCTCAAATGAACTCTGGGGTTAGGATTGTATTCCACGCATTTTATTACCAGTATTTTAGTAGCATATAGGTTCCCAACCAAGTTTGGAGCCTCATGATTACAAATACATAATACGACTAAGTCCTTGCCCTCAACCGCTTACAAGAGTGACAAAAAGGTGGGAGAAAGGGAGCATTACTGTTCCCATTTTACAGATTGTGGCACAAAGAGACTAAGCAAAGTTCCCAGGGTCACATAGCGAGTCACTGGCAGAACCAGAAATTGAAGTCGCCTCTCCTGAGCCCAGGTCTTAATACCAAAACAAATCTTCCTTTCCTAGTCATTGCTGTTTTTCAGGTAATGAATTAAAGGCCAGTTTATAGGCCGCCTGCTTGAAGTTTCTTATTTTGAAAATCAATGTTGGAATATAGGGTTTTTTCATGATAAATATGAAAAAGTTTATAGATATTTTTCATGGCTGTAACCTCCTCAGTGGAACGTACAGATGATTCGAGCAATCCAACTAGCTAATGTGCAGGTCATTAATTCCTAGAAGCACCCTCTGTACGTACCAATTGAACCACGTCAGCCATTAAAAAAAAATCCATATGCCTATGTTTTCTCTCATTTTCATTTTATAATAGCAGTAGTGACCTCAGCACAGGGCATTCTTGGGGATTAATGACCAGCTGGAACTAATGGCCCCCTCGGCTGTACCTCCAGGCACAAATGCCTGTCAGTTCACCATTAATCCCCACCCTAGATCGCTACTGCTTAACTGACACAAATGAATGGACAGCAAAAGTAAAAATAGGCATAAAGAATTCTCAGCCATTTATACATGGTACAGTTGTATGCCCCTCTCAGAAAGGTTTGCCTTAATAATGCTTCACAGAATCTTATACTTACTAACATGCATTGAATGTGTCTGACAATCTTTCATTAGTTCATGTGTAATTAGTTGTCTTGACAACTAGCTAAACTCTGGAAAGCATGGGGAGTGAAAATGTAGAGCATATTCTACAGACTCCATATTTTGCTTGTAAATGGATGTGGTGGAATGTATGCACTGTTTTTCAAAGTTTCCTCAAAGTTATTTTCTTAAGGGTAAGGGGTGGAGGAAGTGTGGGGGGAGAGGCTGGGAGGGCAATCAAAACATTAAGAGGTGGGTGGGTTCCTCTTTTTTTCCTGGCCAACTATATTATTAGTCAGTTTTTTTCTCCAAATTTTGGCATTTTCACAAAATTTTGAAATTTCAAATATTGATTAAAAATAAACCAAACAGGGAACAAAATGTTGTAATCCCTCCTCCTTCTCCCCCCAGTTTTTCAGTGAGCTGTTATCAAAAGGTATTAGAAGCTGGACAAAATATGTAGTATTTGTAGTGTGATGTGCCTAATCATAGCTATAGTTCTATGAGCCACAGTCTCATTAGATCTCACTACCTTAGTCAATACTGACGCGCTTTTGCATATGTGTAATTTACTACCATGGAGATTCCCAACGAGTACCAAAGTATTTGCAAGATCCGGGCCTTAGTGCAGAACTATCCAGAAGAATGTACGGCTTTGGTTGGTAATTAAGTAGGTGTCCTTCTTGGTAACGGTAATACTTAAAATTTATGGACCATTTTACATGTGCAAAATGCTTTACGAACATTAATTAATCCTCACACTCCTATGAAGTAGGTAGATTATCTTCATTTTACAGATGAGAAAGCTGAAGCAGCGAGCTCAAGTGACTTGCTAAAATTTCCGGAGTGACTCAGTCAGTGTCAGAAGCAGAATTAGAAATCAGGACCTCCTGATTCCCAATTCCAGATTGCTCACCTTGCTCCTCTGAAGCTTTACTGAACGAGCACCTCAGCTTATTGCCAGGTGGCCCCAGCTGCTAGTAGTACTGTCTTTGGGATGAGACATAATACCTGGAGCCTGATCATTTATGGTCTTTAAGATCCCAGGGCATTTGCTGCGACAGGAGGGGTGCATCCCCTTGTTCCCAGACAATGATAGTTATATTTTGCCTGCTGATTTCATTGATTGGGATGATCTTCTTTGCTTCTTGTCTCTAAAGTGCATTGTATAGTTGCTGTTACCATTTCAATGGCTGCTGGCCTGTTATTTTCCACCCCAGAAGCAGCTGCATTTTGGTAATGGTTGTAGAAAGTTCTCTCTCCTACAGGAAGAGCCGCAACTCCATCTTGGGTCACTTAAAACTCAGCTAAAAAACCAGTAGATTATTCCATTGGAAGCAATCCTGCATTAGGAGAGAAAAGGGTAAAAAGACCTAACTAGTCCTTTCTGTCTCTCATTTATGCTGTTGTGATTCCTGCCAGGCTTCTTGAGTGGGACAGAAATAAGGACTTTTCCTTAGTTTAATTTTTCAGAAAAATAATGATAGAAACTGGTAAGTGTGTGGACTGGGGCAGTTTGATCAACAGCGACCACAGTGGCTAGAAAAGAGTGCTTAGATATAGAAGTGATAACATGCCTCACTCTACAATATAGAAGTATCCTTTCTGTCCTGAGTAAGTGTCCATCATCCCTACAAGTTTGCATTCATTCATCCTCCACTCTTGTGAAGAAGAAAGGAAAAGAGGATATTTAAATCAATGGGATTAAACAGTCCCATGGCAATTTGCACTGAGCACCTGGCTCTTTTTAGATAAGACACAAATGAGCATTGACTAATTCCAAAATACACACTCAAACTGTTGATCTAACTATTTAAGCTATCATCTATTAATTCCTGAGATTTGGCTGAGTGAACACTGGAACTAATCCTATCCATTGCATGTAATCTTATGCTTAGGCAGGCATCTATAAAACATAATGAAAAGCATATGCAAAGGTATTTTAAAATATTTTTTTATCATTAGCAGTTTTTAAAGGAAGGAAATCTACATGAAATATGAACAAATTCAATTATAAAACAGTTAAATGTACTGCAGGTTATGTAAAATACATAATACAGACCTTTGTCAGTAAAAAGAGTATGGAAATTGAATTATAAAATGGGTATAAAAGGCATGGGAAAGCCAAAAAAGCATGAATAAAAGAAAATAAAGGAGACCTGAGAACTAGACCTCAGTGTGGCTCATTGTCGCCCTCCAGTGGCTAGGTTATGTATAGGTGTATATAAATATTACCGATGCTCCCCGACTTACACAACCGTTCCATTCTGGCATGCCTTGCATAACTCGAATTTTGTGTAAGTCAGAAACATATACCCGACCATTACGCAAAAAAAACCCCAACCTATTTGTAGCTTATGGAACTTTTTCTCTAAATATGGATTTACGTAAGTCAGGTTTGTATAATGCTGGGGGTGTCTGTCCTCTAGGTTAATTGGCCTGATCTCTCTCTCACCAAAGTCATTGGGGTTGTTTAGATCAGTGGTCTTCAAGTTTTTTTTAAATTTGCAGACCTCTACAAAATTTCAAGTGGAGGTGCAGACCTCTTTGGAAAGTTAGACATAGTTTGTGGACTCCTAGGGGTCTGCGGACCACAGATTAAAAACCACTGCTTTATATAAAACAGTTAAGACTAGTTCATTTAGCTACAGAAGTACCAGGTTCAATTCCCATCCAGCTGTTTAATACCTTTCAACCTATAGCTGGTCTTCTCATCCCAAACCATTGCAGGAGGTGATCCATCCATCCAGGTCTTGAATCTGATTTCCAATGTCTTTAAATCAGAATAGATTATTGTGGGTTTTTTTTATTTATTCCGTACCCATCATCACCGCAGCAAATTGCAATCTTAGGGCTTCTGAGTCACCTCAAGATTCATTAAGAGTTTACATTGGTAGGAAGGCATATAACCAGTATCTTTGCACTAACTGATGAATTACAGAATAACATAAAGCAAAGTGTCTTCTAATACTTCTATCTCTGCTAAGATGAGAACATGAGAAATGTTAGCAGTCTATGAACTTGTACTGTACTTTGAAGACACACAGCACTATGTAAATATTAAATATTACTATTAACTGTAGTATTATTTAGAATCTATATTGGACTTCTAGCTATTATCTGTCTGGCGCCATCACCCTATTTTCTACATGTTTGTTTTAGTTAGGAACAGACATTGCCATCACAGCAGTATCTCAATAATGAATAGATTTATACAGAAATCGTCACCCTTTTTGGTTAATTATTCCTGTCAATTAAGTGTTTACCCTAGATGCAATTATTCTGGGAATAAAAGCCCTTGTAATCAGACAACATACTTTAATGGAGACAGAACTTTGTTTCACAGCTGTACCTCAATTAGAAATTGAGACCTATGAAGAAAGCACTATTGGTTAATTATGCTAATAAGGAAATAAGCCACCATCTATGTGAGCTGCTGGTTGGAAAACATGTCACTAAATGGTACCTTACTTTATTGCAAACATCTTCAAGGGGCTTATTTACCTTCTTGAAACCTAACCCAAGGGAGTACACATTTTTAATGCACTGTTCACCCACATTCAAAATCTGCACTCTGAATTCTTATAAGAAATATTCAAGTGTCCAGGGAGTTGCAGGATCATGTCCTAAAAGAGAACAACAAACTAGAATTACTTTAAAAGTTCAAGTCAGAAAAATTGCTTTTCCAAAGGCCTGCCCGTGAGTCACACTGTCCTGATTCAGCATAAATCCATTTACTTCAAAGCATTACTTAATACTCAATGGCCACCCTTCATCTTAAGGTTGCATTTACAAATAGTTTATAAAGGGCTAATAAATGATTTATAGCTGTTATAAGTACGTAACAGCCATGTAGCTACTGAAGGTAGCTATAAGCCCTTCTACAGAATGTGTTATAGGTAGTTTTAAGCCAGTATTATAAACAATCTGTTGACTTGTTGGATTCTATAAACAATCTGCACCAATCAACGAACCATTTATTACAATATCTGTTACTCATTTATTAGCCCTTTATATATGGAACTTTCCTATAAATTGTGATTAGAATGGGCATATGCTCAAATGAAGCTGTGTACAGACACATCAGGGCTTAGGAAACAATGTTGTCTAAGAAACCTAACAAAGCCTTTCCTTGTTAATATTACTACTGCCTGGTAAGAATGGTAGCTTCATATGTTTGCTCATTTCTTTTTAATTTTCCGGCTTCAGAGTATGGTTATGGGGGCTAAGATCTGTCAGTTATGGTCAGATCACCAAAAGAGCTCAGAGCTGAATTTTCAAATGCTCAGCATCCAAACTGAGGGCAGGTTCCCAAACTAGTTCAGCATCCTTACATGTTGAGGTCATCTTCTGGCTCATGTAAGGCATAGCTATCAACCAGCCATCTTAAAGACACTGGGCCAGATCCCCAGCTGGTGAAAGCCAGTGTATTTACTTCAGCTTTGAGGGTCTAGGAGCTGTCTGGTTTTCCAAGAGTAAATGTTAATACCCCAGAGACTATCTATGTGATTGGTGTGAACTGAAATCTCTACTACAATGACTCTCTTGCAGCTTCTGTTGCCTGGACAACATTATTTATAATCTTCAGTGAACAAATCCACATAGAACTTATTCAATATTCAATTTAAATTGCTATAATTTCCAGTAACTTGTAACCAACTCAATGCAGGATATTCTTTAACGTATTGAGTGCATTTAATCTAATTCACAAATGATTATTATTGATATTACAGTGGTGCTTCACTGAGGTTGGCATCATACAAATCTATAATAAGAGAGACTCTCTGCCTTAAAGAGATTACACTCTAAAAAATAACAGACAGGCACTGCAGGGGAAACGGAGGTCAAATGAGTTGCCCAAAGTCATACTGCAGGCATATGGTTAGAACCCAGGTCTCCTAAGTCAGTGTTTCTTAATCACAGATCCATAGACCAGTGCTGGTCCCTGAGGCCTGGTCTACCCTTGTGGGGAGAGGGGGAGATTGGTTTTAATTACACAACTTCAGCTACGTGAATAGTGTAGTTGAAGTCAACGTACTTAGACCTACTCACTGCGGTGTATTCACTGCTGCTGCTTCCTCCTTGACTCTGCCTGCGCCTCTCGTGGAGATGGAGTACAGGAGTAAATGTAAGAGTGCTTGGGGATCGATTTATCATATCTAGACTAGATCGCTGGCTGCCAATCCGGCGGGTTGTGTAGACCTACCCTGAGATTTCCCTGACACAGTTTAGGAAGAGAATCCCTGGTATCAAAAGGTTGAGAAACACTGTCCTAAGTCATAGGTAGTCTGTATTTGAGCTGAAAGATGTAGTTCCCGGCTTGAGTACATGTACCAGCACTCTCCCTGCTTCAGTGCCTAAAAATAGCGGTGTGTCTGCACTGGTAAGGGCAGCTGTTTGAGCTAGTTACTCAGAGTACAATCCCACCTGATCCTCAGGTACACACTTGGGCAGCTAGCCCAGTCCTCCACCTGTGTCCCTGGGGTCACACTGCTATTTGTATGTGCTAGCTTGAGCAGAGCTCACATGGGTACCTTTATGTGAGCTGGGAATCACACCTCTCAGCTCACACAGAGAAATACCCATAGTCTACTACCCTATCCACTAGGACACATTGCCTCGTTGAGAGCAGGCTAATGACTCTAGTCATACAGTGATATCCATGAGGGCAGAGCCATAGGTCTTTTGGTGCCTAAAAGCTTAACTCTCAGGAAAAATTCCTGTTATTTTTCATGGTGAAATTCCCAGTGCAGCTTTCTAAAGTACTGATGATTGCTCATTTGAAGGTGGTGGTAGGAGCAGGGGAGCATTCAGAGCTGCATGGATCACAGCTCCAGTTATAGATATTCTCATTATGGTTGGGATAGAAATGTATCAACTTGAAAACAACAAGATCCTAAATAGAGAATTTTCCTTTGCCCAATTTAGCCACAGCATTAAAAAAAAATCAGCTGTCTAAAATCATTTTTAAATGGTGCTATTTGCTTCAGGCAAGAAGAAAAACACTTGTCTGTACGGTCTCATTTACTGGCAAGAATTTGTTCTTGCACGTATTTAGTCACCAATATGGTAATGAGCCCATCTCTGTGTAAACCAGCTCTTTACTATTCACTTTTACTAAACCCGAAAATATTCATGAGCCACTTCTTAAGAATGTGAAACTGTTGACCTTGGATCATGATTGTCACTAAATGTACTATATTAAAAAACCTAATATGAAAGGAGCATCTCCAGCTTCTATCTGTACTGCGACAAAACTGAATTAAATTACTCCTAAAGTTAATTTACAAAACGCTATTTGCAAGCATAAAAAGCTAACATAACATCCCAAAAGCTGCTATTACATGTCCACATGTCATGTGCTTTGGGAATATCTGATCCAATTCACAGCTCATAAATGCCTAATTAAAGAAAAATATATACGGTGATTTTAATTGGTTCATTGCATCATTTGTTTTTATTGTGCTTTTGAATCCTTGTTCAATAGTCATAGCTAAAAGACCTTCAGTTCACAGGGAGGAAAAAGGAAAGAAAAGGTTCTTAACAATTTAAAGATAAGTAGGAATTCAATAATTGCTGCATGTACAGCAATGTATAAAAGGTTAGTTGCTTGTTAGAATATAAATCTGGGTTTTAAAACATCGCTAAGTAGGCAGAATTTATCTATTTATTGGCTACATGCTCTAACAGTGCTGGCAAAATAGCTGTCTAATTTGCAAGAAAGTCCAGCATAGTTTAAAATTCAGTCCAAAAGTTTTAGCTAGTCAGCTGGCAACCAAAAAGTGCAGGTGGAGTGTCTAATGGAGTCCTTTATGCCCATCCCCCCAAAAATCAGAAATAATGCTTTGGGTTCTTTCTTTTATTATCACTATTGATTTTCAGACCACACTACAAAAAATGACAAAAAAAAGTTTAACAAAGATTTCTTACAGTTAAAGCAGTTTACATCTAATAGTTAATAAAGAAAATTCAATTCATAATTATTTATGAACCAGCATCAGGGAGTTTATTACTTTGATTACTCACTAATCATTTCCCGTAAATGCAGTGACCTAAAAATCCTATATAATCAATAAAGTAGTAAATTCCAGATTTAAATCACTGCACCTTGTATTCTTGAGTAAACCTTTGGGTAATTTACAAAGGCTGTTGAATTTTATAGTAAGTGTTTTTCAAACCAAGCTGGATTCTAAACAATAATGACTTTTTAATGTGGCTCTGTGATTACATTGTCATAGTGAAATACGACAGTCTTTGACTGCATTAGAAATGAGGCAGAGTGTGAATTACTCCAAAGGCATAGATTACCATAGCCTCAGGTAAAACAATCTTCATAAATTAAACTCCAATCTAAAGTGACTTGTCACTATAAACCTGTTGCTACTACTAGTAACTTAAATTTCATGTACAATTTGTAAACAATTTCTTTTCTTATTGTTACAATGGAGAATAGTTACTATGCTAAAGTGCATTAAAGCGATTAGTAACATTCCATGAACATTTTGTGGATTTCATTTCCATAATTTTGAAATGCTGATGTTTTAGAAAATGCATCTTGTTGGCTGCTAAAATGTTTATGCCATTAAGATAGTTAAAGGTGTCAGCTATAGGAGCCTGTGAAGGAGTACAGTCACAGCACGTGACACCTCCTTAGGGCTGTGACATATACTTAGCCAACAGGGTGTACATTTTCAAAAGTGACTATTGGGTTTAGGTGACTGAATGTTGGGGTTCCCAGATTCTTCAAGGCTTTTTTGAAAAAGAAAAAAAGCTAAAAAATCAAGAGTCT
Organism: Chelonoidis abingdonii; assembly: GCF_003597395.2. Lineage (NCBI taxonomy): Eukaryota > Metazoa > Chordata > Testudines > Testudinidae > Chelonoidis > Chelonoidis abingdonii. The sequence continues at coordinate 135,526,655 of NC_133772.1, read as the reverse complement.
TGAATTGGCATTCAGAAATAGAAGCACCCTAAATCACTGGTCAGTTTTGAAAACTTAGACCATTATGACTATTATTCTAGCATGTCCAAAATCTTGGACTAGCAAATGGCTACATACTGAGAAAGGTAAAGACATGCACATCATAGAAACTAATTTATGTTTTAAAAATATGCGGTCATGTAACTAAAGACTCTATCATGATGCATATGCACAAGATGGCTGAATTCAGGTTACACGGGTCACCTTAAATCTATTTCCTAACCTTTTAAGTGCTTTATTTACAACCTTAATAATGTCCTTTTGATGTAGTTTTCTGTGTGTAATCGGTAAATGGAGTCATGTCAGGTTGGGGCAGCCTAGCAATTTGAAATATTTACATTGTATTATAATGTAAGTCATTTTTCAGCTGTGTAAATACAACTTTTGCTTATTAATTTTTTCTTAGAACTTCAAACTGATATTTAATTAAAAAACAATACATTTCAAACTGCATTTGTAAAGCAAATGTTTCTGAACTGCAGCCTAGCCCAGCTGAGTCAGAGAGAATTTTTACTGCTGAATTGTTAACCCCAGAATTTTTATATTTAATATGCTGTTTTATGCTCTTAATAGAAGACACTTTGCTATGATAACAGGAAAAGCACCACTAAAATAATCAAAACAGGTAAGCTATGAATTTACAGCATCACAAGTCAAGATGCCATCACCGAGTGTCTGAATCCATTATATGACAAATAGTATAATCACTAACAATATCTATCATTTATGAAAATATTTCAGTCAGCTTCCTCCAGGCCTGTTGTATAAAGAGTTTAAACTCTGATGCATCACACTGAGTTTAAAAGACTCTAACATTGCCATTTCCATCTGTCTTCCATCGGCTTCCTCACTGCTGTGCTAATTGTTTTTCTTCCAGTATGTAACCTGTCATCCCTCTGAGATAATCACTCCTCTCAGGAATGCAGTGTTTATCCTCTTAGAACCATCACCTCGGCTGGTGTTCAGTTAGTCACATGGTATATGTAGATGAGCAGAAGATATCTGATTGACTTGGTTCTAGAATGCTTTCCGAGCAGCGCAGCAGGTTGTCTCTCTGTCAAGCTCTTCCTCTCCACTGATCTGATTTTGAGGATTTCTTCCAAGACATTTAAGATTTGGCTTCTTTTGGATCAGAAACATTCCCAGCTGTGTATTAGATCTGCAAGGATTATTTCAAACAGAATTTCCACACACCCCCACCCCCACCCGTTGGCCACATCAGGTAACATCATAAGTAGGCTGCAGCGCAGCTGACACACATCCCCAGATACAAATCCAGTTTCATACCACAGAGCTTGTCAACAATAGAAGTTACTGTGTTCCCTCCTTCACCAACACAGAAATCAAGCAAGGGATCATAGTGTGTAAAGAATCGAAAAAGAGAGGGTGGCTTGAAAACCAAAGGTTATGTGAAAATGTACCAAAATAGACATATTGTGAACTGATCCACCTGTAATGTAGTCCATTCATTCACTTGCATTGAAATACATGTAAACATAATCCCACCCATCCCTTTTTCAGACAGTCTTGCTATGATTTGGTTTTTTTTAATACAAAATACCTGAACTGATAAGAAATGAGGCTTCAGACTATAAAATTGCAGTCTAACTTCATTGCAACATCCAGGCTGGATTGTGTCAGCATAAACACCTTTGCAAGGCTCTGGAAATGGAAAGTCCACCAAAGGATGAGACTGCATCATCTGGAAGAGATCACAGCCTCCCTCCCATTCCGATGGGGTTGAGAGTGTCTCAGGTCAGTGCAGCCTCAAGAGGAGATGGCCAAAGAGGGCTATGTGGAAGCAGTGCAACCCACTCCTTTGAAACTCCTCCTGCAAATGAAAGCCTTCTGTAGCAGAAGCACTGACGGAAGGTGTTCGCGCAAAGGCCATTTGCCTTACCTCATGGTGAATTCAGGAGGATCATTGGCACAGGGGATGTGTCATTTCCATCTCCCTGCACCGCTGACAGCGAGTCATTCCCCATGTCTGAAAAAGAAATATTCTGAAGAGCCAGAAACACGATCCAAATGTTGTTCCCATTCCCAAAATACAGCCCCGGCTTTGTGTATCTGATTTGAATCCTTTTGGGAACCAACCATTTGTAAAATTAATGCCCATCCCTCTTGTAGCTAGCTAAGGAGCTTCTGCCTCTGACAGGAACCATACTGTTACTGAACCACGTGACACATTTTGACTGCTGGTACTTGCTTATTTGCTCTGCTGCGAAGACCATCAGTTGGCTACTACCATTGTTATTGATCCAAAGGAAGAGGATTTTTTAAGAAATGTGAAGGCATCGTGTTATACCAAGTAATGCAATAAACCAATAGAACAGGCACACGAGTGAAAGCACGAAAAGGAAACAACAGCACCACCCGCAGCAACACCACAGCTTGATGGTATGTTTGGCCTGTGATGTGACTCTCTGGTAGACTGTATTTCTGCTAAAATCCATAACGTCTGTGGGCATCTCATTCCTCAGATGGTTCAGCTCTTTCCCGCCATCCACCCTTAAAAGAAGTTATTTTGAGTAACATGTAGTCAGCTGGGCTGAGATCATTATCGGCTTGATTCAACACTGTCCTGGGCCTGTGGTCCCCTTATACCAGATATGCAGCTGCAAACAAGCCATAGGGCAGGTATAAGATCCCTCCCCTTGGGATTCCCATGGGCACAGAGATTGCTCTGGTGATTCCTACAGCTCTACACTATCCTGCAGCCCCTTCCCCATTGCAGGGGGTGATCCAGAGCAGGCTGGGAGCAGATTTTGGGTGTGATGTGGGGGGAGGGTGTCTTGAAACATAGCTCAGGTGTTGCTAGATCTCGGTGATCCAATGCACTTTCGGCAGCCTTTAGGGAGGATTTTTATGGGGCACAAAGTTGAGACAGATTGTGCCAGGCCTGAATCAGCTCCCTTCAGCCCTTGAATTGGGGAGGTGGAACCCATATTCCCACTTACCTGGTCACCTGTGCTGGCAATTGCACCAATGCTTTCATTAATCTGGCTTGAGAAATCTCTCGGCTTTTCACCTCCATGCAAGGGCTGAGCAAAACTTATCCTTCTCTGAATTCCCAGACTGTGGAATACTAGTGTGGACCAAAGCCAGGAAGTTTTTTGGAGGGTGTTGGGGACAACTTCCTGGTGCAAGTGCAGGAGGAACTGACTAGGAGCTGAGATCCTTTTGATCTGCTGGTCACAAACAGGGAAGAATTGGTAGGGGAAGTAGAAGTCAGTAGCAACCTGGGCAGCAGTGACCATGAGATGGTTGAGTTCAGGATCCTGACAAAACGAAGAAAGGAGAGCAGGAGAATATGGACCCTGGACTTCAGAAAAGCAGACTTTGACTCCCTCAAGGAACTGAAGGGCAGGATCTCTTGGGAGGCAAATATTAGGGCTAAAGGCATCCAGGAGAACTGCCTATATTTTAAACCATCACGATGTGCAGAAAGAATAGCAAATATGCAACCAGTTTGGCTTAACAGAGAAATCTTAGGTGAGCTTAAACACAAAAAGGAAGTTTACAAGAAGTGGAAACTTGGACAGATGACTAGAGAGGAGTATAAAAATATTGCTCGAGCATGAGGAGGTGTAATTAGGAAGGCCAAAGCACAACTGGAGTTGCAGCGAGCAAGGGATGTGAATGGTAACAAGAGGGGTTTCTATAGGTATGTTAGCAACAAGAACAAGGTCAGGGAAAGTGTGGGACCCTTACTGAATGGGGGACAGAACCTAGTGACTGATGATGTAGAAAAAGCAGAAGTACTCAATGCTTTTTTTGCCTTGGTCTTCACAAACAAGGTCAGCTCCCAGACTGCTGCACTGAGCAGCACAGTATGGGGAGGAGTTGAGCAGCCCGCAGTGGTGAAAGAACAGGTTAAGGACTATTTAGAAAATCTGGATATGCATAAGTCCATGGGGCCAGATCTAATGCATCTGAGGGTGCTGAGGGAGTTTGCTGATGTGATTGCAGAGCCATTGGCCATTATCTCTGAAAACTTGTAATGATTGGGGAGGTTCAGGACAATTGGAAAAAAGGCTAATATAGTGCCCATCTTTAAAAAAGGGAAAAAGGAGAATCCCAGAAACTGCAGACCAGTCAGCCTCACCTCAGTCCCTGGAAATATAATGGAGCAGGTCCTCAAGGAATCCATTTTGAAGTACTTGGAGGAGAGGAAGGTGATCAGGAACAGTCAACATGGATTCACTAAAGGCAAGTGATACTTGACCAACCTGATTGTCTTCTATGATGAGATAACTAGCTCTGTGGATATGGGGAAAGTAGTGGACGTGATATATACTGACTTTAGAAAAGCTTTTGATATAATTTTCCGCAGTATTCTTGCCAGCAAGTTAAAAAAGTATAGACTATAAGGTGGATAGAAAGCTGGCTAGATTGTCGTACTCAACTGGTAGTGATCAACGGCTCAATGTCTAGTTGGCAGCTGGTATCAAGGGGAGTGCTCCAGGGATCAGTCCTGGGGCCAGTTTTGTTTAACATCTTTATTAATGATCTGGATGATGATTGCACGCTCAGCAAGTTTGCGGATGAATACAAGAGAGGGAAGAATTACACGAGGATTGACAAATTGGAGGCTATGTGCCAAAAGAATGATGAGTCACAAGAGTAAGTGCAGAGCCTTGACTTGGAGTGGAAGACCCATGTTACGTACGGGCCCGCGGAGACAACATAACGGCATTCTGCAAAAAGAACCTGGGATACAGTGGACAAGACGGACAATCACCAGAGCTAACAGGCTGTGTTGTTCCAGAAGGCCAACGGCATTTGGGCGCATTAGTAGGAGTGTGCACAGTAGAGGAATGAGGCAACTGGAGTTGGTCCATGGGCCCCCAAAGAAGGATGTGACAAATGGAAAGAGTCAATGGAGGCAGCAACAATGATAGCGACCAAGAACTAAGTGGAGGAACTGGGCTTATTTAATCTGCAGAAATAGAAGAGTGAGGAGGGATTTGATAGAGGATGGAGCTCGGCTGTTCTCAGTGGTGGCAGATGACAGAACAAGAAGCAATGGTCTCAAGCCGCAGTGGGGGAGGTCTAGGTTGGATATTAGGAAAAACTATTTCACTAGGAGGGTGGTGAAGCACTGGAACTGGTTACCTAGGAAGGTGGTAGAATCTCCATCCTTAGAGCTTCTTAAGGCCTGGCTTGACAAAGCCCTGGCTGGGATGATTTAGTTGGAATTGGTCCTGCTTTGAGGAGGGAGTTGGACTAGATGACCTCCTGAAGTCCCTTCCAACTCTAATTTTCTGTGATTCTATGCTTCTATGTGCAGCAGCAGTCAAAAAAGCAAACAGAATGTTAAGAACCATTAGGAAAGGGTTAGATAAGACAGAAAATATCATAATGTCTCTATATAAACCCAGGGTATGCCCACGTCTTGAATACAACACACTCCCCCCCACGGCCAGAGGCATCCCAAGATGACTGCTCCCCATGTCCAGAGGAGCCCCAGCCCGTCCATTCCAGCCATGCTGGCCCCCCAGCACCAGCCAAGCCACTAGCCCCAACACAGTTCCATGCAGCTGGCTGGAGCAGAGTCCCCACCATCTTCAGGGCAGAGGGGGAGGGAGGGCGAGGCCTCTGGGCGGAACATCGGTAGGGCCATGGCCTAGGTCAGCAGAGTCTTAGCCTGCTTTGGCTTCTTATACCTGCCGCCCATGAAACAGCTTCCATATGAGAAGAGATGAATAAGACTGAGACTTTTCAGCTTGGAAAAAAGATGACTAAGGTTCCCAGCCAATGGGAGCTGCAGAACCAGTGCTCAGGGCGGGGTGGGAGCAGTGCACAGAGCCACCTGCTGCGCCTCTGCCTAGGAGCACCCAGGACAGGTTGCCACTTGCGGTCCCCAGATCCGGCACTCCGAGCCCCCTCCCATGCCCCAACCCCCTGCCCTGATCCCCTTTCCCGCACCCAAACTCCCTCCCAGAGCCCATGCCCTGCACCCCCTTCTGTGCCCCAACCCCCAGCCATGCACCCCTCCTCCAGTCAAACTCCCTCCCTCTTAGTTAACTGGCAGCCCCCATCCACACAACATGCTAGATAAAACAGCTTTTACTGTATCTGGCATTTCCTGTTTTCAGTCAGGCTGAAAATGTCACATGGTCAGTCTCTTTCATGACACTTGAGTAATTGCATCTTTGGTCCAGACCAGAATTCAGAGGGTGAGGTATATGTTGATGATAAACAATGGAGGGCGGTTGGGAGGGAACTGAGCATCTAAACACCCTTTAAAAGGGTTCTGTGCTAGAGACTGGGTAAAGGCTTTGAGCTGGGGTCTTACTTTTCTGAACCAGTCCACCCATTTCTCTGAGGAACACAAACAAACAAACTGTCTGCATTCCTGTGACATTCCTAGCATGTGCACATATATGCTTTCAGAAAACACAGTAATAAGTTACCCAGTGAATGAAAAATTGGTCTAAATACTGATCAGATCAGATCTTCAGCTGGCATAACTCAGCGTGCTTCAGTGGAGCTATTCCAGTTTATACCAGAAGAAGATCTGACCCAAAATCAGGAAAACAACAAATGAACAAACCCGTTATCCATCCATTAGTACTTACTGGCTGAGCTACATCCATAAAACCTCGTTTTACACACGTACTCCTGCAATTCCCCAGTAAAGATAATGAGATTACATGTGCAGTATCACTCGAACTAGAAACTTGACACAGTCTAATGAGTTCCTTCCTTCTGCCTACAGATTTAAAGGAAATATCTAGCTTTCCCTCACCTATATAGGAGGTAGCCAGCACCCGTTCTGAATCTTTCTTATGCAAACACATACACTCACACAGACTCAGTGGTATATGGGGAGAACCCAGCCTGAGTTTTTCATCTGTCATTTTGCATCAGAAGGAATGTGACATGGTAACACAGTGTCACACACATTGCACCAGAATGTGTCATCAGGAAATTTGAAAGCATAGCATCACCTCACACCTGCAGGTAAATAACTTTCTTTTTTCCCCTTTCAAAACTGGGGGTGCTCTATAAACTGATAATCAATTACTTACTTCTAAGCATATTCTTTTTTTTTTTTTTTGAAATCCAGCTAAGTATTTATAGATTTTATGCTGCAAGACTTTAGATTTAAAATGAATGCACATAGAAAAAAAGGGAAATGTGATCCATTTCTGTTTTATTTGTATTACACCGGCTTAATAATACCTTTTCAGTGATATAGAGGCCTGATCTGTTTATTAATCCCCAACTCTACCTTTAAGGAGATTTTTGAATGAGAATATAAATATTTAATATCCACTGATATTAGTAATATTTTTTAATCCTTTACATGCACATTTAAGGAGACTAAAATGACAAAAAGTGCGTGCCTAATCCTGAGCTCCTTATCCAAAGACAAATGATGCTACCCACAAATCCCAACCTCGGTAGGTTCTGGAATCTCTAAAGAAAGCAGAACCATTGTGGTTTCTGTGGACAGGATGCAAGCAGCAGGGAGACTGCATTCTCTGCATGCCACTATGCTTTGCTCCATGGTGACTTTCCCCATGGTAATACAGAGATAAACTGGGGATTGTGGAAAGGCAGCAGACCAAGGGAAGGGCCAGATAGTGGCCTCTGGATACACCTCTATCGATCTATGGATTTATGAGCAGCTAATTGTTGTGGTATCTAGTATTGCTACATGAATCCATAGGGCCGAAATCCCCTTGAAGCGGTGCAGAGGTGGTTTTGTTTCTGCTACAGACAATGGGCTGCAGTAATGGTTCTGGTGCACCTCACAGGTGCTCTGTACCAAGCTATTGGATTAATAGGTCAATATCTTCCTGGAATATTAGTGAGACCAATTTTATTATTCTAGGAATCCCATTACTTGAATCACATAATATGACATTGGACACACTACTGGACAATGGCTTTATTGACCTAGTACTTCTTTTCCAGCTCTTATTTCTATGATTTTATAATATTAATTTTAAAAAGATGAGAGAATCTCCTGAACATGTTATCCCAACAGAAGGAGACAAAAAGACACAACAAACAGATCAACAAAATCAATGATGGCTGCTAACTGACAGGGAAGAAGTCAGCAATGAGTAACTTGAAAAAATTAGGCAGGAATGAAAGTGGAATAGGCTAGTAGAATTGTCTGACAGCAGAAAACTAGTGCTCATGGAGAGTTGCTAAAAGAATAATGTAAAAGAAATGTACATGTGCACTCATTCAAGATTTCTGTTGGGATTGCATTCAATCACATAGTATCAGAAAAACTAGCAGTGGTCTCTGGTGTCACTGACAATTAATAATGACCTTACAAAGCACCCTGATTTTTGTTTTTGTTTGTCTAAAATCTGGTCCCATTGTAGTTAATAAGAATGTTGTGACTGACTTTGGCAAGATAAAGATTTGGTCCAATATTTATAATCTTACACAGTGAAAGTTACAAACTGCAGCTGACATTTTGTGGTTCACACCTTTACAGGTCAAGCCTTTGTCAGGAATTAGAGAAGCCCTCCACCTTGTAACACTGAAACTCACAAGGCAGATAATTCAACCTCTCATGGGTTTAAACTTACCAGCTGTGAAAAGAGTCATCATAAATAAAAGCGATGGATAAAAATGCATTTAAATACACCCTGTGGATCACATTTTGAAACATTATAGTGAAAAGGACATGCATGCACAGTAATGATAATATCGACTTGCATTTATATTGTCAGCCTTCTGCCAAAGATCTCAAACTTCTTCTCAGACATTGGCTATATGCCTCATAATGCCCCTGTGTGATAGGTAAGTATCATTATACCCATTTTACAGGTGGAGAAACTGAGGCATAAAGAGGCATTTACTCAAGCCCATAGTGGATGTCAACGTCAGCCACTGGGAGCAGAACTCAAGAGTCCTGACTTTCAACTTCTTGCTTTAGGTGCCAATTCAATAAACCATCCTCATTCAAGAAGGTTGCTTAAGCATGTGCTTCACTTATATGAGGTGCTTAAAGCAATGGGACTTATCTATGTGCTTAAGGTTCGGAAAGTGATGTCTTGAAGTGATGGCCTAATCCCTAAACAACATAAAATATCCTCCCATAAGTAACATACTCATTTTGACAATTAAACTATTTTCATTTTTAGAAAAAAATCCCTTCTGAGCTGAGTTCTGCAATTCTCAACTGAACCCCAGAAAGAAATAAGGAGATAGAGAGGGATTTTTAATGGATGCACTAACAGGAATTTGACCATATTGTTCTGTTGACAATATGGCGTGGCATAATGTCACCATAAAGAATCTTTTGTTCAGGTCACTACAGTTGCTACTGAAGTGCACTGTGTCAGGAGAATCATTAAGAGAAAATATAAATAAATCAAAAATAATTAAGACTGTCTGCTTTCATTGACAGAATCTTTATAATAAAGTTTTTCACAGAGAATTTTGTCAGAAGGCCCATGATGGATAGCTAAAAGAACAGAGTGCCTCAAAAAGCCACTGAAGCTATTAATTGCTTTAAAAATAAAATAAAATAATCATAAGCCAAATTGCCTCCCATCAAGACATCAGAGAAAACCAATTTAATTTTTGTAATATAAGACTACAATGAATATTAAATCTCATGAGAGAATAAATCCAACCAATTTAAGAGGAGAATGCATGTGCTGCATATATCATGTCAAAAATTACCATATGAACTTCAAATCTATACACCAATTCAAAATCTGATTTAACAAACTGTTCTTATTAAAGTCAATTGGAAAGCATTCCATTATAGAAACAAATGAAATCTTAACTGTATATGAGATAAATAATTTTGTTTCAACACCTAAGCAGAATGCATTAACAAGTAATGATCTAAATTATGTATTAAACTCAATTACTTTTTATTACTGCATTTCACTTATGGTGACATGATTAACTTCGCTGTTATTAGTTTCAGTTCTGATTCTACCTATTTCACAACTTTGATATCAACTAAATGGAATTTCATCACAAGAATGTTGTAACTGAGTCTGTTCTCTGGGGTTCTAATGAGAAAATAATGTAAAGGTTCATAACAAAGACTAAACAACATTATGGTTACAGGATACGTTAGATATGCAATAATCTCCATGAACTGTGACAATATTATAAATGGAAAAAGTTTAATGAAATAAGGTCTAAGGGTCTAGTATCAGAGGGTAGCCGTGTTAGTCTGTATCCACAAAAACAACACGGAGTCCGATGACACTTTAAAGATTAACAGATTTCTTTGGGCATAAGCTTTCGTAGTAAAACACCTCACTTCTTCAGATGCATGGAGTCTTGCATCTGAAGAAGTGGGGTTTTTTACCCACAAAAGCTTATGCTCAAATAAATCTGTTAGTCTTTAAGGTGCCACCGGACTGACGCCCTGTTGTTTAAGGGTCTAGTTATTCAGGTCTTACTCAGGTCAAACTGCTATTGGTCATATTTTAATTACAGTGTTATTACCATTGTTTCCAAAAGAGTTTAACATATTCAGCACCCACTGAAAACAGTGGGAGAATACCATTGGTTTTGATGGACATTGGATCAGGCCCACTAGACCCAGTTCTGTAAACCGTCACTTAAGTTAGTGTCCTTACTCATGTGAATAGTCCGTTGGACTACTGAACTTCAAAACAACTATTAGCATTACTAAGGGGCTGCAGGACAGCACCCAGAGTTTGCAAGGAAATGTGTGGCAATGCGTGATAGCTAATGCATTTTTCCTATGTTGTCTGACCCTACTGTGTGGGATTTTAGCCTGATGCTTCTATTTTTGAATTGCTTTGCATGTGTGGGCTTCTCTCATAGAAATTTATTGCAGCTACAAGTAATATATTGGAACTTATAAATATTTTTTAACATCAGTAAGGTATGATGATTACTTGGAATTTGTTAACACTGAAGACATGATTCCCATTTTTGCACTGAGGAACCATGTATAGGGTTCTCACAATGTTAGAGTCATATAAAGGGGCCTTGGTGTAACTGAAAACCCAGGCCCTCATATTTTTGAAAGATTTTGTCTAATATATACAGAAAAATGATTACGATCTTAAAATAGTAGGCCAAATTCTTATTCATAGATTCCAAGGTCAGAAGGGACCTCTGTGATCATCTAGTTGTACCTCCTGCATTACGCAGCCCATAGAATTTTCCTGACATATTTCCTAGAGCAGATCTTTTAGAAGACCATTCAGTCTTGATTTAAAAATGGTCAGTGATGGAGAATCCACCATGCCCCTTAATCCAATAGTCAGTTACTCTCACTGTCAGAAATGTGTGCCTTATTTCCAGTTTGAATTTGTCTAGCTTCATTTTCTAGCCATTGGCTCATGTTATGCCTTTCTCTTCTAGACTGAAGAGCCCATTATTAAATATTTGTTCCCCATTAAGGTACTTATAGATTGTAATCCAGTCAGCCCTTAACCTTCTCTTTTGTTAAGCTAAATAGTTAAGATCCTTGAGTCTATCACGGTAGGTCAGGTTTTCTATTGCTTTAATCTTTCTCATTGCTTTTGTCCTCTCCTATTTTTCAACATCTTTCTTGAATTGTGGACATCACAACCGGACACAGTATTTCAGTAGTGGTCACACCAGTGCCAAATACAGCAGGAAAATAACCCCTGTATTCCAGCTTGAGATTCCACTGTTTGTGTACCGAAGTATAAGGGCACTGTTGGCCCCTTACTAAAATGCAGTGGTTTCTTTTGGTTGGCTAGCCCCAGTACCAAAAACAAAGGGGAGGGTCGATGGGAAATCAGGACCCTGAGACTGACAGTCCCCAGGAGTAATGGGGAGAGGCCAATGTTTCAGGTCAGCCTGATTGGCTAATGAGGGAGTCAGGAGGCTGGGGGGTCCTGTCCTCCATGTGAACTGGAATTGCCTGGAACAGAGTGGGGCCAAGCTAAGGAGAGAGCAGAAGCCCTAACCGAGCTGGGGAGCAGAGCCGTGCAAACCAGAGAGAACCAGAGAAGCAGCCCAGGAAGCAGGTCAGTGCTGGGAGCAGAGTCACAAAAGCAGCCCAGAGAGCTGGAGGCAAAGCAGCAGCAGGGCTAGGGCTAGAGTTGGGGCTGGGGCTGGAGATGTCCAGAGCCAGGTGTGGCGAGCAGCTGGAGGGAGGGTGAGGGGGATCCTGGGCGGGCCCAGTGCAGGAAGATGCCCCCAGACAAAAGGCCTTGCAAGACAAACTTGAAGGGGTGGATCATAACCTCAATGGGGCAGGGGTGATGCTGGAAAGAAGGGTCCTGCCAGCTAGAGCCTCAAGGCACATGGCCATCACCAGAGCAAGTGTCTGACCCACAGCATCCCAGCAGCACAGCCAAGGCCTGGGAAGAAGGCCTGCGACTTGTGAGGATCAGGCTGTGAACTGTCCTTACATTCCAGAGATGCTCGTTGTGATGTCCCCATGTCACAGAGCTGTTTAATAAATACTATTTGCTTTGAACTGTATGTAATGATCAGTGGGTCAGAGAAGCGTCCAGTGCAGAGGGAGCACCTCAGAGTGGGGACACCCTAGTGACCACGACAAGATTGGGGGTCAAGCGCCCCGGGAAGCCTGGGCCCAGCCTTGTTGGGGTTATGAGGACTCTGGCAAAATTACAGTGGAGCCTACTATTTTGGAGTGTTCAAATTCCACAATATCACAAGTTAAATAGGGCCTTAATTAAAACCAATATTAGTTGGTTGCACCCAGTTTACCAAGTGATCCACATGTCTCTATATCAGTGAGCTGTCCTCATCATTATTTACCACTCTCCAAATTTTTGTGTCATCTGCAAACTTATTCAGTGATGATTTTATATTTTCTTCCAGGTTAATGATGAAACACATAAATATCATGAGGCCAAGAATAAATCCCTGCATCACTCCATATAGAAATACACCTACTTGATGATGATTCCCTGTTTACAATTATATTTTGAGACCTATCAGTTAGCCATCTTTTAATTTATTCAATGTGTGTCATGTTAATCTTCTATCTTGTTAGTTTTTTAATCAAAATGTCATGTGGTAGCAAGTCAAACGCCTTACAGAAGTATAAGCATTTTACATTAACGCTATTACCTTTGTCAACCAAGATTGTAATCTCATCTAAAAAGATATCAAGTTAGTTTGAGAGGATCTATGTTACACAAACCCATGTTGAGTGATATTAATTATATTACCTCTCTATAATGATTTCTTAATCAAATCCTGTATCAGCTGCTCCATTACTTGCCTGGGATCATTGTCAGACTGGCAAGCCTGTAATTATCCATCCCGTTTACCTTTATTAAACACTGACACAAAATTAGCTTTTTTCCTATCTTGTGGAAGTTTCCCAGTGTACCAAGACTTATTGAAAATCAACATTAAGGGTCCAATGAGTTCCTCAGTCAGATCTTTTAAAACTTTTGGAAGGAAGTATTCCAGACCTGATGATTTTAAAATATCTAACTTTAATAGCTGCTGTGTAACATGATCCTGAGATACTTATTGAATAGAAGGATCATCATCATCATCATCATATGATGAGACTACATAATCAGTTTTTCCCAAGTACAGAACAGAAATATTATTGAACACTTCTGCCTTTTCTGCATTATTATTGATAAATCTACCATTTCCAATACTATTGTTATGATTATTTTTGTTCCTAACATACTTTAAAAAACTCCTTCTTATTCCCCTTAACTCTGCTGGATATAGATTTCTTCTTGTGTTCCTTTGCTTCCATTATCAATTTTCTACAATTCCTAGCTTCATATTTATATTCATCACTGTCAATTTCCCCTTTCTACCATTTGTTATATATATTATAGCTGCCTTCACTTCATCATTTCAATGTCTTCTGCACACTTCCTAGATCCCTGAAGTCATCTATTATCTGTGAGATATTCCATGATCCAGTGTCATTACTGCCAATATGAACCATCCCCAAAGGATCCTGGCCCAATGATTTCAGAAGCCTATGTAATCTTGTGTGATATCTCATGTCTTAGCTCTGGGAAGATAGCACACCATCCTGCTGTCCACTTGTCCCTTGCAGAATGTTCTTACGATTTTCTGAGTATTGAATCCCCAACAAGGATTGTCTGTCTTCCTTGGATAGTTGCAGAACTCAGTGGACAAGCAAACTTTTCTTACAGGTGGCTGAACAGCCATTCAACGATGTGTTCCATACCTCTCTCCCTTTCCTTGGACCAGGTGGCTCTTGAGACGTATCATCTACAGTATTGATTGGAAACTTTTAGCTATGTGGATTTCCTCCTAGTCCTCTTCTCATCTGTCTCCAGCCATGAAGAATGCCAATGTCATGTTGTCATAAGCAGATAAGAAAAGCTAATAGCACAGAAGTACTTGATATCTCTTTGACTGTAAAGGGTTAACAAATTCAGTAGCCTGGCTGTCACCTGACCAGAGAACCAATCAGGAGACAGGATACTTTCAAATCTGGAGGGAGGGAAGTTTCTGTGTGTGCTGTTAGTTTTTGGTTGTTGTTCACTCTGGAGGCTCAGAGGAACCAGACAAGCAACCAGGTTTCTCTCCAATCCCCCTGATGCAGGTTCTTATAGATTCAAAATAGTGAGTACTAGATAGATAAAGCGAGTTAGGCTTATGTTTGTTTTCTTTATCTGCAAATGTGCATTTGGTTGAAAGGAGTTCAAATTTGTGGTTTTGCTGAAAGGATTTTAATTTGTACTTGTATACTTAGGTTGGGAGGGTTATTTCCAGTGTCATATAGCTAAAAAACCCTGTACCTAATCCATCTTTAAATTTCAGATATTTTTACTATTTTCTCTCTTTAATTAAAGTTCTGTTTAAGCAAACTTGATTGTTTTTTTATTTCTGGTGAGATCCAGGACTAGGTCTGGGATTCACCAGGAATTTGGTGGGGAGAGGGAGGGAGGGGGAGAGGAGGGCTACTTTCTCTCTCTGTTGCCAGGATTACTTCTTCTCTCAGGATAGAAGGAGGTCTGGGAGGGGGAAGAGAAGGAGGGGAGGAAGGTGAATTGTCCTCTCGTTTGTGATTCAAGGAGTTTGAATCACAGTGATCTTCCAGGGTAACCCAGGGAGGGGAAGCCTGGGAGAGCAACGGTGGGGGAAGGTCTTCCTTGTGTTGAGATCCAGAGGGGTCTGGTCTTGGGGTTCCCCGCGGCAAGGTTTTGCAGGGAACCAGCGTGTACCAGGCACTGGAATTCCTGGTTGGTGGCAGTGCTACAGGTTCTAAGCTGGTAATTAGCTTAGAGGAATTCATGCTGGTACCCCATATCTTGGACGCTAAGGTTCAGAGTGGGGATTGTACCATGACACATGTATTGCCTCTGGTGGATATGGACTGCCAAGTTTCCTCTCAGACTTCCTGTCTCTCTGATTCCTGGATGGCTAGCTCCTTTCTTCCGTGAACCTAGGGTATTGGTGTTTGCCAAATCCCGCTGACGAACTCCTCGGTTTCTTTGATTCTCAGTAGCATCTCTACTTGTCTTTCCAGTCCAAGAATCTTTCTCTCCAGCATAGCCCTCAACTTGCACTTCATGCAATGGAAATCTCTCTGGCTTCATGCAGGAAAGAAAACATGGCACATCTGTTGCAGGTCGTGACCACTGTTCCATCACTGGCCATCTTGAAATCGCACATATAAGTGACCCTGGAAGGAACTCCCTCTCCAAACTCCCTCCAAAACTCTTCTGTTAGCAGCTCTCAAGTTTGCCTAACCAGTGACTTTTCATACATCTCCCTGCTTAGCTAAACTCAGCACTACCCCTCAGCACCAGGAGCGATTAATCAGTGATTAACTTCAAACAGTGGGGCTGATCAAAGCTCCATGAATCAGACTTCATGACTCATGACCCTTACAAAGGCTTCTCTTCCCACTTACATTGCAGGGCCGCCCAGAGGATTCCAGGGGCCTGGGGTCTTCGTTGGCGGGGGGGGCCCCGTTTCGGCAGTAATTCGGCAGCAGGGGGGTTCCTTCCGTTCTGGGATCCGCCGCCGAATTACTGCCAAAGCGGGACCCGCTGAAGCCGGGTCTTTGGTGGTAATTTGGCGACAGGGGGCCCCCCACCGTGGGTCTTTGGGGCACTTCTGCGGGTGGTCCTAGAACGGGCCCCCCATCACCGAATTACCGCCAAAGACCTGGCTGCCTTTCGGTGGTGGGTCCTGCTTCGGTGGTAATTCACCGGTGGGGCGTCCTTCTGCCCCGGAGCAGAAGGATCCCCCGCCGGCGAAGACCAGAAGCGGAAGAAGCTCCGGGGGATCGAGACCCGCAAGAGTTTCCCCGGAGTGAGTGAAGGACCCCACTCCAGGGCCCCCGAAAAACTCTCGTGGGGGCCCCTGTGGGGCCAGGGGCCTGGGGCAAATTGTCCCTCTTGCCACCCCCTCTGGGTAGCCCTGTTACATTGGTGTAGTTCCATTGACTTCATGGAGTTGTCTTTGATGGAAGTTTGGCCTGGATAAGAACTGGAGGATTTGACTCAGTATCTCTTTAATTAATAGTGAGCCAAGAGTATCAACATAGGACTCAGTCCTGCTTCCATTTAATTCATTAGCAAAATATCCATTGATTGACTTGCATAGGAACAGTATTGGGCTTTTGCTGAATGCTTATCTGCTGGGAAGAAATCACATGATATTTTGTGTTTGTGTGTGCGTGCGCAGCAGAGTATGCTTTTTGTTTATTCATTTGATGGATTTCTTCGAGTTTAAAGAAAGAAATTAATTTTACTTATTCCTGTATGTGATCATTAGAAAAGCTTTTAATGAACACTCTAAAACCCAACTAATTATCACAATGGCATTTAACTCTAAATAAAATTGACAGGAAGCAAGAATATGATACATATAATTTTGCACAGTTTATTAAAACACATTTATCATTTTTTCTCCTAGAGTAACCTGAGCATATTATTCTATGATAATTTAGCTAATATTTTTCTCTGTGTTTAATATTTAAGTGGAGTTTACTGATATTAAAGTCATAATGCATTTTATGAAAATTACTTTGCATTCTAATTACTTTTCTTGGTGAGGAATGGTAAATAGAATGATCTCGTTATGCTTATTGTAGATGAAAGCAAAGCAATATTTAATGATAAGAGATTTCTAACAGAAAGAATTTCATATTCACTTTTTTAAAAAAATTGAGTCTATTCTACCATCAATACACATATGCACATCTTCTGTAACTAATAATGAGAATTACACATATGTAGCAACGACAGAAAAGATCCTGAATAGCAAGTTGGATGCTTTTACCTCAGTATTTCTCCTTCTGCGTATGGTTTGGCTCTCCAGATCCAGTTTGAGGAGGGCAAGAACTTGTGAGCTACTTGTGATAAGCAAGAAATACCAGCAACAAAGACCTTGAGCTAAAGCTGCTCTGTGCTTTTAGTAAATTAAATCACTTTTAGTGAGCTGAAAATTGCACCTAGAAAAGAGGAGAGGCTTGGTCAAGACTCCTTTAAATGTCAGCCCCTCAATATTCTTTTCTGATATTTTTATATGAAATACATTTACTGCCATAAACAATTAAAGGACTGATCTAATTTACATGCAAAAGGCCGAATTCTGCCTTCAATTGTACTGAAACCCCATTGAAGCCAAGATGGAACTGCAGTGGTATGACAGAGAATGTGTGGGTGGAAAGTAGTGGGAGTTAATCTCTTTAAAGACTTGGGTTTGATTCAGGTTTAGCATGAAGTTGAGTCAGTTCTTTTCTGAACTGGTTCATCTATCTCTACTGCACACCAAGATGTCTTTGCTGGGATATGAAATGGAGGCTCTCCTGAAAAATCACTCTGGACTGATGGGAGAACCCCCTTTTTAAACATCTGGGGACAGATCCTGCACTCACGTATGTTGTCATAGCTCCATTGCCTCGGTTTCTAAGGCTTCACTGAAGCTATAACAATTCACACTAGTGGAGGATCTGCCCCCAGGCAGGGGTGCTGAAATTATGGGTCCTGGGGGTGTAGCAACACTCTCTGACTTGAAGTGGTTTCCATCATATACAGGGTTTTCAGTTTTGTTCAATGGCTTTCTGCACCCCTGCTATAAAATACCACTACCCCCAGGAGCAATGAGAATGTCACAAGTAGAACAGAAAATGAAGTGAAAGAAAGAAATATTAATACCACTGCATGAGAAGATTATGTGCACTCATGTTTCTCCACCTCCACTGAAAATCTTTCATTTTATTTGCCTTTCATTTTGTAACACTCTATATTTATTGCAAGGAACTTGGGTGTTCAGATAGTGAGTGATCCTTACATCCTTTAGGACCCATCTATACCGGGTTATGACCACACTACATGGACAGTATTCTAACCTGCTTTTCATACAAATGTTAATCATGGTGAAAACCAATTCTAGTAATGTGTTTTTTTTCTTAGCTTGGATGGTGCTTCATTTGTAACTAGATATGGCTCCAGAGCAAAAACCCTGAATCTGGATGCAGACCTAAACGTCACAAACTTTTGGGCCCATTGGTGCATGAGGAAATCAAGATATTACTCTACACTTTCTTTTGTTTGACCAAAATACCATGGTATGTGGTGTTCTCATGAAATTATATTGTCAACAGCACAGTTCTGAGCCCCAGGGGCTTCACAAAAGGCAATCCAGGGGGCATGAGGCACTGAAAAATTCATTATAAACTAAAGCAAAGAAAATCTCATTCCTCCATATGCTTACTCTGCAAGGTCATATCCTCCTGAAACCCACAAATATATTAGATAGGTTTATTATTGGTATGGTTTTTACTTTTATAGTAAATGTAAGGGTATCAGGGAAAGTTTTGACTTCTAATAAGATGTCATCAATCTGAAATGGTTGAGAAATATTGGTATAGGGCATAACAGAGTTACCCAATCAATGCTACATCTGCTTGGCCCAGTTATAGTCAAGACAGTCTCAGCAGTGTCTATCATAGTTATAAAAACAAATAATTAAAATAATATTTCACTGTTGTGCTAAGGATCAGATTATCAGAGCAGCATCTTTAGAAAGGTCAATGTCTCATATAAAATACTGTGGGGGGGGGGGATAAAACCAACATGGAATGTCATTAATATTTACTGCAAATGCACTAACCCGTTCTGAGTCTAAGCTGCACATTTCTCCTTGCAATAGGACATGTTTCTAAAATGGATTAAATCCTGATTTGATTTTACTACTGTACATATTAAAAATGAATTTAATTTTAAGTGACAAAATAAAATGTAGCATATGACAAACTGTCTGATGTATGGAAGTTTCACTTGCAATCCCACATGAGATCCATCTTTTTTGTAAAAATGTCTGTGTTGCCTACTTTGGCTCAAGAAAAGCGTATAGTCCTAGCAGTGCTGCACCTGAGGTGGAGCCCAAACTGTGGGGCTAAAAATAGCCATGTAGACACCAGGGTCTGGCTGGAGCCCAGGCTCTGAAACCCAGCGATGCGGGTGGCTCTCGGACTCTAGGCTCCAGGCTGAACGGGAATGTCTACACTGCTATTTTTAGACCCATAATTTGAGCCCCATGAGATCAGGTCAGTTGACCCTGGTTCTGAGATTCACTGCTGCGGGGGGCAGGGCTTGCTGTGTTGACGTACTCTGACAGTCCTTTAACTTAACCAAAATTAACTAGTCTGAAAGAATCTCACCAGGAGAGACAAAAGTGAGCTGAAAGGATTCCAATTCATCTTACAGCACACTTCCTCTCCATTCTTGTGATCCAACTTATTTACATAGTGCAGAAGCAGGAACATAGTATAGAGAATGCTTCTGAGGTCCCATAGAAGTCACTGGAAGTTTTGCCATTGACTGCTAAAGCAGCAAGACCAGGCTGCGAGAAAAAGATTGTCATGCAGCTTTGTATCAAAGGCAAAGTCTTATTTTGGAGGTCACCGTATGTCTCTAACTGAGACCAAATAAATAAGTAATAACATTAACTGAATGATTGGGTTATGGGCATTATTCTCTAGAAACCTTTAGAGAGTTTTAATGTGTTGACTTCAGCAAGGCAGAATCCTCTCAGGGCATCCTAACCATGGTGACCTCTTTCCTCTCAAATTATGTTATTCCTGAATAACAATTATGGAAATTAACTTATCAGTGCAAATTGATACATGGTGCTGCAGAAAGAGCTACTCTATAGTATTTTATTTATTTATTCCCCTTTGGAAGCACATCCTAGTGCAACAAAGAGGGAGTGATGCTTTCATTAATGTACAGGGACATTGAGGTTATGGGTACACAGAAGCATCGAGCTGCATGAGCTTTGTATGGGAAATACCAGGGAATGTTTAAATGTTACAAGGGACCAGAGCTGGTGGAAAAAATGGTAAACATTTTCCATGAAAAAAAATCAAGAAATTAGAAATCATTTTCCTTCTTCAGGTTTTGAAAGGGAATGACATTTTTATTGATTCAATTTTTTTTAGTGAACATTTTAAAGAAAATAAATCAGTTTTTCAGTGATTAGGTTTTTTCACTCTTTCTTTCCCTCTTCCACGCTCTTTTCCATTTGGCTACTCAACACGTAGGGAAGGAGGAAGAAAGAGGAAGAACAGGGGGGAAAGGGAAAAATGAAAAAGTGAAAACTGAAAAATGAAAAATATCAGAGTTTGGTCAAAGAATGGAAAATTTTGAATGAAGCCTGAAGCCTGCTGCCCCGAAGATGGTATTCTTGCCCAAAAGCAGGTGGTAGGTGTCCCAGTACAGACAGCATTATACAACTAACGGCTAAAGGAGATTCTCCTTTAGAGATACACTGGTAAGGACATGTGTTTTTGGAGGATCTGGTTCTGGTTCTAATCTTGTTGCAGTGAAGTCTAAAGTGTCCACAGGGTGCAACACAGAGACCACCGTAAAGCCCAAAGCAGTGACAGACATGTAACAATATCATTATCTGCATTTTACAGCTCATGGAAAAGCTGAGGCACAGAATGAGTGTTAGCATGCAGAGCATGCAAAAGGACACAGATCTCTTGACTGTGGTTCCTGTGCTTAACCATATGTCTTTTAGCCAGACAGTGCTAATTTTAACACAGATACGCAACTGCAGCCTTTGCAGTTCTTCAGACATACCTTCTTTGCCTTCCTGGAAGCTGCACACAGAGAAGGCAAAACACTGGGAACATTCATTCAAAAACATTTTTGCAAACTGTGAATCATGTTTCAATTCGTGGTCATGCCCCTTTTTGATCACACATTCATTCAAGGAGGGTGAGGTGTTTTTGTTTGTTTGTTTTGGCACATATGTTTGGAGAATGGGCTTTCGGTTGCATGAATAGCCCTATTCACACATGACTAGGAAAGTGTCTACAAGAATTCATTCCTCCTTTTACAAAAGTTCAGGTCTGCTAGCAGAGATTAGAAACAATGCCATGGGACCTACCTAATCAATCATACACTCTGAATAATAAATATGAAATAGGCATAATAGTGAATAGTTTGAGAACAACCCTTAGGCTGAAATGCATTCACACCAGCTGTTTGACAAACAATTACACATAATAAGTAAATTGGTTAAAATCAACGTCTGTTCATATGGGGAGAAAAAAGGAGCTAAATTTGTCAGGGAACACTGTAAATAGTTGATTCAACTTCATTCATGATAATGCATGGCTGGACATAGTATGGCTACATTAGAAATTTCAAAGCGCTGCCCCGGCAGCGCTGTGGGAACGCTGCCGCGGCAGCGCTTTGAAGTGTGAATGTAGTCAGAGCCGCAGCGCTGGGAGAGAGCTCTCCCAGCGCTGCTTGTAAACCACATCCCTTATGGGTGTAGCGTGCAGCGCTGGGAGCCGCGCTCCCAGCGCTGCCGCCCTGATTACACTGACACTTTACAGCGCTGCATCTTGCAGCGCTCAGGGGGGTGTTTTTTCACACCCCTGAGCGCGAAAGTTGCAGCGCTGTAAAGTGCCAATGTAGCCAAATATGTCTCAAAAGTACAGTTTAAAATCTCATCTAACATTTTTTTATATCAAAACTGTGCTTTTTTTACTCCCTGAGTTTACAATAAAATGTTTCTCCTTTTTTCAGGTTTCCATTTAAAATCCTCAAACTTCGGAAAAGTAAATCTTTACAGTAACTTAACAAAGGAAGACAGACAAGGCTAACGAAAATGAGGGGAGACCAAATCCTCACAACATGTCAGTGGAGAACTGTGCTCTAATTTTTTACTCTCTTTTGCATACGTTTTGGGACCCGAGTCTATTCATGCACATTTGGAGCTTGATTTTCCTTGTGATTTTTGCCTGATTTTGTCCAGGCGCCCCCCGACCACCTTCATTCCGATCATCTCTCCCAGCTGAGCTCTGTCAAAACAGGCTGATGTGGCAAAGAGTATTCTGGGCCTGGCCAAGGCTTGGTCCGCCCCAAATAAAAATGGTAGCAGCCTTTTTAGTGTTCTTCTGCACCTGGCTTCCTATGGCCCCGAAGGGCCATTGCAGTAGCTTAGAATAACTGAAGTGCAGCAATCATGCACTTTCTCCTGGCTATGCCCCTGCATTAGGGTGGCATAGAGATGCACTGAGGGAATTCCAGGAAGGTCTGATATGCCAGTGTTACAGCCCCAGTGTGTTACTGGCGTGGTGTAAATAGGTTGTATCACAAAAGAGAATCAGGTCCTGTATGTTTGTCATGGCCACAATGTATACTGACACACCGGGAATCTTCAAAGCCAAAAATCAGGAGTTTCTACCACTTCAGCTAAAGATTTAGGCTCGATGCCTGGTGGCTGTAACAGTCCCCTGTCCTCTGTGAATCAGGCATTACGGCAGACATACACAACACACACCGACTAGTGGGTTACAAACCTATTGGGGGGAGGAATAGCTCAGTGGTTTGACCTTTGTCCTGCTAAACCCAGGATTGTGAGTTCAATCCTGGGAAGGCTACTTAGGGATCTAGGGCAAAAATCTGTCTGAGGATGGGCCCTGTTTTGAGCAGGGGGATTGGACTAGGTGACCTCCTGAGGTCCCTTCCAACCCTGATAGTCTATTCTATATTGAAGTTGTGTGCTGGTTTGGGTGTGTTACACATCACACTCAGAAAGAAACTAGAAAGTTTCTAGGGATGGGTAAGTTGCTGGTATAGGGGCTGGGGTGACTCAGCACCACAGCAAGGGAACTGGCTGTCTGTCCTTGCACATATTTCCTTTCCCTCATATCTGAAAAGCAACTCTGAAACATCTCTGTGTATTTCTTGTATTATCCTTGGTGTGTAGCACTTGATAAAGGAAGTGGTCCCACAAAGATCAAAGAGTAGCCTCTGATATTCTGATAGGGTGGGGCTTGGAAGCAGAAGTTCTGTGAGCAAAGACAGTGAATGCTGTTCTCTCCCCATCCTGTACACCTGGGAGTCTCACCACAGGCAAACACCATTCACACACATTCCCCAAACTCTCCAAAAGGTTTCTCTAGGTAGCAAAGGGTTAAATCCTCCCTTTTGTCTCTTGTTTATTGTTGGTTCTGTACTGATTTGATAGAAAAGTTAGAAGATTCACTCACCAACCTGCAGTGCACAGCTGAGGTAGATTTCTTGTCACACTCTAACATTCCTCCAAGCCCTCATCCCAGGGCTTAGGAAACGGAGATGGTCTCCCAGAAATCTGGCAGCTTGGGTCAATGACAACCACATTCCTAACTTAACAGCCAACAGGTGTGCTATTAGCATGGGCAAGTGTTGGTAATTTCAGTGTGGCCTGCTGGGCTGGAGGTTAGGAAAACAAACCCAGGCTTTTCAGTGCCCTGGGATGAAAAAGTTGTTCGAAGGAAGCTATCTAATGTACTTAACTGCCTCCCATTTACTGTAGCATCTCCCAATCTTTTACATGCTATCCTCACAGCACCTTGTGAGGTAGGGAAGGATCAGGTCCCCAGCTCTGGTTGTAACAGAGTTGGCCTGACAGAAACCCAAACAAGTGTACACGTCTGAGATAGGAAGAAGGAAGTGGTAAATTTCTATTAGCCCTTCCCCATTTAATCAGGCAGCTGGAGGGGGCCAATTCCTGCTGAATGTTAATGGTGGGTTGGGCTGAATGCAGACTCCATCTCTTTCTCCTTCAAACACCTGGGATAAGGGTGGAGCTATGAACCCTATATATATATATATATATATATATATAGTGGCCCTGTTTGCCCTCCTCTTTGTTAGAGAGAAAGTGTGGGAGCTAGTTGACCTAGCATAGGGAGATACTAATAGACACAGTGATAGCTGATGTTGCTAGTAGGTGTTTGTGCCCCTCAGATCTGCATAGTGAGGGCTAAGCATTATATTAGCTTTTAGCTTTACTTAGTGTAAATTCCTCTAGCTGTTTGAGTTCTTTCCTCGAGGGCAAGAGAGCTGAATAAAGCCATACACAACATTTAGATTGAATCTCATGTCTGTGCTTGAATTCTACACAATGCTTAGCTGTGAAACTTAATGGGTTTGATGCTAAATGTAAATTATTTTTGATATAAGACAGTGGAAGACATTTTAGCAATTAATGGGAGTGAGTATGGGCTACCTATTTCTTCTCACTGCTAAAAACAGAGCAAAGAATGTGCCTATGGATCATCTCTTGGCTTGTAAATCTGTCTCTATGGGAATGGAACTCACTGGGGGCAAAAATGACTGAATTGAAAAAAGAGGTAAAATAGATTCATGTTAGGAGCATCTTTCATAACCAAATATTTAAGAGTTGGTTTAAAATTATCCAAGTGCCAAATGTTTGGCTTTGATTGTGTTTGTACATTTGTAGACACACTGTCAAACTATTTTAACTTCAGGAAAAAATGAAATTCTAGCAAGCAATTTGTTAACATGGTCTGTCTGCTTTTGGTAATTGAAAAAAGTGATTAAGAAAGGCAAGACACTAATCCTTGAAATGCTGTTGCTGGAGTATGCACAGTAGTGTATGATTTATAAGCTTCCAGCACGTGGATTGACTGATTTATTTTTGAGAGTTGTCATTATGATGTTATACAATGGAGAAGCAGCACAGTGCGGTAATAAACATGCCATGTCTGAACGATACTGCCACAAAATCCTTCCGCAACAGGTCATCTTTGACCACTTTTCAGAATCCTCCATCTCCAAGTCAGAGTTGCTATTGATGGGTTAGAGCTTCTCTCCAACACCAAGCCCAAATGGCCAGGTGTGATTCAGGGGGTTGGATGAACTGGGGAGAATTAAATGCTACCCCCACTCATACTGCTTTGTAGTAACGAGTGCAATCGCTCCTCAGGCTGCTGTGTCCCTGCTTTCCTAGAAAATTGTTATGTATAGAGGCCAATCCAGAAACCTGCACCCTCTATTCCTCCTCTGGTGCATTTCTCTCCTTCCAAACACTTCTGAAATCCCCACCTAGCTGGGTTCCCTGATGTTTTTTCTCTCCACTCCATAGGTCTTTGGAAGGTTCTCAGGCAGTTAGCATCCATTAGGCCATGGGAAAGGAGGCAGGATTTGCTCATGTATTGTTACCTTCAGACTCAAGGACAACCCACCTTTACCCTTCTGTGGGCTCAAGGCATAACCTGGTTAACTTAGGCATCCCCACCCTTTCCCAGTTCCTAAGGCTCTGGCTGGAAGCCAGCTGCACTTACCCAGTTCCTAGGGATCACAGCATAATCTCCTGTGGGTTTGCAGAGCCTTTTACCAGTGAAAGAGCCTTACAAAGTAATATTCTAACCTCTATTTATTAACAGTTACCAAAACAGAATACACATGCTAAGCACACAATGCTCATCACTCCCAATAAAGCAGATGAACTTTTCATGGTGGCCAGTCAGGATCAGGTCATTCAGGACTCCTCCAGCTTCTGCACGATGTGGTTGGCAGGATGGTGAGGTCTGGCAGTTCTGATCTTGTTTCTTTATCTGGAAATGATGGGCACTCTTAGGACAGGAACTCCTTCTTAACAGCCTGGTATTTCATTGTTTTAATGTAATTTGGGTGGAATGTGAGGATTTGACTTTCTGCTTTTCAGCTCATGGCTGTTGTCCTAATGTGGCTATGGAAAAAGGCCTCAGACCTTACAGTATGTTCTGCCCTCTGTGGTAGCAAAGAGTCAAAATGAATCTTTTCAAACCATATATTGCAATTCTAGAAGGTGAGCCAAAGGGAGCCATCTCTGGGCTAAGACAGTAGAAGCTGTGCTAAGCTTGTTTCAGTGAAAAGTTGTTTCTTTCACATGTTATCAATTGAAGCTTTATCCACAATAAGAATATAGACCTGTGTAAACCAGTTTAGTTATAATAAGAATTAAAGACAACCTGATGCTCAAACTCCTGTTTGGTGCACAAAGTTTGGCTATTTTTTTTTTTTTTTTTTTAATTTCCACACACCTCTACTTTCTGGTTTTCGGTGAAAGTGGAAATGCCAAAATAAAACAAGTTTGGTTTTGTGGTAGTCCTGACCCTAAGTGAAGAAGAGAACACTAGATGTCACACAAGAAAAATGGTTGTCGTGAGATTACCTGACCAGATTTGTAGACTTCAGATGTTTGGAGAGGTTATGTTCTGAGATACCATGGTGATGGTTCCACTGTTCATGCTCTGGTTCCACTGCCCCATTTACAGAATAGAATGGTTGGGATAAGAGTCAATGAAGTACCCAGACTTTTTAGATTTCTTGTCTCAGTTGCACCTCCAAATCTTTATTGAGGTTTGCACATTACATTAAGTAAACTGGCGTAGTCAATAGGTGGACTGCTGGCCAGATCCGGATCGCCAGATGCTTTTGAATGGACCCTGAAATTTTTTTTATTTACTTATCATTATTGGGGTTAGTTTTTTTTTCAGTTATTTTGTCTGGAGTCAGGACCTTGATGATATCTTGACCAAAAAATGATTCATTATCCTTGACTTAGTAAACTGTGGGAACCAGACAGAGCCTGTAAGGGCAGGAGGTACCTGCAAAAGGAAAGACAAGAGAAGCAGAATTTCATGAACTATAGCAGTGTAACTGAAGTATGAACTATAGTAAAATTATTTTAGAACAAAAATATTGCTCCATATGAGGGCTTTTTAGCACAAAAGGGCTCAAGCGTATTAAATATCACAAGGTTTAAACCTGGCAAACCTACTTTGAAAGTTCAGCAATACTTGTTACTCTCCAACCATCACCCTTAAAAATTCCTCTGCCATGAAGCCTACAAAAACACTTGATAATGATTAGGCCACTGGGGCGTTGCTACCACCACCTATCATGCTGACCAATATTCTCAGTTTCCTTGTGCTCCTCTTCTGTCTCTATCCATCTGCTGTCTCTTGTCTTGTAGTTGGAATAAAAGGTCTTCGAAATTAGGCACTATCTTTTTTTTGTTCGGTGTTTGTACAGCACCTAGCACAATGTGGACTTGGTCAGTAAATGGACCATGATTAGGTCTCTTATGTGCTACAATACAAGTTCAGTTTTGTTTCTTTTTAAGATTTGCTTTATAGTATAAGCATGAGTGAGAGAGAGGAATATATCAAAGCTCCAATCTATGCAAATGAATGTTTACAGTAACCCAGGACAACGCAGCATCCTCATACACAGATATATTGTCAATGATTGCCACAGAACAGTATTTTATTACAGGTTAGCTGAGGTGAGAGAGAAGCTTAGGTCCCCTATAGGTTTCAAGTAAAGTTTGGATTTGGGACTGTGAATCAGTGCTGTAGTTCATGCAAATAGTTTCAGAGCAATTTGTTGAAATTCAGGTAGGAGTCTGCATGATTTGGACATCAGAATAATTTACCAACTACAGTGAAATTGATTAGGATCTGCTCTCACACTTCAGACAACTCACTTTCTACTTTGTAATGCAACCTTAGAACAGCTAGAAGCTTTTAAATTTATTATTTCTCTTGCTGAGCAGCAGCATCTATCTCAGATTAGCCTTGTAAGATTATGAAATGATGTCGAATAGAGGTTTTACGTTTTCCTGCACAAGGAGGTGGTGGAGGAATACCAGGAATCAAAGCTATGGCTTGGGAAAGATTTACAGCTGCTGCTTTCACACCATAAGTCAACACTGAATAATGAAAAGAGTTGTAATTAAAGGCTAATTTAGTATTGATTGCATCCTAGAGCAAGGGGCCAGTTCAGTGTTCTCACATTGTCCTGAACAAGCTTCATCAGCCAGACAGTAAGAGTGCAATTATCCTAAGTTGCCTTTAGCAATGGGAGAATATCACCTCAATTCTGTTTCTTTGCATTCCACAAGTGTTCAACAGGGCACTTTATGGGACTGGTAAGATAAGTTATTTATCTTCTCAAGGCTTCAATATCATGTGTTCCCTTGGTGCATTAAGTGCTCAAGATGTAAGTTTCAAATCCATTTAATTTAGGAAATTGAGGGACTTTGGATACTCTTCTACCCAGTTATTTCATCTGTTCATCTTTCCTGTCTGTACCTTCTCTTCACATTCTCCTGTTTGACACAAAGTGTGCGTTTGGGTGTAGCCCGATCTTTAGATTATGTATTCATTAAATTGATTACTTAAGAATCCCCAGTTACCATTTTGAGGGTTGACAGGTTCTTGTCCCAAGATCAGGCCCAGTGTCGTTCAAATTATTATATAGTTGGGAACCCCAGTGTGCACAGTTGCAACACTCATACCATAGGAACTCAGTAAGGTAGATAGAAATACTACAGAATTTACATCTGAACATCCATATACTCACACCATCCCTTGTAGAACAACCTGAAGTGTTAGCCATCAACTTCCTCATTACCATCACCTTTCTCATCATCACCAGTGTGTATCCATCCTTAGCAGAACTGTTCAAAATAGGGGGCAAAATGCCACAAAATATTTTGGAATTTCAAAGTTATTCATATGTCAGGAGGGTTTAAAAATGCAAAATTTTTAATCAGAATTTTTATGGATATTGTCAATTATCAACATGTTTCATTTATGAAAAATTTGGTAAATGAAAAACTTAAATATTTTCAACATTTGAATAAATATTGCAATTAAAAATTAGTCATTAATTTTTTTCAATTTTTTAAACAAAGGTCTTTTCATGAAAACGCTTTTTGTTCTAAAGTTTAGACCCATTTTGTTCTAGTTGTTGCTTACCTAAACTATAAACATTTAACTCTCCTTATAAATCAATTCCTTCACCTGCACATTTCTATAAATATCTTCCAACTCAGCAATATTTTTCTGGTATTGAGGTATCTAGGCGAGCTCTCACTAGACCGCTACAGAGCTACTATGACATTTTTGCTATATTATTGGATCACTTTCAATATTCACCTCAGACCATACTGGTATATTTTTAGTGCCATATCATGTTGCAAAAACAAATCTAGTTTGTTGTCCACTATCACTCCTACATCCTACATCACTTACAGCTAAATTATCCTGTTTCAGTGCAGGCAAACTGTTAGTAGAAGCTGAACTTAATGGACAATTATTGATATGGATTAAGGACAAAATGGTACTACCTCTGGGTTCAGGAGTGGCTGTTGAGTGAGTGAGTGTGTGTGTGTGTGTATATATATACATATATGTCAGAAGCTTCACTATGTGCAGAATGAAATTAACACTTTCATTCATGGTGATATAGTAGCTCCACCAATGTTGTCAAATCTTGAGCTACATATGCATACTTGAATTCTCCATTGACGTCTGGTTCCTTCAGCTGTTCCTTGACCCTCTTCTCCCTCAATTTCTTTTTAGGCAAGGCAGCTGGCCATTCTATTGCAGACCGGTAGGCTTTGCAGATAGGTGGAAAAATGAATAGCAGGAAGTAGCTCTGTTTCAATGTTAACACTGATCAGTGGAAAGGAGACAGAAACACAGCTGTAGGAATCCCCAGTGGCATCTCTCCTCCTAGTGTATGTGGAAGCCCCAAGTAAAATGTACTCCTATGCTCGGAGGACTGTAAGTGACATGCTGAGGGTTTTATTACATACAAGTGGAACAGTGCTGAATCCTGGTAGAGGTCAGGGCATCCTGTTTTTTTCTTCTTCTTCTTTGAGAGAGATGCGTGCACACACACATACTCACATGACACAGAGAGACTTTTGTGGCTTCTTTCTGACACAGACACCTCAATCACAGATTAGCAGTTAGGCTTCTGTTGGTTGTCCGCAGCATTGTTGATGAAGGAGCCAAGTCCTGGTATCTGCTTTGTGCTCCTTTCTCTCCAAACTGGGCCCTTTTGCTGTGCAAAGCAATAGAGGTGCATTTAGCCCTCATGTTCCTTTTTTACCGTGTTTTATGGAAACTACTTTTTGCCTAATTATTCTACATTACTTCAACCTCTTATTTTTACTGCAGCTCTTTAATTGTTGACAAGGTTATTGCTATATGACAAGGTAACATCTAATGTTCTATGGGGAACTATTCTTTTCTTGACACATGGACACAACTCTGAATAGTGTCTATAGATAATATATTGAACTCCCAATAATATTCCCTAAACATCAGTCAGTTAGAGCAAGTTTGATCACATATAACTGTGCTCTATGCATGCATCTAGGCATATAGAGTCTCAAGAGCATCAGTGCCTTTTTATTGTGAGTATGGCTTGAGCATACTGTTCACAACCACCCCATGTTACTTTCTCAGGCCTATAATTCTGAGCTGTGTTTTCCCAGATGTCTTTTTACCATTTAATCCTCTGTATATTTCCCATGCACTTCTTTGCACTGGGCTGGATAAGACATATTTGATCTCTTAAGCCTATCTGTATTCAAATCTTTTTGAATTTTGTTTGTTCTCTCTCTCCATATTTGCTAATTCTTACCAATATTATGCAATTAGCCAATTTTAAAACTTTGCATCTTTTATGCAAATTGGTCCTTCCCACATTGGCTCTGCTTCTGTCTCTACTACTGAGGGTGCTGCCCCTTAACCAAAGAGATGAAATATTTTGGTTTTACTGAGACAGTTCCTGTTTTTCATAGGCTGTCCCAAGAATTCCATTCGCCAGGCCTGAAATGTTCTGTTTTTTCAATCAATCAAATTCAGATTTTTTAATAACTAATCAAGACATAACAGTTAACCATCGAGAGGAAGCAAAAGACAGATGGGCACAGGGAGAAGAATCAGAACTACCTCTTTCTTTGGTCTACTTCCAAGATGGACTATTTCCGACTGGTGAAGCAGATCAACTAAAACGGCCAGAATGCAGAGCACCAGAGAGTACTAACTAATGTCTATGTACCTTCACCTTCTGCACAAGAATTTTGCAACCCCGAAAAGTTGTCATGGAAGGGGTTCCATTACTGATTTTTTAAAAAGATGGTCCTATTACACCTTGAACTGCTTTTGCTGGCACCGTTGGCTGCTTACTCAAGGACAATTTCTGACTGGTTTCAGGATTTTTGCCAACTGCACTGCCGACACCATCCTGCATGACCTTTTCAAACCAATCCATCTTGAGGTACATTATCAAATAATTTCTTGAAATCCAGGTGAAATGTGCCCATTTTTTAACCCAGCTCCTTTCTTAGATGTTGAAATTACTTTATGTCTGGTACTAACGCCATCATTAGTGAGCTATCAAAAATCTTCATCAAGGGCTTTTCTATTTCACTGGCTATTTCCATTCAAAATTCTATGATGTATTTCATCTAAGCCTGGTGCTTTGTCAACTTTTAATAGTGCTAAAAGCTTTAATTGCCGCCTTTATCTGCTCTGGTGCAGTGGAAAATCTTTTTTAGCATTTCTCTTCCCCTCCAGGAAAATGCAGGCTCCTGGGATATTTAAGTACCTTCTACTTCGAGGGATGAAGAAATCACTTAGCCCCTTAAGGAAGTCAACCTCCTCTGCCATCAGCTCTTGAACTTTCATGGCCCATATTCTCTATGTTAATGAATGTATTTCTTATGTATTAAAGGCCCAAATGTATAAACTCTTCTTCACACAAGAAGTGGATGGAAATTCTTATAGGGGAGTAAATTCTAAGTCAAACCCCAAAGGAACATCAGACCCTGTTTCTCTGAGTATACAAATCTATAAAATGAATATCGATAGACAGTATGTAGTATATAGTTATTTGCATTATGTTAGTGCCTAGAAGTTCCAGCTAAAATCTGGGCATCATTGTGTTAAGTTCTGTACATACACATAGTGAAAGACAGCCCCTGAGTAATGCCCAGGGATCAGGCAGGTCAAAGGGCAGTCTAGATCAGTGGTTTGAGTTCACACAAGGGGTCCTATAGCCAGGAGACCAATCCAAGGGAAATGTGTACTAAAATGTAAATGAATAGTAACCTAAGGATTTTGTTTTTATTTATTCAGCTCCTGTAATAAACTTCTTGCATCTCCATGCCCTATTTACAAAAAGTCTCGCACATGTTCTCAGGTATCATGCACAGACAACTGTGCTGAAGAAACTGAAAATCAGGAGATGAATAACATCAAAGCCTGAAAATAGTTATAGAAATCATACACAAAGGAAGAAACATATATTCCTGCCCAGAACTGTGTTAAGTGGAACTTTTGTGTTTATATTTTTGCCTGCAATACACACACAAACAAGCAGAAAAATCAAGCACTTAAAGTAAATCTATCCCACTGTCTGTTAGAGGCTTTGAACAAAGAGTGTTGATTGTTTTGCTAGTCTGAGTTACTTAGCAAGGTCAGAAAGAAAGAGGGCTGTTGGTTTCTGCTAAAGCAAGTAATTTTTCCCTGACTACAAACAAATATCCATCTATTTGTGTTATAAAGTTACTAAAAAATTAAAGAAACTATTAGGCCCAATCCTTCACTTGTGTTAAATGGCAGAGCTCTATTAAATCAGTGGCATTATGCTGATTTATATCTCCCAATGATTTGGACTGGCATACTTCCCACTGGAACTCATGCTTGAGCTACACACGGGTTTTCTGAATGATTATCAAAGGAAACAAAGCACAGGGAGTGATTTGGAGCTGGTGATCATGACTGGACAGAATATTCCAGCTGCCCTTACAAATGTACAGGTAGCTGATCTTTCTTTTTTTGCATGTGAATAGACTTTTACAACCCCAAGAATAGAGGTTATGTGAGGTCTTTCATTCCAACTACAGCGAGCTGGAAGGGCAGCATCAACTTAAAAATGAGCTTTTGTTCACATGCTGTTGAAAGCAATGCCTCAGATTACTGCAGCAGGAGGTGATGTCTGCCTCTCTACAACAGCTTCAGTATGGGCAGCAGCAGTGCCAGTTTTTGCACGTTGCCCTGCAGTGACCACATCTAGGCATGAGTGAGTAGTTCAATTGCCATGGGATTTCTTTCTTCAGCTTCTCTCGGTTGGTTGTTTAGACTACCAACAGGAATGCCAATATAGGAGTAAGAGAAGGGCTTAAGACAAAGCCCTGGAGCTGAACACCCCAGTCTTTAGGGCATTCAAAATCTTAATCTAGGTTTAAATTCTGAGTCTCATGGCCATCTCCAGTAGTCATAATCTGGGCTGTAGAAAATCTGCATAGCTGCATTGACCTTAATGGAGCTAAACTGATTTGCAACAGTGGAGGCTCTTGTCCAGTATTCTTTGTCAAATAGAGGACAATTGTCAAATAAAAACTAGAATGAGCCAAGCAGTTCATTTCATAGTGGCCATCAAATAGCTCCAAAACAGTAAGGGCCTCTAGTGATTTAAGATCAGAGGGGTAGCCGTGTTAGTCTGGATTTGTAAAAGCAACAAAGAGTCCTGTGGCACCTTATAGACTGACAGACGTACTGTTCACACTTATTGTATATGTCTAATAATCAAGCTATACTAGGGTGGGAAGAGGGTTTTGAGTTTGGGAATATGGAGCAAATTTCGGGGGGCGGTTAAATGAAATTTTGTGTGAAAGTTCTTTCTTTCTTTCTCATTTTTTTTTCCAGTGGTTAGTTATGTTTGGTCACAAAAATGATGTGTTATTGGTTCTGGTTCCTTGATTGGCTGAACTTGCCCCCACGTGGTCAGGAACAATAGCTGAAGCCATTTTGATGGATTTTCATGGAAGGGGTTAAACTGTGTGTTTAGCTAGCAAGATAGGAATGAGCTAAACAGAATATGCTGCCACATAATCATAAATACAATATTTAAAACTTAAATGCTTAAATGTCATTAGATGTTAAAAGGACAAAATACTAAACAGATAGTTGTGTAGTCAAGAGTAAACTAAGTTTACCCACTGCTCATTTGGGGAATATAGAGTTTGGTTCTCTTTTTACCTCTTCAGCACTGGAAACACAGACGACTGACCTCTAAGTACATAAACCAAATCAAGCAAAACAAGATTTCTATTACATTACCCACATTGATATCAGTGTGGCTATTTGCTCTCCTCAGGCCAAAAAAAAAGCTGTTGTCTTTTTCTGCTTCTGAGCTAATGGGCCTGGGGTTTTTCACCCTAGTAGCAGAGGTTCATGATTTTAGATCTAGAGCTCCTTAGTCCAGTCCCTGGGGAAGATTCAGCCAGGGAATCGTTGCATGCTTTGCACAAGATCCAGAGGGCAGCATACGCTAACCCAGGCTACTTGAAGAAAAGAGGGAAATCATTAGAAATAATGATCCTACAGGCATTCACAGAAATAACTTTAATCCCAAAACACTTCACATGTCAAACAAACTTCATGTACAAACTGATCACAAACTCCATGGCTGAAACTCAGCAATAGTTTAAGCGTGTACCACAGCTATAGTAACAAGACAAAGGTAGTTTCTCCAATTAAAATGGTAAAGCAGTTAGGAAGATGTGACATTTTGCACCCCATGTTCACCACTTTCATAAGGTTATGATATGCTTTGTAGAAAGTATGCCTTGTGAGATATCATTTGAAAGCGCATAACATGCTGAATATTATCCTGTTAAAAGGTGTGTGATAGTACATTGTGAAAAGCTATGAAATTTTACTGTATGATTCTTACTGAAATATGTTGTAGTTTTGGGTAATGCCCTCAAACCAATTTCTCAGAGTAAAAGGAACACTAGCATACCAACAAGGTGTTAAAGCACCATTTCCTGCTTAACCAGCTGGGGAGTAGGTGTAAACAAGAAATTTACATTTTGTCTCGGAGATGGTTCAAATCTCACATACAGTATAGACTGTTTGAGGATTACCCTCCACAGGGATATAGACAAAGAAAGGAGAAGAATATAAAAATAAGAGACAGGGACCTCCACATTACCCATCTCCTTCTCCCAAGTCTCTGATCATGACATCAACAAACATGTGAAGGACTCTGAACTGGGTCCCTCCCTGAAGATAAATCCAGTCTGTGAACTGTTGCAGCTTCTCGTAAGAGACACGTTTTGCTTTTAAATTCATTTAGGTATTAGTTTGCAGTTTTATCTTTTGTAACCAATTCTGCCTTTTATCCCTTATCACTTATCACTTAAAATCTATCTTTCTCTAGATAATAAACTTGTTTTATTGTTTTATCTAAACCAGTGTACTTGGATTGAAGCCTGCTGCATAATCATTACTTAGTGTTGGTATTATGGATTTACTATAAGTTTACACTGTCCTGTAGGGTAGTGAGTAGTGCAAGATGCATATTTCTGGGGAACAAGGCTGGGATTGAGGAATATGCAGGTGTCATCCTGTATGTAATTTATGCATGCTGGGAGGGCATATGTGTAACATAGCTGAGAGTGATTTTACATTATAGTGCAGGGATCAGCAACCTTTGGCATGTGGCCCATCAGGGAAATCCGCTGACAGGCTGGGATGGTTTGTTTACCTGCAGTGTCTGTAGCTTCGGCCAATCGCACCATGCTGCTTCCCGCAGCCCCCATTGGCCTGGAACGGCGAACCGTGGCCAGTAGGAGCTGCAATCGGCCAAACCTGTGGACGCTGCAGGTAAACAAACTGACCAGCCCTGCCAGTGGATTTCCCTGATGGGCCGCATGCCAAAGGTTGCTGATCCCTGTTCTAGTAGCTGTATGTGATCAGGCTTGGGAGTGGTGGCTAGTCACAGCAAAGCAGTGTAAACGGCTCCCCAGACTAGAGAATCAAGGGGACACAGTTGTTCATCAGTTCAGATTGTACCCTGGGGAATGTCACAGTAGAGAATTGACGAGATTAGGATTTGGCCAGGACACTGAGGATTAGCATCCTCTATTTATTATTAAAACTGCCAAAGGAGCTTTTAAGGTCGCAAGTTGTCATACCTTGGTTTTTATATCTCCTCCAAAAGAGGAGTTTTAATAGGCTCACTGCACTCTAACTGGATTCTGTGGACTGCATGGAGATTGTTATGTTAGGTAGCTGAAAAATGCATCCAGCTGCTCTCAGATTTTAAGAAAACATTTGGAAAAATTGCTCATTAGAGCTAGTTTTGCTCTTCTTCCTTTTCAGTTGCCCCTGCCCATCTTTAGGACATATTCACCAACCCACATTGTCATTTGTGTGAAAATTTGAGCTATGCAAGACATGGCCCATGGAAGAAGTAAATATAAAAAGCCCCGAAGGTAGAATCATTTTGGCCTCTGTGTAATATCTTCCCAAATACAGTGCAAGTTACATTACCATTCTTGAAAATACCCTACTTATTCAGCACTGAATTAAAGCCAGACTATCCCTCTGTGATAAACTAAGGATGACAGCTGCATACACTGCACTCTGTCTATCACAGGGGGGTCATTATGATATTAATGACCATCTACAAGCAAAATACATAGGCAGGATACATTGCTCTACAGCCAAAATGCTTTTGAAATAAGTGTAGTCAAACTTTACTAATTCTGGGTCACTGAGAATGAAAATGATGCTTAAAATTTTTGATTGGCTCTAGTCTGGCTGTTGGGCTCCAGACTACAGCAGTGGAATCTCCTGGCAGGTGATGTTAGGGTTTCCATGTTCCGTGACCATCAAAAGGATCTTGTCCCATTCTTCTTCATGGAAAGGTGTCTTGTAGCCTGCAACAACATCGATGGTGTGATGGCAGCCTCAACATCGTTCACCATCCAGATGAGTGGAGACTGTTCATTGATTCATCGAAGACGAGTCTTAAAGCTGTTTTGCTGCATAATGGCCATGTTTTGCCATCAATTCCAGTTGGTCAATGCAGTCCATATGAAGGAAAGCTATGACAACATGAAACAACTTTTGGTGCATAACTATGACCAACATCAGTGGCAGCTTTGTGGCGATTTGAGGTTGTTGCTCTCTTGCTTGGTCTGCAGACTGGATACACAAAGTACTGCTGTTTTCTCTGCAAATGGATAGTCGTGCAAGAGATTCCCACTACTCAAGAAGACTGGCCACTCTAACTGTCATTGGAGCCTGGGAGGAAAAGTGTTCAGCATCCCCACTTGTTGAATCAAGGAAGATTTTGTTACACCCCTACACATCAAGCTGGGTCTGATTGAAGAACTTTGTCAAGGACATTGAAAAACACAAGCAGCTTTCAAGTACCTCCGTGGAAAATTCCAGGTTAAGTGAAGCTAAGATAAAGGAAGGTGTCTTTGTTGGTCCTCAGGTTTGTGAACTTCTTCAAGATGATGCATTTGACTGCACTGCGTTGCAAGGAAAGACAGCATGGAAAGCCTTCCAGTTAGTGGCAATAAATTTTCTCTGAACAACAAGGCAGACACTACAAGTTGTTGGTGGAAAACCTCCTCAAGGCATACAAAGCCTTGGTGTAACATGTCACTAAAGATACATTTTTGCACTCTCATCTAGATTTTTTTTTCACCGAACTGCGGAGCAGTGACGGACGAGCACTGCGAGCGAATTCACTGGACATTGCAACATGGAAAATGCTATCAGGGCAAATGGAGCCCATCAATGCTTGCAGACTATTGCTGGACAGTGACAAGAGATGCTCCATTTAATGAATACAAGAGACAAGCCAAGAAGCACGGAGTAGACATTGAATAGGACTAAACTATGTACATAATAGTCCTTTGCCTTTTGTTTCATAATAAATTTTATTTTATATAACCCTTTTGCTGATTTTTAAAGTGCTACATAAACAGGAGAGGTGAAATATTATCATATAGAGCAACCATAAACACATGAAAAGACCTAGGTTTACAATTTATGATTAAAACTCTACTATCTACACAATATACTTAGACATAAAATGTAAAAACTTAAATATCTTAGAAACAGTAGCCAATCAGTTGTTTTAATTGTCATATTTACACATCAAAATATATAATAAATACTACATTTTATCTCTGAAGCAGACGACTTCTCAAAAATTGTAGACCAGTGATATTATTAGTGCATGCAATTTAGACACCGTTTTTCTCGACATGAATGAAGTTTAAATTAAACAGCTGTTGGCTACAGCTGAAGGAGCTTTTACTTATCATCCTGTAACAAGAAGCTTCTAGCTTCTTCAAAAAATCCATTCATCCAATAACTACTTACAAGAGGATTACTGTATTGCAGATACACTTCCCTTTTCTTTTCTGATTTTTAAGCTGCTAGAGGGAAAACTCTAGAGGGCTCCATTTCCACCTATGCCAGAGTAAAACATTTGACTTCAGTGGAGCTTCTTTTAATTAACTTGGGTGTAAATTAAAATTAGGCCTTTCAAGTTCAGCTTTTGAATACCACCGTTCTGCTATCTAACATTTGTTCTCTTCTAAAACAAAGTGTTTCTTTCCTCAAGTTGAAAAACGGTTCACTAAAAATATTGCTTCCAATCTGTAGTGGATCGACTTTTCATGATATAGTTTTACAGCCAACTGGTGTATGTAAGATTCTTTGAGGGTCCATCACCATAAGTCCCATATTTATTATTCTTTTGTAACTTTGGAAAGCATTTTGAGCCTAATCCAGTGAAGCACATGGCATTGAATTAAATCATAATCTCTCATGAGCTTTTCTGTTTGCACGTCTCTCTAAGTGTGCTTGGAAGCTCCCTGTGTGATGCTGTGGCAAAAAGGGCTAATGCAGACTTTGACAGTATAAAAAGAGGAGTAAGAGTAGGGAGGTGATTTTTACCTCTGTAAACAGCATTGGCTTTCAACTCTATAAATCTAGGAAAAGGGTGATGCTAATTCTAGAGACTAGATTTATTAGTCCTGGCCTATTTCCTATTCTATTTCTAAACAAACGAATATTCTAATTGCATCCCAATATACTGTTTGCACAGGATCCTTGAGATGGTTTGTTTGAACTATAGAGGCATTATTTTTAAAACGAAACTCGGTGGGCCATTAGTATACAACAGGACATTTGGGGTGCTTAAAGAGGAAGTCACAGAGTTGGAAAACACAGGTTAGCATACAAGATGTGTTTAGCACAAATTTAATTTGATTTCTCAGCATGATGTGATTTAAGGATTGTGACTTTTGTGTTTCCTGGTTTATTTTCATTTTGGTCAGAATTTTAACCGTATTTTAAATTATTCTGTAAATGGTTCATTGTCATGCTGTTCAGTCTGACCATGTTCACATCTGTCTGTGCTCATTACTATTGAACATCTGTCAGCAGCTTTTTGTTGGCGTTAGTGCTGGAGAATGACTGTTTTTGGTACAATGATAATACTTGTATTCACATATGGACAAGGATATTCATGTGTGAAGAAGAGCATTGCCATTTATTATCTATTATTTGTTGTTCTCTTATCAAAGAAGTTTGTCATCCAATTAGGGAGCAGGTTTGTTTGATAACCAGTGCCATACCACAAATAATGAAATTAACAGTTTGTAAATTACCCATAAACTGATAATAGTTCATTCAAAATTTTTGACAAATATTTATGAATAACTTTTATCATCATCATCATTGCAAGAGGAAGACTCATTACTCAGTGAGGCGATAATAGCCATTTCCACATTTTGTTATGGTCTAAGTGCTAAATGATTTTTTTTGTTTCAGTTTTCACCAAAAAAGAAGCAATCAGACATCTAGCATAGTAGATGCCATTAAAAATGAGGTAGGATTTGAGGGTAAAATAGGGAAAGAACAAGTTAAAAATTACTTAGACAAGTTAGATGTCTTCAAGTTGTCAGGACCTGATTAAATACATCCTAGAATACTCAAGGAGCTGACATAAGAACATAAGAATGGCCATACTGGTTCAGACCAATGGTCCATCTAGCCCAGTATCCTGTCTTCCAATAGTGGCCAGTGCCAGGTGCTTCAGGGGGAATTAACAGAAAAGGTAATAGTCAAGTGATCCATCCCCAGCTTGTGTTTGAGGAGATATCTGACTGAGAAGCTATCTGAGCCATTAGCGATTATCTTTGAAAATTCATGGAAGATGGGAGAGATTCCAGAGGACTGGAAGAGGGCAAATGTAGTACCAATCTACAAAAAGGGAAATAAGGACAACTCAGTGAATTACAGACCACTCATCTTAATTTCAGTATCCAAAAAGAAAATGGAGCAAATAAGCAATCAGTTTACAAACATCTACAAGATGATAAGGTGATAAGTAACAGTCAACATGGATTTGTCAAGAACAAATCATGTCAAGCCAACCTAATAGCTTTCTTTGACAGGGTAACAAGTCTTGTGGTATACCTTGACTTTAGTAAGGCTTTCGATACTGTCTCGCATGACCTTCTCGTAAACAAATGAGAAACAACCTAGATGGATCTACTATAAGATGGGTGCATAACTGGTTGGAAAACAGTTCCCAGAGAGTAATCATCAGTGATTCAGTCAAGCTAGAAGTGCATATCAAGTGGGGTCCTGCAGACATCGACCCTGGGTCTGGTTCTGTTCAATACCATAATCATTTATTTAAATAATGGCATAGAGAGTACATTTATAAAATTTGCAGATGATACCAAGCTGGGAGAGATTGCAAATGCTTTGGAGGATAGGATTAAAATTTAAAATGTTCTGGACAAACTGGAGAAATGGCTTGAGGTAAATAGGATGAAATTCAGTAAGGAGAAATGCAAAGTACTCCATTTAGGAAGGAACAATCAATTGCACACACACACACACAAAATGGAAAATGACTGCCTAGGAAGGAGTACTGTGGAAGGGGATTAGGGTGACCAGATGTCCTGATTTTATAGCGATAGTCTTGATATCCAGGGTTTTGTCTTACATAGGCACCAATTACCCCCACCCTGTCCAGATTTTTCACACTTGCTATCTGGTCACCCCTGATATGGGGATTATAGTGGATCACAAGCTAAATATGAGTCAACAGTCAACAGTGTAACACTACTGAAATAAAAAGCAGGCATCATTCTGGGATGTATTAGCGGGAGTGTTGTAAGCAAGACACAAGAAGTAATTCTTCTGCTCTGCTCCACACTGATTAGGTCTCAGCTGAAGTATTGTGTCCAGTTCTGGGTGCCACATTTAAGGAAAGATGTGGAAAACTGGAGAAAGTCCAAAAGAAAGCAACAAAAATTATTAAAAGTCAAAGAAAGTTTGAAAACATTGGGTTTGTTTTGTCTGGAGAAGAGAAGACCAGGGGGTGAGAGGGCATATCAGTCTTCAAGTACATAAAAGGTTGTTACAAGGAGGAGTGTGAAAAATTGTTCTCATAAACCTCTGAGGATGGGACAAGAAGCAATGCGCTTAAATTGCAGCAAGGGAGGTTTAGGCTGGAGATTAGGAAAAACTTCCTAACTGTCCAGGTGATTAAGCGTGGAAATAAATTTCCTAGGGAGGTTGTGGAATCTCTATCATAGGAGGTTTTTAAGAGCAGGTTAGACAAACACCTAGAAATGGTCTAGTTATTACACAGTTCTGCCTTCAGTACAGGGACTGGACTTTATGACCTACTGAGATCCCTTCCAGTCCTACACTTCTATGATTATGTATGCTCCCGTAGCAACTAGGAGCTCCAGTCATGGACCAGGAACCCACTGTACTAGGCACTGTACAAACAGAACCAAATGGCAGTCCCTGTCCCAAACAGATGGATACGCATAGACTGATGGGTCAGTAGAAGGAAAGAATGAGACAATATTGGTTGGCATGATAGGCAGTTGTCTCAGCACACCGTCAGCATAGCATGAGCAGAAATTAGGATCTGTATTCTCCTTCTCTCAGTGTTACCTGAGAAATTCTGATTAGAGAGATTATTAGAGTCAGAAAAACAGTGAGGAGTCTGGTGGCACCTTAAAGACTAACCAATTTATTTGGGCATTAACTTTTGTGGGTAAAAACTGCACGTCTTCAGATGCATGGAGTGAAAATTACAGATACAGGCATGAATATATATTGGCACATGAAGAGAGGGGTGTTACCTTGTAAGTGGAGAACCAATGTTGAAGGCCAATTCAGTTAGGGTGGATGTGGTCCACTCCCAATAATTGATGAGCAGGGGAATGTGGATTGTACTGTTTTAAACAATAATAAAGCACAATATCTGGTGTCTTAGATCTCCCCACTGCAAAATCATTCTTCCAAAATTTTTGTGAGTCCTAACAGTTGATTTCAAATGTTTTTTTGTTTGTTTGTTTGTTTGTTGGGTTTTTTTGCTTATTCCAAAAATGGGTAAGGGGAGGAAACAAAACACGATAGAGAGGAAAAAGGATTCTACCACATGGGCCATATTTTCAGGTGTAGTATCCAAGCTGGGCCTGCAAAATCTGTGCACTCCTGCGTGCATGTAAATGACACATTTGCCTACCAAA
Source organism: Chelonoidis abingdonii (assembly GCF_003597395.2). Lineage (NCBI taxonomy): Eukaryota > Metazoa > Chordata > Testudines > Testudinidae > Chelonoidis > Chelonoidis abingdonii. Next base: position 135,484,190 of record NC_133772.1, on the reverse strand, counting down.
ACACCTGTCTGTCCATGCACTGGCCACATAAGCCACTTTCCCAGACACGGCTTTACATGCCCATGGTTTCATCCGTAAAGCAACAAAATTTTCCTGATCCGATATAAAACCAACCGGCTTGTCTGGCAGTAGTACAATATACTGCCACATCGATGACCAGGGACTGAGCTATAAGCTCATCCATTGCTCCTCAGTCTGGAAGTGCTGCCCAGCAAATGTGATCATCCACTGCTGGATAAATGACACGATGGTGAAACTCTGGCCCAACTGAAATCTGTGGCAAAGCTCCCATTGACTTCCGTAGAACCAGGATTTCACCCTGATGTATCGATCCAGTGCCCACTGGGAAGACTTCAGTTAACTTCAGCAGGCTTTGCATTAGCCCCTAGAAGTGCAATGTAGTAGAATTAATATTATTTTATCTTGCTTTCTTTCCTGTTCCTTGTGTTTCATTTTCTCCATTGACATTAATGCCGCTTTCCCAAAGCCCAGAGCTTGGGAAGCTTTTGTTTTCCCTCACAGAAGGCCTGCTCGCTGGACCATTCTTTAAACTCTCCGCTCTATTAATAAGCTAATCCGTGAACATTTATTATACTTCAGAGTGTTTAGAGTCACCTAAAGTGGTTTATTACCCCCATTTAAATACTTTTATTCATTTTTAAAAGGTCAGACAAAATCAATCAAAACAGATCAATTTACATTTTAAAATCTGTGCTAACGTGACGCTATAATGGTAACAGAGATTGAGAGCCCCTCGTTCTAGGGTTAAATTAAAATAGATTTTAGAAAATAAATAATTACTGTAATTGTGAAGACAGAGAACCAGAGTGATGCCTCAATGAAAAGAAAAGAGCTGTAAAACCAGCTTCTCCGCTGGTGTAATTCAATGGAGCTATGCTGATCTACATCAGCTGAGGGCCCATCCCTTAGCATTCAGCTGAAAGCATAATTAGTTTCTGAAGGTTTTTCTTCTGATAGAATTCCTATAACCACTCACTACAGGAGAAGCCATCAGCGGTAAAGCAGACTCCTTGTATCTATTAACTTAAACACAATCATGTACTGTACGTATAGTGCAAAAAGAATGTTCATGAATATGGTCACTGACATTTTTCTCCAATTTAAAAAAAAAAAGTCCTTTCCCCCAGTTAATGGCGTGTTTGCTTGGTTTCAGATCGTTACGTTTCCTAGCAATACTGCCTTTTTAAATTTCAGACATTAAAAGAATATTATTATAGGCAATGGTAGACCACAGTGCTCTGTCCTACAGCTTTTTCCTGAGGGTCGAGATACAGAAATGGTTTTTAAAGAATGAGCAAATGCTTCAAGGAAAATACACAGCCTGTCCACTGAACTTTCATGCACTTTACAAAATCTAAGGAAACTTGGGTGAGGCAGCTCAACAGTTTAGTGGCATCTCAAACATGCAAGGTCTTTCTGCAGTTTTTCCTGCTTTTTTCCCTGTCTATCCTGGAGATAGAACCATTGCCAAGGGGATGCTGACTTTTTAAAAATTCACTTGGCCGGGATTTTGAAGACAACTGACGATATCAGCAAAAGACTTTCAAAATTCAGCTGTATCTCAGCTGACCCTTTGGATGTTTGAGGCATTCAGCCTCAGCAAAAACTCTTGAACTCTCAGACTTCTAGCTTTGATTTTGAAAACCAATAACTTGCAGTCATCCGGGCCCACTTCTATATTATGGAAGACCAGTACATACATTTCTGGCTGGCTTTTCTCTTGCAAGGGTTACACATCTTTGAGATGAGCAGCACCTTCACATTGTTATCACCTTATAGAAACAGGCTCTCATTTTGTAAAGGACAGAATTTAAAAAAACAAACAGAAAAAATATTTTCACAACTTTCTGCAGAATTTCTTCAGCTGGCTAAGTAGCTCACTTATCTCTGGACTCTGAGATAGAGTATTTAAATCTCTTTGAAATTGTAATCACATCAGTATGTTGAAAACAATCATCTCTAGGGAAAAGAGCAAACCAGTTCAGATGGAATAAGATGCTCTGGAATCTCTGCCTGGTTTTAGAAACCAACTCCAACTGAGTATTCTTTGGCAGTCTTAAAAAGTCTGAATAACTTTTCTGTTGTAGTTTTTGCCCTTTGTATTTCCAGGTTCTGGCAAGACTAGAACCAGACATGCTGAAATACAGTGATAAGCTGCTCTAAAGGCTGGTTAGGATTACAAGATTATGTGCCAGAAATTTCATTCGAGAATCCGCTCGTCAGATTTATAGTCCTATCGTGCTGGCTTGAGAGGTTTGTATAAGCATCACCATCTGAACTTTTAGTTGTTGTGTTTTTTTTCCTCAACCAAATCAAAATCTCTTATGATTCCCCTATTAATCAGGGATGCTTAAATCCTTTGTTCAATAATACTCAATGTACGTCTGAATAAAACTTGACTGCTAAGTGGTTTCAGTGAACTGAAATAATTATTTATCTCTCCAAGTAACAAGTGAGTGTTTCTTTGTTAAAGGCATATGAAGCTTTAAAACCCCCTGGAACTAAATTAATGAGGATTGGTACATCAGCCGCAGCTAGTTGGCTTCTTAAATGAGTGGGACATGTAACCAAATTTGGTCGTAATTTCCATCGGCGAAACTTCCACTATGTCTAAAAAGGAGGGAAGGTCTTGTGGTTAATACACTGTACTGGGATTCAGATCTGTGTTTGGTTCCTAACTCTGTCACAGATTTCCTGTGGGACTTCTGGGCAGACACTTGATCTCTCTCTGCATAAGGTTGCCATTAATAAAATGGGGATAATAATAATTTCTGTCTTCAACCATTTGTCTGTCTTGTCTCTTTAAGCCCCTTGAATCAGGATTTGTCTCTTATTCTGTCTCTGTACAGCAGCTAGCACAACTGGGCCTCAATCCAAACAAGGGCCTTGAATTGCTACTGTTAAAGTAACAGTGAGAGCTAGGACTGCTGGATTGGGTCATAAATGTGAAATCCTTGTTAATAAAGATTTGTGTATTTTATCTGTTGCACATGAGCCTATAAAAACGTACTACTAAGCATCCAAAGCGGTGGTGGTTTTCAAAAGTCAGCTGCTGCCTTTTGTTAATGAAAACCAAACATCTGATGTTATTAAAATGTTTGTTTTCTCTCATTGCATAGCTTCAGAGCTATCAAGATAGCCATATTACTTTTGTTCATCAGTTCTTTGGGGGGAAATGTAATTTGTAAGTGAAAAGATTTTTATGGCAAGATTTTTTTTTTTTTTTTTGCCAGCTACTAAACCTCAGAAAATAGGATTTCTTAATGGAAATAGATATTGTGGTCCTCCCTTCTCAGCTGTTGCTATAGTTAATACAACTTGCCTTGAACCTAAATGTATTCAATGTCAGCTCAAATTTATTATTCAAGATGTCCCCCGTCCTCCCTGAAATGTCATTGCTCATATTTATACCTAGTCACTGTTTGCATACATAGCAGATATTGTATACAATCCATGTATTCTTTCTGTTCATTGAAATAAGGAAAAAATACTATATTCATTTCTTACCCTCACCCCCTTATCTCATTTCTGCCATGAGAAAAACTTACCACTCCCATAAAATAATTTATATATTGGAAAATTAATTTTAGATTCCTGGGCTTTACCTCAGATACACTGCTGTAATACACAGGGATATATTTATTGGTTTGGATAGGTTTAATCAAAAAAATAAATGTCAGTTTTAGTCAAGTGTCAATCGCTACTTAACACCCTGGCGACATTGCTCATAAAGGTTGTTTTCTTGAACGCTGGAGAGATGAAAGATTGAAATCCTTAGTTCTGGGAATTGCATTTTTTATAGTTCTTGAAGATGTCCCCCTGAGGACCCAAAACATGATGGAGTCCTTTGGTAAAGAAATAAAAGGCAGTCTACTTAATAAGCATGTTTCTCTTTCATATTTTAAGGGCTTGGCTACACTGGCACTTTACAGCGCTGCAACTTTCGCGCTCAGGGGTGTGAAAAAACACCCCCCCCAAGCGCTGCAAGATACAGCGCTGTAAAGCCTCAGTGTAATTAGTGCTGCAGTGCTTGAAGCGCGGCTCCCAGCGCTGCACGCTACACCCGTAGAGGATGTGGTTTATGTGCAGCGCTGGGAGAGCTGTCTCCCAGCGCTGGCGCTCGGACCACACTCACACTTCAAAGCGCTGCCGCGGCAGCACTTTGAAATTTCAAGTGTAGCCATACCCAAAGATATCTAAAGAGGATTTGCATTTTCCTCTAGTATAGTAAAAACTCTGACACATTTCAAGCAACAGCAACAAGTGAGAATCTTTTCACTTCATGGGAAAGGTGGTTGTGAAGTACTGTACTCCATTTAAGGAGATCATTATGGGGATGCTGGACAGACTTAATGAATGTGTTCTTTTGATCCTTGAGATCTGATATTCCTGACACCGAGTTCCAAGAAGTGCAGCTGGAGTTGCATCTGAATGTTTGTCAAAGAAATGGGGGTAACTAGCTGTACCTTTGAAGGAGTAAAGCAAAAATAAATATTGTTGTCCATATTGCACCTCCCTTTGTTAATATATGAACACATATTGGTTGGTAGAAAAGATACTACTATTGTAGTATAAATTCTAAATTCATCATCCAAAACCCATTGAAGCTAATAGACTCCCATTTACGGCAACGGGAATGAATCAGGCCTTAAAGAAATAGAGCCCACCTAAATTCCTATGCAAGCAAATCATCACATGCATGAACTTCCTCTCATCTATTAATAATCCCTCTTCTATTCGGGATTTTGTTTCAGTCCAACAGAGTGATGTGTGGACTATACACAGCATGAACTAATGGATCAATTAACCAGATGTGCAATGTGTTTCTCTGAGTTTTGGAATGTTGTGGATGTTATCTTAGTGCCTAGCTTCTGATTTTATATAATTTAAACAATGTGGTTTTATGCAAATTTTTCTAATGTTCTATCAGTAATGTTCAGAGTTGACTGAATACTGTGGGTTAGACTATGATATGTAACTAAATGTGCCTGTCACACCACTTTAAGACAAATGAGTCTTCAAACAGATTCTTCTCTACAGCTCCTGAAAAATGTAAGACCATCCCTGAGCTAAAGTCAATGCAGCGCTGTGTAAGTGGTTCCATAGTTTAGACTGTACTGGTAATTCCATTCTGAATTGCTTTGCAAAGATTTATAACATAATCATTTTATCACATAGAGGTATAGCTAAAAAGTTGGAAGAAAGGTACTTCTCAGTGTAAACTGGAGTAGTTTTATTTTTTTACAATGAAACTAAAATGGCCAAGAAATTGACTACTGTAAATGAACAGAAAATACAATTTGTATTGCATTTTTATTATTGGCACTAAAGGATATTGACAGCATAAATAATCTATCTCTACAGAAATCTCACCTAACTATGCACAGCAGGCCTTTTTTGTTTCAAGTATTTGGTCCCAGTATAATTTTAATAGGAAGTCTTAAAAGCAGCAACTGCAAGATACTTTTTAATAAAGACATTTTGTGAGTCAAATTGGGCCAAATGCAGCCCTGGTATAAACAGATGCATAGAAATCTGCCTTCTTTAATTGCTGTCCTCAATTCCATCAGCACCCTTCTCCTTTGGGACAGGATTTGTGTCCTACGTTGTGTATCTTTATTTTGTGGGTTTAAAAACAAATCCCACCATTCTTTCTGTTTTCAGCTCATCAGTTGGGCTGGAGTAGGGCTGTTGTAGCAACTCACTCAGATACCCAGATCCTCAGGTGGTGTAAACTGGCATAGCTCCTTTCACTTCGCTAGCTGAAGATCTTGCCCAAGCGAATGTGAGAGAGAATGTTAAATGGAAGAACTGTATGCAATATGGGGAGGAGAAAAGGGAGGCCATTTTAGAAGAGGGAAGAGTAGTGAGAAATGGGAAGAAAAGGGGCAGATGAGAAAGGAAAGTAGTTTGATGGGTAAATGAAATTTAGAAGAGGGAAGTTAAACATAGATAGCATAGTTCCTCAGCTGTTTGTAGAGAGAAGAAAGAAAGTAATAGGAAGGACTGAGGGCTTGGCTACACTTGCAAGTTGCAGTGCTGGTGAGGGGGTTACAGCGCTGCAACTTACCAGGTGTCCACACTTACAGAGCTCAGCCAGCGCTGCAACTCCCTTCCTGCAGTGCTGGCTGTACACCTGGTCCGCTACTGGTGTAGCGAATCCAGCGCTGCTGATCAGCTGTGGACACTCACCAGCGCTGTTATTGGCCTCCAGGGTATTAGGAGGTATCCCACAATTCCTGTATACAACAAACCGGAAGGTACTCCCCGGAGCTACTTATCTAAAAAACAAACACAGCTGCTCTTTGCTGCAGCGAGCGAGCGAGCCGAGGCTTTGGAATGTTCACAGCTGTTTGCTTGAGGAGACAAACAGCCACAGCGGGTGGGGGGAGGGAGTCCGTCGGAGAACTTGTAACTGGTCTGAAGCCTTTTTTAACATTAAGAGTGATTGAGAGAGGGGTGGGGGAAATGGCCAGAAATTGCAAGGAGGAGCTCACAGTGTCTACTCCAAAAATCCACTCTCTGTGTCTCCCGCAAAGCTCCCTCGTCACACTCCACCCACCCCCTCTTTTGAACTTGCAAGACAGGGACGTCACAGTGGTCTGCTCCAAAAAACCACTCTCTCTCTCCTCTCCGCAAGCTCCCTGTCACACTCCACCACCACCCCCACCGCTCTTTTGAAAAGCACGTTGCAGCCACTTGAACGCTGGGAATAGCTGCCTCACAATGCACCACTTCCCAAACAGCGCTGCAAATGCTGCAAATGTGGCCACACTGCAGTGCTGGTCGCTGTCAGTGTGGACACACTGCAACGCTGGCCCTACACAGCTGTACGACCACAGCTGTAACTACCAGCGCTGCAAAAATGTAAGTGTAGCCATGCCCTGAGAAATGGACTATTTTTTTTCTAGCACACTTTTTTTTATAATGGTTACAACAGTGGCCATCTTGTTTCTGTGGACTCTAAAGCTCCATCTACTGTTCTGAGGTCAATAGAAATATTTACTTACTGAATTGCTCTGTGGACTTAGCATTTGATAAAACACTCCAGACTCTCTGGGTATGTCTACACTGCAGTTAAACGCCCATAACTGGCCTGAACCAGCTGACTTGGATTCACAGGGCTTGGGCTAAGGGGCTGTTTAATGGCGGTGTAGTTGTTCAGAATCAGGCTGGACCATGGGTTCTGGGACCCTCTCACCTCCCAGGGTCTTAAAGCTCAGGTGTCAGGCTGAACCTGAACATCTACATGGTAGTTAAACAGCCCCTTAGCCTGAACCCCATTGGGCAGTCATGGGTTTTTAATTGCAGGGTAGACATACCCTCAGGCTCTCAGTTGTTGATCTTTAACACCATCCATGTGCAAGCCATGTCCACCACAGCTTTGGCTAAGCGAGCTGCGTGTTTTAGCTAAGGCAGTAGAAGCTCATGCATTCAGATCCAGAGAACCCAGATTCAATCCTCACTGCCGATGCCCCACCCAGGGGTGTCAGTGTTACACCTGGGAAGACTTTTAACAAGCTCTAGTGGAGGGAAGCTGATATATAAACTAACATACATTGTCTCATTTGTGAAAGAAAATACAGTACAGTAGTCACTAAAATCCAGAGTCTGGAAAAACCTGGAAATAGTAGAGTGTGATCATTATTCATGGCTATAGATAAGTTCCAGTAACAAGCCCTGTTGACCTGCATAAATTTTCATCCATCTTGCCAGTAGGAACAAAACATATAATATAATTATTGCATACATTTAAAAAGATAAAACATGTAAATGAACTGGAGTGGTGGTAATGGATAATTTCAATTTCCCAGACATGGATTAGATTGCATTAAGTAGAGGAAAGAAGGCTGGAAATATATTTTAGATTTGGTAAGAATGTGCTTTCTAACTCAATCTGTGTATCAATTGACAGGGAAAGGAACAAGACTAGATTCTAAAGTAATTCAGAGAATAAGGTTGAAGAAAAAATATTAGAGGACAATCTGGACTCCAGTATATTAGCTTGGGTTACAAACGTATTAGATTGAGAATTAAAAATGAAAATCAGAGTTAAAGTGAGGAGTAGAAGGGCAGAAACCAAACAATCAAGTTCAAAATAGCAAACTCTGATAGAATATGGAACTCATTGAATAGACTCAAAGAGCAGAGAGAAACAAGATAGTAAACTGTTGGTATTAAAATGAGCATTACTGTACAATGATAAATGTACTTGTATACACACAAACTTGATTATACTTAATTGAATGATAATTGTGAAAAGATAGGCAAAGGCACGGCTGTCCACATTTAAAAAGAGAATGAAACATTTGACACGGTCTAAAAGACTTTTGACAAAGTTAGTCATAGGGCTTGATCCAAAGCCAATGGAAAGGCTCCCACTGACTTCACTGTTCTTGGTTAGGCCCATGGTGAATAACATGTCGCAACAGCACCATCCTCTGTTCTCTGTTTCTTTCTGCCATTTGAAGAACATTTTTGGGAATTCACGCACCTCATTAGAGCACTGATATCTTTTCAGTTCACATTGAACCGTGTGTGTGTGTGTGTGTGTGTGTGTGTGTGTGTGTGTGACCAAGAAATTAGTCTTGAAATAAAACTGGACTGGTGGCATTACACAAAGTAATAAACTTTTTCCCATGTTTATTCCCTCCCTCCTCCACCTGACCCTTTCCTCACAACTCTTTCATTGCTGCAAATGGACCAGTTTGAACCACTACAAAAAGTTTTTTCTTCTGCTGGTAATAGCTCACTAACTGATCAGTCTCGTAGATGTGTATGGTAAAACCTATGTTCATGTTTCTGCTGTGGTGTATGATGTGTGTGTGTTGTGTGTATATATATCATATATACTGATCTATTTGTATTTTCCCTGCATCATCCGATGAAGGGCTGTAGCCAAAGAATCTTATTCTCAAATAAATTTGTTAGTCTCCTAAGGTGTCATAAGTACCGCTGTTCTTTGAATAAAAAAAGATGACTAATAATTTGTTTTTCTTGCCACTATCAGCCAAGATGCTCATATTGCTTCAGAGTAGCCAGAATGGTGCAACATGTGGTAATCTAGCCTCCAGTCCAACCCTAGACTTTAGCGTCCCACAAATCTCCTGTCCCAAACCTGGACTTTTGCGTCCAAAGTCTGGGGGCTTAACCTGAAACTCCCCCAAGCTCACTACACTTGGATGATCTCGCTGCCACCAAGATCAGGAATTGATGGCCTGATCCCCCTTCTCCATCTCCTGGTGTCCCAAACCACTTCCTTGCGGGGCACCCAGATTCCAAATCCCTGGATGCTAAAAGACAGGGGAAAAAATCCTCCCTCCCCCTCCTTCAGCTTGCCAAAAACCGGTTTTTTCTGCCCCAAGATAAGACGTTCCTACCCTCAGGAACAATTGAGATGATAATACCAACAGCTTGGCTTTTGCCTTCCCCGTGCCTCGCCTTTCCCGTGAGGAGAGACAGCATACTGATACAGAGTATTCTTTTTCTTTTCCCGTACCTGCTCTTCCCTGAAAGCAATAGGAAAATACACAACAGCCCTGGCTGTTCCTCCTATGCCTCCTACGGAAAAGAAACTTCCAGCATGTTTTTAAAAGAAAAGTTTATATAAAAAAAAGAAAGAAAATAATAAAAAATACTTACGGCATTAAAGAAACTCAATACAGCTTGCTTGATAAAGAAAATAATGAAGAAACAGTCTATTTAAAAATTAGCCCGATTAAACCAGTCCACCAATCCACATACATGTAAATACAACCCACAGCGTCCTCATAGCCGAATCTTTCGGGGGTTTCTTTGACTCACAGATTCGTAGGAGACACGATCAGTAGGAAGGCAGCTGTTAACTCACACCGAAAAACAACAAAAGACACAGCCATCCACAATCTATTTGTACAACTCAAAGTTCCTCATTAGCGAATGCTTTGGGGGTTCTTGTATGCAAGACGTTTGGTAATAAGGAAATAAGAAGGATAAGATAAGAGAGGAAAGAACCTTTGTGTACTCACAGCCAGAAAAACAAAAAAGACCCGGAATCTAAAATCCGCCCCAATTTAAACAATCCAGTTCTCTGATTGGTCCTCTGGTCAGGTGTTTGGTTACCCTTTCCAGGTAAAAGAACTTAACCCTTACCTTACCTATCTACTTATGACAAACATAATGACATAAACTCAGCCACATTCCTCTAAGTTCCTGTGAAACAAGGCTGGGCCGAGCCTACTAATCATCCTGCCACTTCGCTGTCTTGTCCATGGGGAGTCCTCTGGTCATTCAGTTTTTCTGGCATGCTTGGCTGATGATGAAACTCCTTGTAGAAGAATGTATGGTAGAGCTTAGAACATAGATCTGAATATCCAGGTTTAATTAAAGGCAAAGATAAACGTGAAATCTTCCAACATATGAGGCTATCTAGAGCTGGGGATTTTACTGAGCCCATTATAAATATAAAGGCCGCTTGTGACATATTGATCTGAATCAGACCTTTTCCAACATTCAGAAATATCCTGATCTGGGGTTCTGTTCTTCACCCTTCTCTAGTTTAAGGCAGATTTCCATTTGTGTTCCCATAGGTTTCCATCTTCTATCAAATAGTTGGTTAACTCCTAAAATCTAGAGACCAAACAAAAGTTTAAGACTTCTACAAGGTCTACTATAAAGGGGTTACAGGAGCAGATAAACAAAAATGCCAAAAGATATAAAGAGAGACAAGGTGGGTGAGGTGATAAGTTGTATTGGACCAACTTCTGTTGGTGAGAGACACAAGCTTTCAAGCTTACATGGAAGAAGAGCTCTGTGTAAGCTCATAAGCTTGTCCCTCTCACCAACAGAAGTTGGTCCAATACAAGATATTATCTTGCGTCTCTAATATTGTGGGACCGATAGGACTTAAAGACAGCCTCCCCTAGGAATGTTGAAGGAAACAGTGAGACAATAATACCATCAAAGCCATTAAGAAGCATGAATGGGAAGTTAGTGACAGTTAGGTTGATAGTATTACTGACAGCCTGAATGATTTCTTTTCCTCAGCATTCACAAAGGGAGCTGAAGGTCACATCCCTGAGACTAGAATACATTTTCCTGGGGGAAAAGGGAAATGTTAAAAGACTTTATGATTATACCAGAGCAGATAGGCAATTAGAAGTATTAAAAGTTGACAGGCACCAGGTCCTGATGAATTATATCCCAGAATTCTAAAGGAAGTAATAAAGACAGCCTTGGTGGGGATTTTTGATAGGTCACTAAGGACAAGAGCTGAGGGGGGAATGAGAACCAAAGGGCTGAAGGTTGGCTAAAGTAATCAGAATGAATGAACTGAGCAAGTGAAAGATAGAGAGAGAGAGGCCAACTATGTAAACCTGAATTTTGCTGTAGTACAAAATATTGAAAATATCACTCAGAATAATGGCTCTTTAGAAATGTCTTCACTTCCACACGGCTGTAAAACAATCCATGGATTTCTGAATTCAACATCAGGTCATCAAACCACCAGGGTAGGGTGGTTTCTTGGGCAGGGATTGAGATGTGGGAGTGATATTCTCAGACATGGTCATTCCAGAGTGGTGCTGGAAAGAGCTGGGCCACTGTCTGGGAATGGGAGGTGGAAAGAATGTCTAAAATGTTCAATTTGTGAATACTTGGAGGATGGGACAGGGGCATAATCACTAGCAGCCAGCATTGATTTACGAAATAAAAATCATGGCAAGCCAGTTTGATTTCCTTTTTTGACGGGGTAATTGGTTTCGTGGCTTGGGGAAATGAGGTGGCCATAATATACCTGGACTTCAGCAAGGCTCTTGACACAGTCCCACATGACATTCTGATAAGTAAGCTGGAGAACTGTGGGCTCAGCAGAACTAGCATTAAGTGGATACGTAATTGGTTAAACAACCTCAAACAAAGAATAACTATTAATGGAATGATGTCAGATTGGAGAGAGGTCTCAAGTGGGGATCCACAGAGCTCTTTTCTGGGTCCAGTGTTCTTTAACATCTTTATTAATAACCTGGATGTAGGAATAGAGAGCACACTGATCAAATTTGCAGATGACACAAAGTCAGGGAGGGTTGCCAACACTTTGGAGGATAGAACTAAAATTCAGAGTGACCTTGATAAGTTGGAGAACTGGGCTACAGACAACAAAATGAAAGATGCTACACTTAGGGAAGAAAAACAAAATGCACAAATACAGAATGGAGATAACTGGCTTGGCAGCAGCACAGCTGAGAAGGATGTGGGAGTTGTGGTGGATCACAAGCTCAACAATGTGATGCTGATGCAAAAAAGGCAAACGCAATTTTAGGTTGCATTAACAGAGGCATAGCATACAAGTCACAGGAGGTGACAGTACTAATCTAGTTGTCCGCAATTAGGCCTCAGATGGACTACTGTGTCCAGTTTTGGTCACCAACATATAGAACAGATGTGGAGAAACAGAAAATGATCCAGAGGCAAGTGACAAAGATGATCAAAGGGATGGAATGCAAGCAATACAAGCAAAGGCTGAAGGAACTGGACATGTTCAGTTTGGAAAAGAGGAGATTGAGGGGGAACATGATCATGGTCTTCAAATACATGAAAGGCTGACATATAAAAAAGATGGAGAAAAGTTGTTCTCTCTTGCCATAGAGGACAGGACAAAAGACAATCTCAGAAAAAATGTCCTAACTGTAAGAACAGTGGGACAATGGAACAAACTGCCTAGGGAGGTTGTGGAAGCTTCTTTCCTGGAGGTTTTCAAAAGGAGGCTGGATAGACATCTGTCTTGCATGGTTTAGACACAACAAATCCTGCACCTTGGCAGGGGGTTAGACAAGATGACCCTTGTGATCCTCTCTAAGCCTATGATTCTAAGAAGCCTTGTTGGCCATGGGTCAATGGAGAGCAGATCTGGGAGTGGGAGAAGTTGATGGTGGAGGGAAGGGCAGCTCTTCATGGTGACTGAAGATCCAAGAGGGAAGTCTATGATGGGAAATGAGCAGGTACAGGAAGAAGGAATGCCTTAGTTTTTTGCAACTCTTCTACGCTACTGATTTACACAATAAAATCAGTCCTGGATCATCCTGTTCCACAAGTGACATAATGGCAATGGGATTACATCCCCGGAGTGCAACTTCTCACTTTGAAATGATCCCTAGTAAAGTAACAAGGATAAAGATAAAAAAAAGTATTCTTTCCATTTTATTCTCTATAGATTCTTATACTGCATTTATCACCATAGTATTTGAGCACCTTACAGAAACCATAGTCTAAAAGCAGGCATTCCCTCTGACATCAGAATTGGTCTCATATTCAACGGTGTTGCTAAATTTGTAAATCTAGGATGATTTCATTCGTTCCAGTTACCTGTTACATACCTGCAAAGCGGGTTATTTTTGTCAGGCTGCATGACTGTGTCTAAATTAAAAAATTTCAAAAGAAGGTGTGGCTAAGAACTAGGTTTTTAGGAATAATAGAATAAAGATGGCTAAACTACTTTTTAAAAAATGCAATGTTAAAGCTATTATTATTACCATTTATTATCTGTATTACAGTACTGAGATCAGAGCCCCATTTCATGAGATGCTGTCTGCCTCAGTGGGTGTCTCTACAAGACAATGCATCATGCTTTATACATCTCTCATGCCAATCCTTGGAATTTGCTAAGCACATACTTTCATGGATCTGTTGAAGAGCCCAATTTGCTCTGTGACATAGGATGCCATTCTAAAAGGTGAGGGAAGAAAAGAAAATAACAAAATATTTGGTAGGACTTGTGCCACCATTTCATGATACTCCCTGATGCCGTGATGCATGAGGATTATTTGGAAGAGGAAAAGCTACATGGCACTAAAATATTCAGTCGATGCAATTAAATGTGTTATTGCAGCTGTTCTTTGCAGTAGTCACTCCTTTCCCAGCCCCAGCAAATAGCCAAGGGATCGTAGGCTAGATGGCTAGTTCTTGGGGCTAATCTGCTCCAGATTATAATGTGCAATACCATTGAGTTCAGCAGTGTTGCTCCTTCATTATTACTATTGAATTGCATTACAGTAGCATATAGTCACTCCTACCAAGATAGGAGCCCTGTTCTGCTAGGTGTTAGACATATACACTGTCAGAACCCCCAACCTGAAGAATCTGCAAGCTAATTAGACCAGAAAAGGGTGGGAGAAAGGGAAGTATACCCAGTTTACAGATGGGAAACTGGCACACACCAATATTTGTAGTAGAGCTGCAGTTTGAGTCTCACTTCTATGCCTTAAACATAAGACCATCCTTCCAAATGGGATCCGGTCTCAGTTGAGACCTCTCAGCATGACCATAATACAAAGGTAAGTAATAATGAGAAAGCTGTACAGTGATTTATAGATATTTTTTCCCAGTTGTGCTACTATTCTGCTTTTCAAAATATACTTTTTGGTTTTTGTTTTTCACTAGAATATAGAGGAAAAGTCATCAATAGACATTAAAAGGATAAAACCAACTGCCTATAAGCCTAGAAATTCCTTATTTCTTATCCTACCTGAGCCATTTACTTACTGTGTAACCTTAAATAAATCATTTGACCTCCTGGAGTGTCAACCCTGATGAAAAAGGGTATAAAAAACCAGGATCTCACAAAAAAACAGATGCTTCAGCTGACCTGTCTTCTCTGGACAAGTAAATTACAAAAATAAGAAATATGACTATTGTTTAAGCACTGGAAAATATTATGGAAACATGATGGGATAAGGGAAATGTCTGACTCTGTAATACAATTTGACAGTGATCCAAAAACAAACAACAAAAACACTAGCTATCTAGCAAGAAAGCAAGACTGAACTTTATGGACTTAAACAAACGGCACAATTCTGGTTGTTTCATAGAATTTAAGGCCAGAGGGGACCATTAGGTCACCTAATCTGACTATCTGTATATCACAGGCCATTAATTTTCCCCCAGATATCCTGATATTATGCCCAAAGATTTTAGTTAGACTAAAGCATTTCAGCCCTCAGGAGACTATACTGTATGCCATAGGGAAAGAGCGGGGGAGATCAGCGTTCCATCAGTTGTAACTGCATAAAGCCAGAATATCTTCAATGGTATCACTCCAATTTTACATAAGTATAAGTGTGAACAAAATTTTAGTGAGAATCTCAACATGGTGAGTTAAGTCAGTGTGGTCTAGTGGCTCCAACAGTGAACTGGGAGGCAGGAGACAGGGATTTTTTCTCTGGTTCTGTCACTAACCTTTTAGCAAGGTTACCTTGAGCAAGATGCTTCACCTCTCTGTGTCTGTCTACCCTATTTAGACTTTAAGCTTTTCAGGGTAAGGACGGTCTTAATATGAGTTTGTGTAGTGCCTATGTCATAAGCATAAGTCCCAATTCTGAACCTTAGCATCCAAAATGTGGGTGCTTGCATGAAACCTCCAAGCTTAATTACCAGCTTAGATCTGATAGCGCTGCCACCAGCCAGATTCCAGTGTCTGGCGCACTCTGGTCTCCCCAAAACCTTCCCTGGGGGACCCCAAGACTCAGATGCCCTGAGTCTACAACAAAGGGAAATAACCCCCTCCCCTTGTCTCCTCTTTATTTCCTCCCCGGCATTGGAACCTCCCTACATAGAATGCAGAATCCTCACAATTGGGTTTTTTTAAGAACACGTTAGGCAAACACTTCCCAGGGATGGTCTAGATATATTTAATTCTCCCTCAGTGCAGAGTAATAGACCAGGTGATCTCTTGAGATCCCTTCCAGCCCTATGTTTCTATGATTCAAGAATCTAAATGTGTTGCCTGATTTTTCACAAGTGCTAAATACCAGCATCAGTTCCCTTTGGTTTCAGTTTATTAATATTTACAAAGCACTTAGAATGAATGAATGAAAGGCACTACCCAAGTGGAAGCAATATTATTATTCTCAGGTCCAGCTGAACTGCATTTGGTGTGAGATGTGGAGGGAGTGGACCAAGGAGGTTCAATATATTATCCCTAGCTCCACAATTTTGGAGCCAGCTGGGGACTTTCTAATTTAAGAGCAGCGGTCCATGGACCCAAGGGGATGTTCTGGAAACCAAGAAGAGCTAGAGGATCAGATGTTACAGTGAAGCCCCCTACATTAGGGGCCATGAGGATGGAGTGACAAAGGAGCAATTGTAGTTGCCCTATGGCTTCTGTGGATTCTCCTGTACCAGGAGATCCTCAGCTACCTAGATGTGTCGGGTTTATGGCCCCTTTGCACTGCTGAAGTGTCAAAAGGGGCTAGAGCTCACTGGACAGTTTGGTTTAATGAACTTTCTTCTTGGTTCTCACCAATGGTGATTTTGCTGGAGACAATTTTGCTTTGACTTGCAGATAGAATGACCAGATGTCCTGATTTTTGGGTCTTTTTCTTACATAGACTCCTATTACCACCCACCCCTGTCCCGACTTTTCACATTTGCTGTCTGGTCACCTTACTTGCAGTTGTGAATGGACTGAAAAAGCCAAAGTGAAACTCTGCTGCAGCCATCAAGTTTCACCTGGTTTCACACTGAAACCCTGCCAATCCATGAATCCCGTACAGGTTGGATTCACAACCATCCCAGGTTCACTGTAAAGTTTGAGACCCTTAACAAAGGTTGTGATGTATTTGGTCTGAGCTTTGCAATTATAACAGACTCCAAAATAGTTCTGTATGGATTTGACTTTGGCCTTCATAGTGTGCATGTCACACAACTTTGCTCTTAAAGCTATTGCTATACACACAGACAAAACATTCTTTAATGGCACGAAATCCCAAGTAAAAAATTCTCACTTTGTGCATCTCACTTACTTTGACTGTATGACGTGACCATTATCGAGCATACTGCCATTTCCTGGACAATTTCTTTTATTTCCTGAATAGGCAGCTTGCCAGCTGTACTCAAGAAGGTGTAGAATTGTGTTACATGTGGATTCTGTCTCAACTCTTTCCACTTCCTGCAGGGTTTGCCAAGAATTACACAGGCAAAAATATGTTGGTAACCGTGTCAACAAGGACTCTCTCATTTCATTTGCCAATTTTTTTTGTATTGGTTTGTCTGCAAAGAAATATTCCGTGGTGTTTTCTCTCTCCCCATTTCTTCCATAACACAAGGCAGTGGTTTGCATCAAAAAGATGCAGTGATTTAGATCAGCAGTTTTGCATGGCCATCATGAGATGGACCCACCCAAACCAGAACTCTACATCCCAACACCTGCAAACTTCAGGCAAGATTATAGCCAGATCCAAAGACCCATGAAATAAGGGATGCAGGGAGCACGCAAGAAAGTCCATACTGCACTGCTTTACAGTGACCAATCGCATTGGCAGCCCTTAATATTCCTGTCAGTATACAGACTGCTCGAGCCAAGTGCTCATCAAAGAGCCTAGGACATGGTCCTGCCCAAGTCCTGTCCCAGGGTGGTACAGCAGCATGTCTGCAGTGCCCACTGGGCCACTAAGCCTGAATAGGACTCCCTCTTCCAGACTATGGGGACAGTTCAGCCCAATATACATTTGTGGAATGACACCTCTCACTATGCTGTCCTGGGGAACTGCACTCAGGACTTGCAAATCTAAAAGCAGGAGTCTTTACTGCTTGAGCCATCCTTTCTAACACAGCTTTTAAACCGCAGTAACCCTATTACTCACATCATGGCACAAAATACTTCATCCTAAGAGTCTGTAGCAGCTTGTACCCTTTCACTGTCATGTGTACAACTGACAAATTGGCACTGCATATAGCTCTATGGTAATATGGTTCCTACTTCCAGCATAATGGAGCCACGAGGCCTCTATGTGCGAAGCAGGTGGTGGAGAGAAGGGGTTAATTACACTGGCAAATCAGCTGTTCTACCTGAATGTTCACACACATTATCTGTTTACTCATGGCATGCAGTGGGATGTGATGCATATCTGAGATCAGAACTGGAGCTACACGCCTGTTTGCATGAAACTATTGTAAGGAAAGCCATTGCTGAGACTGCTGTGCCTGGCAGAGATGTGGGTCTGATTACTGGAAAAAAAAAACAAAAACACCCGGGAGAGAAGGCTAATAATAGCAAAGACAGGATCAAAGCAGGAAACTATGCTGTCAGCGACATTATTGGCCATCGTGACTAGCTTGTCAATGAACCATAAAACATTCTCAAGCAGCAGTGGCACTCAGAGATGCTCCAAAGCTGCCATCACCATTACGGCTCATTTTGTTGCACTGCCAGGGAAGAATGTCACTCAGCTGTACATTTTAATGACCTACCTTCCTGAACGTACATCTTGTCACCAGCAGTCCTGCAACAAATTTAAAACAGCAAGACTGGCTTAAAAAAATAAAAATAAATCAAGTGGGAGTCATCTGCGCTTCAGCCCACAGCACATAACAGTGTCTAAGATAGGAGAAAAAGGTAAAATATGGGTTTGTTTGCCCTTATCAACTGTTTTTTAATCTTCTGTCTTCTTGGAGCAAAGGCATTTCAAGTAAGCAGATGTCAGTTTTTGTTTTGTATGTTCACAGTTTCCATGTAATAAATTACATCTGTGACACATTTTTGTATGGAAGAAAAAACCCCAGACCCATTTAGTTTCAGGTACAGAGAAAAGACACTGAATCTGGTGATGATTTTTGACATCCAAGGAAATAATGTAATTCAGTTATCTTAAACGAGAGATTGGACCACAGACTTTAAATATTCAGGGCCTGATTCTGCACTCTGTTATGCTGCTTTTATGGCAGTGTGGCTCTATTGACTTCAATGGGGTGCCAGAGTAAGGGAGCAGAGCCTCAAGTTCTCAGGACCTTGTTGAGTGCACAACTTAAAAACAGGATGAGAGTCTGATCTTAGTCACAATCATGGAGAAATTCCATTGACTTCAGTGTGGTTACATATATAAATCTGGAGTGAGGGTAGAACTTGGCCATTGGGTATACTGACTTGAATAGCTACACCGACTGTGTGGTGATAGATGATAAAATTTTATATTGCTTCCTCTGCAAACAGGCAGAGCAAGAGTTATCTAGAGGTAAGGGTAGGAGACTTCTGGGTTCTACTCACAGTCCTGCTGCTGACTTACTGTGTAACCTTATGAAGTCCATGATCTCACAGTTCTTCTCAATTTACCCATCTGTAAAATGTGAATATTAATATCTACCTCTGAGAGATGTCATTGGGTTTATTAAAGTTTGTAAAGCACTCAGGGATCCTTGGATAAAAGGTGCTAGAGACACATAAAAGATTCAATCCTTCGATAATAGTCATTTGTCTCACACTCTGGAGAGGAAAAACATTGGCAGGTGACATTAAGATCACGATTTTTTTAAAATAAAAAGTGCCTTTTTAAAATTGGGATTCTTAAAATTGGTTTCTTTCTAAAGTCTGTCATTTTAAAAAATGACCAGAGATCTGCTAGCTTGAGAGAGGTCCTTGGCTGTAGATTTATGTACCTGGATATTTGAGGACAACTAGTCTCCGATCTTGCAATTGATAGCACACAATTGAACAGCTGGGCATACATAGAGTCCCACTGAGTTTAGATGGATCCACATGGATCTGTAATAATAACATACAAGAGTAATACCTCTATTTAAAAATTGCCCTTTCTCCATGGTACAGCTATATCAGTTATTAGCTACCTATTCAAATAGGGGTAGTTTATGCGTCTTTGTCTATATTTCTTTAATTAAGTAGAATATGGTGGCTTTCGATTGCTGTGCAAGGTTCACTTGGAATCTTTCCTAGAGGCACCAGTAAAATTTGATTTGTATATGGTATTGCTATCAGAAAATCTCTCATCTTTTAAACCTCACATAAAATACAGAGCTACTCCTTGCACTCTATTAATTTTAATCATTGTAATCTCATATTTACTGTTTCAAGAATCATACTCAATCTGACAAAAAAAGAAGTAAAAACAGACAAACAGCCCATGTTGCAATCTTCACATCTATAGCATATTAGATGTAGCAGGAAAGATAAGGGCACTCATTTACTTGAGTACTGCATTAGGTGAAAGTTCAAAGGTTATCATTCCTGATGGTTTACATCTTTACAGATGTTTGTCCCTTTATAATCGGCCAATCCTATTGTCAATCATATATCAGGCCCAAGAAACATGGCTATACCTTCCTTTTATAATTAAATCCATATTTTTTTGGAGCAAGTGAATTTCTTGTGTAGTGGGGAAATAGTTAATTTAGTATTTTCTAGAGATTAGCTAACATTTTAAAATGGAATTTGCCAGACTAAAACTGTATAGAAAAATATAGCTGGAGTCAAAACAAACCTGAAAACCTAAACTGGGACAATATTGATTTAATGCAAAAAACTGAATTTTACATTTGTAATCTTTCCACAATGGGAATATTATAAGCATGCATGTAATGTGTATAGGAATAGAATTAATAATCTGGATGATATATCTCAGTAAAATTCAAATTTGATTAGATCTGGTTTAGGTATTTTAATATATATATATGTATAGTACATACCTAATTAATGAGTCACCATTATTTCTAGTTTAGGGTCTGATTCTGTAACCATTACTCAACCCAGTAATCCCTCTGAAATCAAGGGGAGCACTTATGAGAAAATGTATCACATACACTATTATTATCATCATTTCACAGATGGGGAACCCAAGGTAAAGAGAGATTAAGTGAGTCCAAATCATATAGGCACCCTGCGGCAGAGTCAGAAATTGAATCCAGTTTTCCTCACTCCTAGTCCAGCAGTGTAATGGTAAGGCCATCTTCCTTCATTCAAACAGAGTAGCACTTACCTTGTTGGTGGAAATACAGCCCTATTGCAAACAGGTGTAATTCCACTGACTCCTATAGAACTTTTCATCCAAGGACGGAAAGCGGTTTGGAAATATTAATGGACTGAAGCCAGTGGAAACTATAGATGTTCAGCTAATTAGGTCACTAATTTAGGTGTCCTAATTGTAGAATTCCAAGTTTTAAAACTTTATTCTATTTAAAAATAAAAACAAGGACTAGTCTTCAAATTGAAAGGGTCTTGAAAGATGTGTGGTGGGTGGGGATGGAAGGGAGAGGGAAGGGTTCTCAGGGCCACAGCTTCCAGAGTCAAGCACTGATTTTATATTGGCTAAAATAGTCATAGCAAGAAGCACTTATAGTGACACAGACTTGAAATCTGCATTATACATCTGGAGAGACAGAATGAGTCAGGATGGCTTGTAAGAGGCAATAAAAAATGTCAGTGGTGTGTGTTTTGTGTGTAGTCTGTGTGTGCCGTTTGATGTACTTATCAATTCATTCCTACAATATGTCCTCATTACCAAACAACGCAGCTTGACTATTGATGGGTAAAATAAGTAGAAGATAAGAAAATAGGCAGTCAGTGATTTGGATTCTGCAAATGATATTATGCAGGTTGGAAAGGACAAAGCCAATCTGCAAGCACCAGCAGTTGATACAGCCTCAACAGAAGATCATTCTGGGCCTGGAAACAGGGAGAAAACATATGCAGAGTAAATCATGCAAATCAAGTCTCAACTGCAGGGCATTTGACAATGAGGTAGGGAATGATGGAGTCTGATGCTGTTTAATTTTTTTTCTTCAACTTGGTCAATTTTCTAATAAACTTATTGTCAGTCTGATAAGCTTTTAACCTCCTGATGCTCTAAAAGCAATCACAGTTGAGCACACCAGGATAATAGTATAACCTGTAACAGAAGGGCAGGTGGCATTGAATATTGATGCCAGAATTTCTTATATTTCTGACTTAAATGAAATCTCTGGATGACGTGCAGGTAGTATGACAAGAAACTAGTTGGTGGTGAGGATTGGGGATGATGCTCGCAGTTTAGACGCCAAACGTATTTGTTCCTGATTTCATTAACACTTTTTAATTGCCTACTCAGAGGTAGGCATGCGGCATATGACTCAGATCAGAAGGCAAATGAATGTTTTTAACCTTTAAAAGCTCCTTTTAAACTGGTGCATATGCCCCTCTGCATTTTTCCTCATTCCTAGAGCAGTTTGAGTTAGAGAGGGAAGAAAACCAAGTGGTGCTGCAAGGTAGATACCATTCCTCACAAGATCTTTCAGTAAGGGCTTGGCTACACTGGAGAGTTGCAGCGCTGGTGGTGGGTTTACAGCACTGCAACTTACTCACCGTCCACACTTGCAAGGCACATACAGCGCTGCATCTCCCTGGATGCAGCGCTGATTGTACTCCTGCTCTGCCTGGGGTATAACGATTGCAGCGCTGGTGATGCAGCGCTGCTCCGCCAGTCTGGCCACCAAAAGCGCTGTAATTGGCCTGCAGATGTATCCGGAGGTATCCCAGAATGCCTGTTCAGCCACTCCCAACAGCGTTGCAAATGTGGCCACACTGCAGCACTGGTAGCTGTCAGTGTGGCCACATTGCAGCACTTTTCTTACACAGCTGTACGAAGACAACTGTAACTCTCAGCACTCTACAGCTGCAAGTGTAGCCATACCCTAGGTTATGGTACTTGGCAGTGTAAACAATGACTAACTGCTTTGGTAGATGTGGCAGCAGGCCACCTTGCTGTCAAATTGCCTGCTTGCTGGATAATAATTAATTTGTATCACTACTATACATGATGGCTTTTAGGCATGGGTGCGACTGAACACAAACCCATGATATATAATCATATTTCTTTGGCTAGTGAAGGAAACTGTAATAGTTTTAGTGATGAATGAAGACTTTGTGATTATACATTGAGGATGGTCAACGTTGCTCTTCTGAAGTGGAACCCCTTTAAACATAACGAGCCTAATTCTCTAGTCTGTACCATCGGTGTCTCTCCACTGACATGAATGGAGAAACCCTGATTTACTCCTGGCTGGGAGAATTAAGTGAACTGGTTGAAAAGCTCCTCTCAAAATCAGATTATAATGGAATAAGGCTCGAACCCAATCTCTGACCCCAGCAACTTCTGTAGGAAGAACTTGATTAGCAGTGAATAGTTCCATTGTCACTGCAATGAGCAAGGGGGAGATGGGGCTGATTCACCATTCATTTTTTACTATCAATCAGGAGTAACTCCACTGAAGTCAGTGGAGTTATGCCCTTGTAAAAGTGGTGTAATTGAGAGGACAATTGGACAGCTAATGTGCAGTGAGGATTAAGGGCATGGCTACACTTACATTTTTGCAGCGCTGGTAGTTACAGCTGTGGTCGTACAGCTGTGTAGGGCCAGCGCTGCAGTTGGCCACACGACAGCGACCAGCACTGCAGTTGGCCACATTTGCAGCATTTGCAGCGCTGTTGGGAGTGGTGCATTGTGGGCAGCTATCCAGCATTCAAGTGGCTGCAACGTGCTTTTCAAAAGAGGGGGGTGAGGTGGAGTGTGACAGGGAGCTTGCGGAGACACAGAGATGGATTTTTGGAGCAGACACATGTGTGACAGCTCCCTGCCTTGCAAATTCTGGCCATTTCCCCACCCCTCTCTCAATCACTCTTAAATGTAAAAAGGCTTCAGACCCCCCCCCCCCCCCGCCGTGCTGTTTGTCTCCTCAAGCAAACAGCTGTGAACATTCCAAAGCCTCGGCTCGCTCGCTCGCTGCAGCAAAGAGCAGCTGTGTTTGTTTTTTAGATAAGTAGCTCCGGGGAGTACCTTCCGGTTTGTTGTATACAGGAATTGTGGGATACCTCCTAATACCCTGGAGGCCAATAACAGCGCTGGTGAGTGTCCACACCTGATGAGCAGCACTGCATCAGCAGCACTGGATTCGCTACACGCGTAGCGGGCCAGGTGTACAGCCAGCGCTGCAGGAAGGGAGTTGCAGCGCTGGCTGAGCTCTGTAAGTGTGGACACCTGGTAAGTTGCAGCGCTGTAACCCCCTCACCAGTGCTGCAACTTGCAAGTGTAGCCAAGCCCTAAGACTGGCCTCTACCTCAGCAGGCAGTTCCCTCACCACCAGATATAAAGAGGGAAGTGGAAGAACACTAAAGGCCTGATCCAAAGCCCATTGACACCAATGTGAGTCTTTCCAATGCTTTCAATGGACTTAGGATGTGGGCTTCAAAGAGAAAATGCTGCCCCAAAAATGTTTTTAAACAGGCCTATAGAGTAAATCTTAGTTTGTCTTGCTCCAATGAGTAGAAAAATTGAGCACAGTGAACTCTGCCCATCCTGTACTTACCATTCATGCCCTGTTGAATCCACACTCCACTTCAGGATTTTTTATGACAAAGCCTTTCCTGATATCACTACCTAACACAAACATTGGGCCTTACACCATGGCAGTGCAAAGAAGGCTGAAACCAACTGAAAAGAAGCGGTTGGAAAAAAATCCATTAGGGATAGTTCCTAAAATATAATGTCTGCCTTATGAATGTGTTTTGTCTAGTTCTGATTAAAAGCAGCTCACCCATCAGGATAACTTGAAAGCCTTAATGCCTCTCCTGTTACTATTTAACATAAATAATTGTTGCTTTCCCCACTTTAATCCATGGCATTTGATTCTGTTAAATCTTAAAAGATAGCCTGGAATGCACCATCCTGCAAAACTTATAATAACTGTTCCTCAGACACCTTTTCTGTTTTAATATGTTTAATGGATAGTCTGGGTTATATGAAATGCAATGGGCTTCTTCAGTCAGAAACGTGGTTTACAAGACACTTAGGGCTAGATCCTCAATCGGTTTAAACTGCAGTCATTTAATCTGACCCTGGGATTTTTTTATTTTTTCTTCTGCTAAGTGCTGGAGGAGGCAGAAGAAACTGTGTGAGAGATTCTTTCCTCTTCTAAGGACTTTAGCTGTGGCTGCAACACAAGGGCCAGAAGAGCCCTGCAGCTGCTGTGGAGGAATTCCCCATTGATACCAGTCAGCTCTGTGTTTTTGGGGAACCAGGGCACAGTGTCTGACCTGTCTGACTCATGAGGGACATCACTCCCCTCCCCCTTCTGGTCTCTGCTTGAAACAAGACTGATCAGAGAAGAGGCTTGCAAGGAGCAGTGAAGGGCACTGGGAGACACACCTAGACCCCTCCTGACAAGGGTGATAAGATTAAGACATCTCTATTTTCATACAGAATGGAGAGCAGAGACAACTCCCCTACCCTCATCTGCATGAAAGATGGGACAGGGATTAGCATACAGAATGAAGAACAGAGAACTGCAGTGAACTCTGGGACCAGAAAAGCAGGGAAGCACAGCATCATGGGAATCTCTGCTCCAAAAGTTAATGAACCTATGCCTGCCCTCACCCAGCTCAGCAGTTATCAGACCAATTCTAGTAATGAATCCTTGACTGATATTCAAAATACTGAAGCAGCCTAGTTGCGTTGTATACTCCCTGGAAGAAAACAGCACCCCTAGCCAAGAGTGATCAGCTCCTATTGTCTAGGCTAAAGAAAACCCTTGAGTCATCAGTTTACTCATAAACAAATCTAGTGTTCTCCCTTGAACCATTGTATTTTCTCTACAAAAATCTCTACTTACCCTCCAGTAAGTGTTCTGATGCACAGACCCAAACTCTGCATCAGTTCCACTGGGACTCCATCTCCTGACTGATCATGCTGGGTGCTCTGCGTGTCTCCAGCACTCAGGACCCTGAGCTACCACTTGAAGTGGGATCCCCAACCAGTTCAAGCCTCGTGGAGTGGGAGAGATCCCTCTCTCTCTCTCTCTCTCTGTTTTCTTTTCTACCTCAGGTAGTAACTGTTATGTTTGTTTAGCCCTCCTTGTGTAATTATCACTATTATTCAACAAATAACTTTTATGGTTAAGCTAGTTGCTTCTCTCTTTCTTGCTGAACTTTACTCTTTTGGGTTTTTAGCTTCCCTCATTTACTCTACAGCAACACTTCTTTTACCTAAGCTAAAGATCCCTGCAGTGCCCAAAATACTGTGGGGTTTGCTCATCAACTAGGTTACTGCCAGTACAATTGTGATGTGAGAGTGGGGATAGGGATGTGCTGAATCTGGGACACATAAGGGTGGCAGCTTGAAAGTGCTGCTTGACCCAGCCCATTGAGTCCAGGGACATATAAGGGGGTGAGCTTGAAAGTGCTGATTGACCTGGTCCACTCAGACTTGCTCTGTTAATGTGTGTGTGTATGTGTGTGTGTGTGTGTGTGTATTCATCCAGTTCTGGGGATGGAGGAACCCAGCCCTAGGGAACCGAGGTCCTACAAGATAGCTCCACTAGGAGGGGACCTGCAGAAGGGAGAATTAGAGCTCCATATAAGAACATGTATGACACAAGCAGTACACTGATAGAATTACAGACACCCCCTAGGAATAACCTGAATAAATTAGCATATTCCAAAGTAATGGACAAATCTGGTAATACCAGAGCAGACATTCTGGGGGGCTTCTGTAAGCAGGCCTATGCAGACTCCCTCCAAAGAGGTGTGTGAGGGCAGCACTGAGGTGGGAGGAGAGTCATCAGAGTGTGTACTCCTAGGGGATTATGGGCAACTCAGGGTGTTGGAATCTGCCCATAGTCTGCCCAGGGAGAGCTGGTAAATCTTGGAGCCTGGAATTCAGAGGATTTTGGCTCCTTCCATTCTGGGCTGGTCCCCTCATTCAAAACCTTAACAAGCGACTTCAGTAATGTGAAGGCAGAATAACTAACAAAGGAATAGACTGCACATCAGGATCACACATGCCCATCTTTTGCCACAAGAGCATGACAGAGATTATGGTTTTGCTTTGTGGGTTTCATGGGGAGCATATTTGTAATGTGCAGGAATTGTGTAATATTCCTGTAAATAGTCTTTAGAGTAGCAGCCGTGTTAGTCTGTATTTGCAAAAAGAAGAGGCGTACTTGTAGTACCACAGAGACCATGTTTATTTCCTCCCCCTACTGTTCCTCACACCTTCTTGTCAACTGCTGCAAATAAACCATTTTGATTACCACTACAAAAAGTTTTTTTCTCTCCTGCTGCTAATAGCTCACTTTAACTGATCACTCGTTAGAGTGAGTATGGTAACACCCATTGTTTCATGTTCTCTGCGTGTGTGTGTATGTGTATATATATATATCTCTTCCTACTGTATTTTCCACTGCATGCATCTGATGAAGTGGGCTGTAGCCCACAAAAGCTTATGCTCAAATAAATTTGTTAGTCTCTAAAGTGCCACAAGTACTTCTCTTCTTTTTGTAAATAGTCTGTGAACCCTCTGGCAGCACACTCTGTGCGCTATGTTTAGAAGCCAGCCAGAGCAGCAGTGTGAATATGTAACTAAGCCTTGCAGGCTGGCATAGTTAATAAGCACTGTTAACTGGACCCCAGGTGGTTCTTTCATATTATGTTTGTTGTAAAGAGCAGAAGACAAAATAATATTGCTTTTCTGTGTCAGCTGGAGATGGGAGAGAATGTCTGTTAGCGCCAGCAGGGTGAGCAACACGAGGGTGGCAAGGAATGATGGAGACATTTCTCTTAGCGATTTATTTTCATGCTTTCAAAGATATGGATAGATGAGCTGTGTCCTGGTGCAGCTTCCACTGTCCAGCCAAATGATTTTTTTTCTTTGCTGATATCTTCATGATCATCTGTAGAAATTCCCTATCAGGAAGAGATTTTCAAAGGCACAAATAGCACTTGGGTTCCAAACTCCCATGGAAAGCTCCCCTTAGTGGCCACAAAACGCTCATCAAAACCATTAATTTAAAATTGAACTAAGATGACATAAAATATTGAATTGATTAGCCTCTGTTATTCTTAGTTATTGCTTTTCATGCGGAGAAACACAATGGGATGATTTAGACCTCCATCAAGCTTCCCCCTTGAAAACATGATCTGTGAACTGCCTGATGCACTATCTCCTTGTAAGAGAGAAGTCAATTATTGCACAGTCTAACTGATGCACGGAGGAGATATTTTACAGCTCTAAATGTGATAGCAAAGAGATAAATACTTCCATAGCTCTTTAGAAAAGTTCATCCATGTGTACGGTGTGTGTTTGCATTTACACACACACACCCCTTTCAAGGAGCCAGCTATTTAAAGATGTCTGATGTCATTCATTTATATTCATATGTGAATAAAATTATTTGTGAAATTCAAGACCTTTTTCATGTCAAAACCTGGCAGAAACATGAAATATTTGGGATAGGGGAGCAAAACCTGTCAGGACTCCATAGAAACTGCTGCGGAGAGTGAATCAGTGAATCAGACATTCTAGCCACCCTGCATATACCCAGCCAGCTTCATGCACACTTGAGATAGCACCGGCCCTGCTATCCCCTCTCTCTGCCAGATGCATGGAGGTTGAAGCCAGGGGTTTCTACTTTGGTCTTCTCTGGTAAAAGCTGGCACAGAATCTGGCCCTTTTATTGTATGTAAAGACACTGAAATCAATCAGTGGGCATTAGAGTGACCAGATAGTAAAGGTGAAAAATCAGGACAAGGAGTGGGGGATAATAGGCACCGATATAAGACAAAGTCCCAAATATCGGGATTGTCCCTATAAAATGGGACATCTGGTCACCCTAGTGGGCATCCTTCCGTTAACATTAATAGGGACTGGATCAAGACCCCTGAGGTAAGTCTACACTGCATTTTAAAACCCGCGGCAGTGAGTCTGAGTCTGGGTCTACAGACTTGGGCTTGCAGGACTTGTATTACAGAGTTTAAAAATGGCAGTGTGGACATTGCAGTTTGGGCTGGAGCCCCTGCTTTGAAACTCCATGAGGGGGTGGGTCTGAGTCCGAGCTGGGATATCTACACTGCAATTTTTAGCCCTGCAGCCCAAGGCCTGTGAGCCTGAGTCAGCTAACCTGGGCTGGCTATGGCCATGCTGCCGGTCTTTTATTGCAGTGCGGATATACCCTGAGAGCCCAAATGGTACAACAGAATTTAACTTACATTTAGGAGGCAGGGATGGAATTTTACTATACTGACCCCAAACAAATTCAGCTGCATTCAGTATTATTTTTCCTTCGAAACAATCCAGGGCCAGGCTTTTGTTTTGCATGAAGTAATTAAGTAAAGGAAGCTGAGCCCTTTCCCTCTATGCCTTTGTTTTTCTTGTGTATAAAATTACAGGTGCTAGGGTCATTGTGTGAATGTGTCAAATACTTTTCATTGGCAGAAATAAATAGCTCTAAAAGAGTATTTGGGTTCCTATTGCTTCAGTGGAAAAGCAGGCAAAGATTGTTTTGTTTAAAGACTGGAGAGATCGTTTAGGTTCAGTCTGTCCCTCATTAACTCTTGAAGCGTTAAGCACACGGTGTGATTAGTTACATGTTGTACCTGTCACTGGCCTTGCCTTTTGTTCAAGCTAAGCAAAATATAGTAGCACCTCATTTACTTAATAGATTTGACCCTGAGTGAAATGTGCAAATTCTTACTGAAAGTGCAATAATTGCAATTGATTTACTCTTCTATGGGGAAATAATGTCTGTCTCAAACAATAACATCAGCTTTTTCTTAATTGCATTACATTAATATCATATTAATCTGTATTCACAGCCACACAGAAGACTGTGAAGCAGACTCCTTTTTCCCCCCTACCCTAATGACATACAAAAGTCTCTCGAAATATGACCGAGCCCCCAAAGCTTTGTTTTGCCCATTCCATGGAGGAAAGACAAAAAGGAGCTGAACAATCACTGGCCCTGAATCATTAAAGCCACTCTCTCTCCTAATGTGGCCACAGAAGCCATTATTTTTATTTCCATTGTTAGTCCACCTTGGCCCTGCGGTACAGATGATGTTGTGTTAATGATGTGTGGGAGCTCAGGCCTATTTTTTATTCCTGGCTGAGAGCATCTGCTTTCCAAAAATGTCTTTTATGCACATATGTGATCTTTTGGCTACCTGCGCTTAAACCCACCTGTCCTCATGGTAACGTGCCAATGTGCCTGCTCATGAATTTGGTCTAACTAGGCACAGGAGAAATTAGCAATGAGTATAAAGCCAACACACGCTCTTTTTGCCCCCCTCTCCCACCATGCTGCCTCCTTCCTCTCCCAGCAGTGCTCTACTTATGGTTACATGCTAATGTACACCTTATCATTCCTGCATATCACAGAGAATATCTGATGGGTAGACAAGAAGAGGTCCCAATCACCACAGAACTTCAGGTTCACAAACTTTGCATGGCAGGAGCTTAGGGAAGCCACCAGCAACCTGATTCTCAAACTACCCTGGTCCCAGCCAGCTGTTTTTTATATCTCAAGGGACTATATAACAGATACAATTTGGCAATTACAGAGCTATGCCCCTCCCAGCTCCTGATATTTTCTCTCCTCCTTCTGGCATGCACACTGGACTGGAATGGAGAGAGTAGTTGGTATGGGAGCCAGTTCTGCTAGCTTCGTACCAGCTGAGAGATCCTCCCCAGGCGGAGGAATTCTCAGCCAGCCAGCTGCAGCCAGATCTCGGACCTTTGCACTGCTTAGGAGGCATGAAGGGACCAGAACAAAGCTTGCCAGTAGAAGCCTGCTGATTTGAACAGGACAGAGTCAAAGAAAAGAACCTGGTCATCTTTCTATTACCCAAAATTAACCAGTGGAGAGAACTCAGAAGTGTCCTTTCTCAGCCAGGAGCAGCCATCACTTCCAGAGAGTCTTAAAACTACCTTGCTCACAGCATGGTATGTGTGTAGGCAGGGAAGCCCATTGACCCATTGAAATGAATCTTGGTAAACATTATCATGTCACATGAGCTGTTTTCTAACACCACTCACCTTGCTATCTTCCTGTGCATCGCCTAATGGTGTAAGTGTAGCTGATTATTACAGCTTGAAAGCCGTTTATAAAGTTGGGAGATGGGGATGCTGACTGGAATGAAACCTCAGTAGAAACAAAGGTACCTTGAAAGCCTTGGGCTATTGTATGCTGTTAAATAGTTCAAATCTGAATCTTTACTGGACAGTCACCGTCTTCCCATAAAGGGTACGTACAATGTGAAACAAAGGGCCATGTCATCCACAGAAGAGATGAAAGTAGTGGAACACCTACATTGACTCAGAATAAGGAGGCTGAGAATTCATTATCCACCCCAAAACCCTGTGAGAGTGCCTTGAGGCAAAAAACATTGGTTCAGAGAGAACATGGAGGGATTTGGGAAGGGGAGAGCTGTTCTTAATGGCGTTATCACTCAGAATATTCATGGAATTAATGCTGATTTATTCTGTTCTATATAGGTTTTTATACTGTGCTCATCACTGTAGTATCTGAGCATTTTCCAGTAGTACATAAAGTGACATGGCTAACATCTTTTCCATATTTGTTCTCTCATCACTTTCGCAGAAGGAAAAGTGTGTGCAGTGGAGCGTCTTGTTTTGGTAGGGTGCGGATATATATATATATATATGAAAAAAAAAATCCCCTCTCACCGCTATGGGTGGTATGTGTCTTCCTCAACCTCGGGTCCTCTATCAGAGGCCTGGGAGTTTGAGGGTTCTGCGCAGTATCTTAGCTGTTCCTAGCACTGCACTCTTCTGGACAGAGAGCTCTGATGTTGTCCGGGAATACTGTTGGAGCCACTCACCAGCTTAGGAGTCACAGCCCGAGTGCTCCTACCACCACTGCGACACTTGGCCTTCACTTTCCACTCCTCTCTAGTTCCTCTTTCAGGCCCTGGTACTTCTCCAGCTTCTCATTATTCCTTCTTCCTGATTGCTGTCACTTGGCACTGCTATATCTATCACCACCGCTGTCTTCTGGTCCTTGTTCTATTAACATGAATGTCTGTTGATTGGCCAGTACCATGCCTGTCCATCTGGATCTGGAAGTCCCACAGAATCTTAGCCCTGCTATTCTCCACAACTAACTGTGGATCTCCCATCTGTCTTGGAGGTCTAGCCCATACGCTGTGCAGTGTTCCTGTACACTGCCATCAACCGTGCGCTGGCTTCTGTGCCTGTCCTCTTGATGCCTCTCTGCACGTAGATCCCACAGGTAAGGTGTACCCCTGCTCAATGGATCTGGTGCGCTAACCTCCGCAGCATGCCTCAGTGCTGTCTTTTAGTCCAGCCCTTTCCAGCCACTGGTAGGATTTCCCAATGTCAGCCACCTCAGCTATCTGTCGATGTACATCCCATGCAGGGTCTTGTCTTGCCATGGACTTCCTTCTGCTGTTGTCTTCCTCCCATGTTGCTGCTGCCTCAGGCATCTCTCAGCAGCTCACTTTGGGCCATCTTACTGATGTTACTCCTGGATGTTCTGGTTTCGGCCAGGACAGTGGCTTTTGATGTCACCAAGCCCCGCGCCGCCTTCTTTCCGGTTGTATACAGTCTCTGGGGTGTTGGACTTGGGGTTGGAAACCTCCGTGCATTGTCAGGAGCTTCCGGGTTTCACATCGGCGCTCCATGTCCTCCTTTGGCCAGCTCACTATACCGGCAGGCGTATCTGTTGATGGCGTGGATCTTGTTCTTCCCAATGAGCTGTGCTCTTCAGGACCTGTCTTATCCTTTGGTGATACTTGATGTTGCTGTCTTTCTTGCCTCCCTCATCGTGGTTTCCATGTGATGCCAAGGTACTTGTAGACTGGTCTGTATGTCTGCTATGTGGCCCGCTGGTAGTTCACCCATCAGTCTTGACTACCTTCCTCTTCATTACTCATCCCGGCCACACTTCTCCAGTCCGAATGACATCCCGATATCCTCACTGTAGATCAATCGCGTCAGTGGATTAGCGAGTCGATGTCGTTCATTCTTATCATACAGTCTGATGTCATCCATGTAGAGGAGGTGGCTGAATGGTAGTTCCCTCTAACCTGTACCCTATCCATCCTTGTGATATCTGGCTGAGGGGGTTTTTTAAGCCTATGCACAACAGCAGCGGGACAGTGCATCACCTTGTATATTGCCCACCTGATGCCACTGTGCAAGCTGCCTTGAGTTACTTCTAGTGTTGTCTTCCATAGTCCCATTGAGTTCTTGAGGAAGGTCCTTAGGTCCTGTTGACTTTGTATAGCGCCAGACATTCACAGATCCACGTGTGTGCATTGAGTCGTAGCTTTTCCCGTAGTCAATCCATGCTGTGCTCAGGATTTGTCGTCTAGACCTTGAGCGACTGCTCTATCTATGGCAACTAGTGTTGTTCCCAATGCCCTTCTGAAGCTGTGCTCATGTTACTGCCCATGTGGTGGCCTGTAGCTTGGTGGCTATATGCCTTGATAGGACATAATCCATGTTGGAGGAGCAGGTTATTGGCGGTAATTTGTTCCCTTGCAGAGGCGTCTAATCAATGAATCAGCACTTCCTCCTCCCGCCTTGTTAGCAGTTCTGGTGAGAAGCTGCTGCTAGCAGCTGGTCTCTGTGCTGCTAGGCGTTCATGCACTGCTGTTGTTTCTTTAGCCAGTAGGTGTTGGATCACGTTGTCCAGGCGCTGTCCAGCTCTTCATGTTCTTGACCCGCTGCTGGATGTCTATCTACTGTGATGGTGACTTGTTTCTTTCTGGGAGATTGCTTGCTCACGCTGCAGCCACTTTGCACTGTGTGTATGACTTTCTCTTTCTCCCCTTGTTCTCAGTACTGTTCAGTTTTGGTGCTCTGGTATTGTACTGCAGTTGGAATACCACCTTGATGTGCTTGGAGAAGCCAGGCATTTCTTTTTGCCTCTGCTTCTCTATGTATCTTCCTAGCCTGATAGTTGCTGTGAGCTTGATTAGGCATCTCGTGGCTTCAGATGGAGTCAGGCCCTTGTATTTTCATAGCGAGTCTTATGCTTAATCTCTACACCTTCTGTTGTTCCACAGCTGATACTTCTCTCCTATCCCTTGATTCTTATCCTCCAACCTCATTTTCCAGGGTGGGTACATACTGTTGTTCTTCTTGATCGTGTAGCCAAGCATCTCCAGGATTACAGAGGCTGTAACGTATACCAGTTCATTGGTTTGAGTTATGGTGGTAGTAGGGATTGTCATGAGGGCTCTATTGGCATCTTCTAACATACTATCTCTGATGGTACTTCTCCACTGAGCCTTGGTAATCCATCTCAAGGATTGACTGTCACTAGTTTCTCCATGATCTTATGCCTCATATCAGCTGCTGTGCTCTGCAATGGAGGAGGTAGCAGTCCACTTGTTCTTCCAGGTCTTCTTGAGTCTGGGATGTAATGAGTTGGTCTGTCTCAAGCTGTGAGAGCAGCTTCCTCTTTACTGTGTTGAAGCGTTGTAACTAGCTGTTTCTCAGTAAGTGTGGATGTAGGTCTTTTGTCCATCCATTGTCCCCTCACACGTTTCATATATCCCCTCTCATTAGGTCTACTGTTGTAGTAGCATTCCATGTTCTCTTGTCTCAACCATGAATGGTTTGTTCCAGTAGCCCACTTATCGTCAGATTGTCCTGGTTCCTCAACATCTGGCGCAGACCTTGTTTATCCGGGCTACATCCGAGCCGGCATGACTCTCCTAGTTCATATCACTCTCATATTTGAGGTAGACAGGTGAAGCATTAGGGGGTCTTTTGCCCAAGGACCCCTATTGGAAAGTTGGATACCAACCAGGATTTGAACCCCAGTCTCCCATATCAAAGGGCGGCGCTCTTAACCACTACGCTATCCAGTCATGTGTGTGTATATATGTATATGTGTATATATATATATATATGTATGTATATGTGTGTGTGTATATATATATATATATAGCCTGTTGCTATGTGTTAATATTAGAGAAGACAAGGTGAAAGAAAAGTTCCTTGCATTTGAGATTTGCAGTGGTCCTTGGTACCTGCAAGAGTTCCTTCTACAGTATCAAACTTGTCCCCAGAGAAGATTCTCTCTCCTGCACAAATGCACTTTACTCTTTTGGTTGTGGAGTCCATTGTACCAGAAGAACAAGGTTTGTTGACCATGGTCTTTCTTCCAGACCTTTTAGATATCCTGGATACAGGTTCTGGAGAGCTTTAAAGATAAGGACTAAGACTTTGAACTTGATTTGAAATTCTATAGGAAGCCAGCACAGAGAGCAGAGGATTGGTGGGATGTGTTTGTGGTAGCCTGTATTGTTCAGGAGATGTGCGTCAGTGTTCTGAACTAGTTGGAGTTCCTAAGTACTGAAGGTTTCATGCCCAGATGTATCACACTACTGTAGTACAGGTGAAAGGTGAAGTAGGCATGACATGAATAACTGAACTGAGGACAAGCCTTCATCCCACCAAGATGGGGTGGAGTTTCCTAACTAAGTGGTCAATGGAAGAATAGACTCAAGTTCAGCAGCATTGGCATTGTGACACCTTCCCCTACCATACCCAAAGAATAGCATGAATTTCTCTATCCTCCATGACACCCCAAGGTCGATAGGATTGAAATAGATGGACCATTTTCAGAGGCCACTATGCTAAACCGAAATCTACACACAATAACAGAAAATTAAGAATGAAGACGAGGAGAATAGAGGAAAAGGATCCTGTTTGATGCAGCCAGATGGTGATGAGAGCAGAAAGTCCATCTTGAAGGATTGTTATGCTTATCTTAATGTTGTGTTTGGCACTTAGCTAACATGGTAATTGGCACCCGATTGACTGGATTACGTAATGAAGCTGTCTGTGTTGAACAAAAGCCATATTTCCAGGGGGGAAATATCACATTGTTACTGGAGATGGGACGAACACCTGGTATGTACAGAACTATGGAGGGCTCTGCAAAGAATCTTATACTTAAATGAGCAAACATTAACAACTCTTTTCCAATAAAATATGAGAAATATGAGTGAAAGACAAATAGACATCAGGACTGCTAGGCTGTCTAGACACCCCATCAGCCTCCTGACCATCTGACAGACCCTGAGGCAACTCTCATGCTGGCAGCACAAAGTGCCTGTTGAACTAGCTAACACACTATATTCAAATGCTGGATATTTTGTGTTCTAGTTTTAAAAATGAGGATAAAAGTGTTCATAGTTGAAAATATTTTTTTACAACCTTCTCTCCCAAACAGAGACGATGTTAATATTTTCATTGTTTTCATCTTATTTGTTAGAAATACTTTGTACTTTTATTACCTTGAAATCTTTAGGCAGAAGTATGACAAATCTGTTTTGATCAAATATGATTGCATACATTATAACGTGAGGCTTGCAACAGGCTTTGTTAGCTCTTGGAGGCACTGTGAAATGTGCTGATTACTTTTGATGACACTTATGTCATTGATAACAAAGGTTCTGGTCCCAATCCTGCCAGGTTCTGGTTCCAATCTGGCAAGTTCTTAAGCATGTGCTTTGATTTTAAGCACATGGGCTCTGTTGCCCTAGGTTGGTTAATAAATGGGACTATTTACATGCTTGAAGTTAAGCACCTGTCCAAGTGCTTTGTTGGATCAGAGCCCGAGTGATCAGCACCTGAGAATGGAGTCCTTAGACTAACGAAAGGGACTCAGTGATACCAGAAATGTTACTGGATATTATTCTTCACATAGTTGATTGCTGAATTTCGGTGTGGTTCTCACACTTCTGGGGTCGAATTGGCTTTCACCCTGTAGCATCCCATTAAGCTCAGTGTGATGCAAAAGTGGGTAAGTCTGTACACAGCTGGCCCCTAGAAAGTATTAATTGCTTTACATGGGTTACAGCTTAAGCGTGGGAATCGTGTGCCCACCAGGATGGCCCTATTAATATCTGTCAAAATAAAGAGCCATGTCATACCCAAATGAGCAATGAGGTATCAAGAGTACTATAAATTTGTAACCTCACTTCATTACAAAGAAGGCAGAATCAGCACAGGGCCCAAGGACTGATACTTCCTGGAGTGTTCCTCCCTTTGTGTGTCAAGTATTTCCACCTCCATTTCCAGCTCTAAGTGTACAGCATATTATATGTAGGTTATTTTTTATATTGTATAAACTTAAATTACATATACATACTATATATTACATCTATGCATTCATGTGACTTGAAGAAGAGCTCTTTGCAAGATCTAAAGCTTCAGACGTTGGTCCAATAAAAGATATTACATCACCCACCTTGACCATCGAATACCCTGGGACTAACATGGCTACAACAACATTGCGCGTGCGCGCGCGCGCGCGTGTGTGTGTGTGTGTGTGTCATTCATATAACATATATAACATAGCTAGATGCAGATATATAATGCTCTGTTTTATATGTTAATAGACATACTATGAAGAACAGACAGAAATATGTAGTGTCTTACTCTGCTTTCTTTAGACTGGTGTAGGCAGGTGTAACTTCCCTGAAGTCAGGGCAACTACCCTGGTCTAACACTAATGTGTGTGAGTAGGAAATCATGTACTCAATCTTTCCATATGTAAAATTACACTGTATAGCTATTAGAACACATGCTGAGCAATTTTTGTAGCCTGCCAAGTTTTTCACTGCAGTATGCCGTGTGACGCTCACTGGCGGTTAGTTCACATATGTAGCAATGCCATTTACTTGTGTGCAGTTACTTTCCCCAGTAGGTATAATGGAAGGGACAGATAGTCCAAGCTCTGGACTAATAGACTATTTCCCGAGGCTAAGACCAACCTCTGGAAAAGTGAAATATGGTTTCTGAGCAGATTGTGAGTGGGCAAACTTTATTTCCCTACCTGGGAA
The DNA here is from genome assembly GCF_003597395.2 of Chelonoidis abingdonii. Taxonomy (NCBI): domain Eukaryota; kingdom Metazoa; phylum Chordata; order Testudines; family Testudinidae; genus Chelonoidis; species Chelonoidis abingdonii. The sequence continues at coordinate 135,446,758 of NC_133772.1, read as the reverse complement.
CTTAATTTCCCTATCTTCCCTACCCATCTGAGCAGCTGGAAGTGGTAAATCTAGCTCTTTTACAATGACTTTAAAGCATCCCACGAGAGGGAGCAAAATAAACTTGTTATGCCTTTCCTTTATTCAATAGTTTCTCTCTCATACATCTACATTCAGCTGGGCCTGACCCAAAAAACCCCATTGATTTCAATGGGCACTGGATCAGGCCCTTTAAGAACAGCTTTATCAGCCTCTGGGCTGGGAGTGCTTTCATTTCACAATAGTAGCCCTCTAGACTACATGCCACAGACGGTGTTTCTTTACAAAGATGCTTTCCTCTGGATTTCAGGTAACAGCAACAAAATCAGATAAAAAAAAAGTCCAGCAGAAGTCATCCATCTTACAAAACGTGTTATGCCTTCTAAGCATTTCTAAATCAAAGACTGATAAATAAAACATGGGTCCAATGTTAAGGAGGGGAATAAAAGAGCCCTTTTAACAGATTAAAGTGCTCACAGTGCCTGACACGGTGAAATAAGTGTGTTAAGCGGCAGGACAGTTAAGAGAGAGAACTGGTTTTGCTGACAGTTACAAGCTCCTGTGTAGGTTTGAAGGAGCCACTGTCAGGAAAAGTAAAAAAAAAACCCGCAGTGAAATAAAATAAAATAAAATAAAGCTCCATCCATTTCAGACAGAAGCTCTGCTTGTTCTCCAGCCACATGCCACTATGCAATTCCAATTACTATTAAGGAAAAGGAGAAATAAACATTTAGCTCCCTGCCTCTAAAAAAGTAAACCCAGCATCATTTCCATTTTCAGAACTGTTTTTCCCCCCCAACAGACAGGGTTGTGCGGCAAGATAACATCACTGAGGCTCGGCTTATTTTCCCACAGCTATTAGCCTTAGAAGCGGAGCAGCATATTCTGTTGGGTCTTTAACCTTGCTTCCAATTATTCTCCATCAGTTCAATGGTGGTAGAGTCTCTAACTGCTTTTCCTCCAGTCTGTAAGCATGTGTGGAGAGGCCGTGACTTCTAACTGCTGTCCCTGTGCAGGTGGGGACTTTTCCAGGACTCAGTGGGTTGGGTTCTGGGGGTATTAATATCATAGACTGGTTAAACAACAAGAGTCTTATGTTACTAGTGATTTTCCTAGCTCTTGGTCCCGTGCCTGTTGTGCTGTGGCAGAGGAGAGGGTCTTATAGTGGAGGTTACTAAAAATCCTCCCTGAATATTTTGTCAGTTCAACTTCTTACGGTTTTGTCTACAAAGACAACTGCACTATGTGAGGGTCGAGGAGTTCAGAGCGGGGGGAGGAATAAGCCTGTGGCTGTGCTTGCCATGTCTCCAGGTGTGAACCCAAAGTACTTCAGGGGGCAAAGGTTTAGAAATGGAAAGAGAGTAAATCTGCACATGGTTAGAATTGCGTCAGCTACAAATAGTCCTCATCAGTGCTTAAGGGAGTCAGATCATTTAGCTGTCAGGCTGTGAGGAGCAGATTTGTGACTCTAGTTGGCATCCTATAACCTTTTTAGGACCACCGTGCCTACTACTTGTATGTTGAACCATCATGACAAGTGGCAACTCTAGACCACAGGCAAACAAGCAAAACAGCAATATTCTTTTCCTACCCCAGTGGTATACCTCAGCTGTATTACCAGTGTCTGTTGTGCAAATGCCATACTGATATTACCAATTGAGAGCCATTTTCCACACAGTTGTATAAGTCATCTTCAAAATGCCCATGACAGCATGACACATGTTCAGAGAAAAAACCCTATAAAATTAAATGGAATCATTTATTGGAGAAAGCCCACTTACATCTTGCCCTGGGATCTCATTATTCTCCTCCTCTATTGTGCACTGCTAATAGCCCTCTGCAATCTGATAATGACTTTAATATCATTCTAAAATGATGATAATTGGATACACTTATGGACCTTCTTAAAAGAAAGCCTATTCTCCCTTTCTCACATACTGAAATCCCTGCCAGCAGGTAGCATTCCAAGGAGGATTGACTGGGACCAGACCAAGAGAAATAAAAACACCACCATTTTTTCCCGTGGGGGTAAACTTGAATCAAACCAGAGAAATAATCTTTCCTCTTTGGGGTGGAGTTTGTGTTGTTTTCTAGGAATTGTGCAGCACCCAACACGCTGTAGGCACTTCAGTTAGTATTTTCTTTGGGACTAAAGAAGTTGGCACCCAACTGTCAGTGAGCTTTGTGACAACAACAAACCACTATAGCCTCTTTTCTGGAGCAAAGGAGAAGGAGGGAAGGAATTGTGCATCTTGAGTCATGATGTCTCCAAGGGCTACTTCTGGAGCAGTGCATCTCACATACCGCCCCTTGCTAAATATTGTGCCCCAAGTGATTTCACCATTTATCTTCCATTTCATTCTTGTGTCTCATGATAAACATCACTATAGGTTTAGTGGGTTAGCCCTTCTAACAACATTTTCCCATATTTCAAAATTGAGGGCAGAAAGTAATGGGTAAAAATCTTTCTGCAATGCAGGAGACCATTCTGAGTTCTTTTTCAAGGCACTAGTGCAAGTTCCAGCCTAGATCAGAACAGAATTTGCACCAAGTATCTCAAGAGTGCCTTACTGAATAGTGAAATACTGCAGCCATTATAGGCTCACCTACAGCCCACATAGCCTGGGACATTAGGACTTGTTCCTTTTTTTTTTTTATTTACTCATCTATTATAAGATCGACAGCCCAGCAGACTGACATTTCTCCAGCTTGATAACTGTGGCAGCAGCACAATATTTGGTACACTTCTCTGCCGATCTGCCTCAACCCCGACACATGGGGAGCATCTCTCGGCCTCCGTTGACACAGACAATTAATAACAGCTGTGGTAGGGGCTCTCTGATGTGGATGTTTGTCCCCTGGGAGCTAGATGGGGACAAACTCATTTCACACAAGGTACTGAATTGCCAGCAGTTAGTGATGACTTTCACTGGGTCCAACTATTGCTGAAGTTGGACCCAGACCAATGACCTAGATTTCATTATCATGCCCCTGAGAAATTCAGTCCACCAGTAGCTGTTTTCTGAAAGAATAAATGGCATCCCCCATACTGAGACCATTTTGTGTTCTTTTCCAAAAAAATATGCCCTGGGTTCTTTATCTTCCACTTGAACAGTCATTGGAAATGGGCAAAAGGGCACATCAGTTTAATATCTTATGGTAAGGACAGTGCCTCCAACAGTACAGCAGCTCTTAAAACTGGAAGGATGATCCTAATTATTTGTATTGCATTAGCTCTTAATGGCCTCAATCAAGTATCAGTGACCCAGTGCACTAAATTCTGTACAGACCCAAAACGTCAGTAGATTACATGTGGGACAAAAGGGTATGTGGACCTGGATCCAGTTTGAGAATCTGGTTTTGGGATTGTAAGCACTTGGGAGCTGGGGCTCTAATGCTGCTAGGTGTACGTACAGCACCTAGCACGATCAGGTTTTGATTATGGATGCTCACATAGTACAAATAAATAAATAATAACAATAAATGTGTCTTGATTTGATGTGAATGTTTGCTTTGAACAGCACTTCAAAAGCAATAGTAATTAACGAGGCAGTCCTGGAGCTTGTAAATCTCACCTATCCTACAGGAAAGGAAGTGCTTCTTAATCAATGAGAGGCAGTCTTTGTCCCCCTGCAAACCACGTATCTCCTCTAAGACCAATGGACTTTCACCAGTGAAATCCAGGCCTCAGTGAAGTCAGTGGGGCCAGATTTCAACCCAGTATTGTAAATTGGAGAAGAGAGCAATAATACAGTAAAAAATTCTTTTCTCCTGATCCTGCAAAAGGAATCTTTCTCTTTGCTGATTTCTTAAATTCTGTATATAGTCATGCAAACCCTGGTGAAATATAGTGAGTTAGTATCTTCTGACAAATAACACTACATTATTTATTGCAATTTATCTTTATTTTTTCCTCTTGATTTCTACTAACACTTGGTAATAATCACTTCCACATCATCAACTCTTTAGCGACAGGAAAGCATTTGTCATTATCATTAGTTACTAGAAATTTATTAATCACATGGAGTTCTGATGAGGATCTAGCCGTCCTTTTTACAGATAGTACTTACCAGACACTGACCATTTTCTGACCTTTTTTTCTGTTTCGCTAAGGGAATTGCTGTTGCTGTTGGAACCTATCTTAGAACAGATGGATTTTCAGGAGGCTATCAAAGGAGGAGGAGAGAGGGACTTGTTGTGTGCTAATTGGGAGGTTGTTCCAAAAGTGCAGGTTGGCATAAAAGAAAATCAGGAGTGAATGAAAGAGATGGAGGAAGCAGCCAATAAGGAAGGAGCTAAAGGATGAACTAAGGCAAGAAGGACTTGTCGAGTTGTTTTTGAAAGGGCCCCAAACCTGCTTGCTCTGAACTCAACAATAGTTTTACCATTGATGTCAATGGGAATAGGCTTGGGTCCAATGTGTGGAGAAGTTTGACAAGCGTTGAAGTGGATGGGAAACCTTGTTCACAGTGGAAAGGAGCAGAGCACGGTTTCTAATCCAGTCCCTTGGGTTGTGTCCTTGGCTGACTCGGCTGCAAAGTGAAATTTACCAAATTTTAGTATGTTTCACCTTGAAGATCACTGTGCAGCTGCCACAGGCACAGGCAGGTGATGGCAGCTGGTATAATATAAAAGGTGAGAACTAAGAGAACACTAATGGAGGATATTCCTGCTTCTAACAGAATGTGTGCCAAATATATTCATTCTTCTCTGCACTTACATTCCTTCCATATGAATTTACTTTGCTTTCTTCCCTTACATATATCTAAAGTACTACAAATATGAATTTTATCCTATTACCAAGAGATACTAATGTCTCCATCACATTATACATTCTTCAATATTCCATTTTATACATATTTTTAAAACTAAAACCTTCTGATTATTAATGCAAAGAAACCACAAATAAGTGCTTAGAGTATACCAATGGAAAAGTAGTTTCCTGTTCTAATACTTTCAAGCTTACCTTTCTAGGAATCTTCTGTTTTAAAAAGTGTTTCCTTTGTCAACTGCATTGTCACGTATTGATGTTGAAGTGATTTATTGCAGAAATGCATAGAGTTGTGACATTATGTTTAACAGTCTATTTTAGCTTTCTGCCATAAAGCTTTACATATTCTTACGTTAACAATATTGTTTGCTTCCCTTCACTTTGGTTCACTCTTTTATTTTATTTTTTGGATGACTTGCTTGTATCTATCCTCGCTCAGTACTGAACACACTGATTTTTACAGTTCATCCCAAAAGTCACTGAATAATTTCCGCTGAACAGAAGTACCTGAGGCCTTAAAATTCCTGTGATTTCTGACTTTTTTTCTCTGACTTTACACCCCTCAAACTGTGCTCCACTGTCTTCCTCCTTTTGCATAGTCAGTGCTTCTTTTGCACCTTGGTGTCAACTTAGTTTCTGAACTGAAATCTAAAGTCAAAAATTTCTATGGAGAGTTTCCAGCCCAGAACCTCAGCAGCATGAAGAGAAATAGAAGGCAAAGAGAGTTTTAAGCCTTGATCTTCAGGGCTGTCTTAAATTATCCCAGTTTATAATGCCCCTTGCAATGTTATTCCAGCCTGGATTGCTGGAGGACAGTGCACTCCAGACAAGATCCTTTCCACCCTAGAATACACTGGGGAGGGAGCACAGGTAGGATGGGAGATGGTAGCCAGGTTGGTGCAGAAAGGACCATGCCAGGAGCTCAGTGTCTGTCTCAAATGGTAAACAATAAACAAACTCAAGATTTGGCTGTCTGTGGCCTTTAAACTAATGAAAACAAAAGGACCTGACTAGGCCATGGTGTTTTGGGCTAGCTCAGGGTTGCCTTTCAGAGGAAGTACCTAAGCCTTCTTAACCAGCCTGCTGCCTTGGTATTAATCAATGTCTCCTCCTGATGCTTCTAGGTCTCTGGAGGAATGTCTTGTTGGTAGCCTGGCCTGAGCAAGTTTTCCTTAAGCTGGGGGTTGTCAGGGCAAAGAAGGCCTGATAGACCCTGTCACACTCCTCCCTTTGCAGAACAGGCCCAAGAATGATTTTTACCAAGCATGATTTCAACATAGTCCTTGAATTATATTTGTAGGCCTTTTTGTTTCAACTAATTTGTTTTTTTTTCTGCGTGGTTTCCCCCCCTGTTTATTAGGTTGTTTAATTAAAAATAATGACCTACTTTTCATAGTTAATTTCTAAATAGGCAAAAGTTATAGGTTACATCTTATGCACTTTAACATATGGTTTACATTTGAGCTTACAATAGGAGTATTTTATGTTCCAGCCTTACCTCTAGATTGGTCTGGATTCAGTGTACCGTGAGATGTGTTCAGCCAAGCTGGGCAGAGAACACCATGTGATTGTGGATCAACAGTTTCTGGCTTCTCAGTGTATGTGAGGGGCAAGATTTTCAGCTATCAGCACATCCTCAGGCCCCTTAGAATTAGTGAATAAATTTTCCTGAGATTCCTAGGACTTACATATTGTAGATCTGGTGTTTCTTCTTGTCTAGGCAATACATTTCAGAATCCATCTTGCAACTCGGATACCTGAATACGGGTTCTGTCATTTGGCCAGCCGCTTTCTCTCCATACTGGGGAGGAGCAGTAGCATAGAGCCTCCCAGATAAAAAACTTCCTCCTAGGTGCCTTTATTATAGTGTCAGCCCTGGATTTGTTGGGCTTGAGGGAGATTTTCCTGCACATTCGAGACACTGGTGCATCTGTAGGATATGCTGAAACACATGTTAAGAGCATGACGTTGACATTCCTAGGCCTCTTCAAGGAGATCCAGGACTCCCAAAAGCTGTTGTACAAAGTGCAGCGAGAAGCCTGTTGAGATCTGCAGCACCTCCTGTAACATGAAAAGGAGATAGGAAAGTAGATGATCCCAGCCCTTGGGGTCAGTCTTCACACACTTCCTTAGCGTCTAATTAAGAGGGCACTTAAATTTCTCTACTAGGCCATTTGTCTGGGGATAGTAAACTGAGATTTGGAGTGGTCTAACTTTAAGGCACCACCACACTTCTTGTCATTGGTAGGCTGTGAAGGCCTCTGATCCACTAGGGCTTCAGCAGTTAAACCTACCTGAGAAAAAAACAGGACTAGCTCCTTGGCTATGGCTTGGGCAGTTATTGACCTGAGGGTGTTAGGAGAAACCTTGACTAAACTACAGACATTTTGTGTGTTCAGCCAACATTAATTGAAAGTGGGAACACCCCATAGTCAGGAATAATTTGTGCTCTTGTGAGCAGGCCAAACAGTTTCAATTTGTTAATAAGGAAGGGAAAGAAGATCAAAGAATCACGAGAAGGAGAGGGAGCGTGGATAGCTGGCCGTGGGCCTGGGCACTTATGACTATAAGTTTTATAGTTGTAACTAGAAATTGCTTTGCTAATAAGTAGGATAATGAGTTATTTCCTAAAGTTAGGAAAGTTGGTAGCCTACAAAGGGTTCCTAGAGATTATGCACTTTGTTTGCCTACTCCTATTTATATTTTTATAGATTATTCAATGTGGACCAGTTCAGAGGAGTTTTTTTATGAGTAAAGAGGTTGGCATGTTACCCCCCAGCAGCTGGAAGGAAGGCTGATCACCAGAAACCTGCTATTGACCTCCCAAAACCATATCAGACTTTGTGTAAGTATCTCTGGGGTGCTCTAGACCAGGGGTTCTCAATCTCTTTCTTTCTGAGGCCCCCTGCAACATGCTATAAAAACTCCATGGCTCACCTGTGTCACAACAACTGTTTTTCTGCACATAAAAGCCAGGGCACACATTAGTGGGTAGCAAGCAGGGTAATTGCCCAGGGCCCCATGCCACAGGGAGACCCACAAAGTTAAGTTGCTCAGGTTTTGGCTTCAGCCCTGGATAGCTGGGGTTGGAACCCAGGGCTCCAGCTCCACAGGTTGGGGCTTCGGCTTTCCACCCTGGGCCCCAGCATGTCTAATGCTGGCCCTGCTTGACGGCCTCCCTGAAACCTGCTTGAGGCCCCCCAAGGAGCCCCGGACTCCTGGTTGAGAACAACTGCTCTAGACTATTGCAATTGCATACACATGTGTGCTAGAGATTCAATAAAGAAGCAGCTTTGGATGAAAGCACTCTTGTTTGTACCAATCATTTATCAGATGGAGAAGCTGTGTCTCCACTGATTTATTCTTGGCACTGCCTGGAGAAAAAAGGTGAAGTTACCATAATTTCGGGTTCAGAAAACCCTGAGTAACAAGGGGAATTCTCTCTGCATAGCAGATACTATAATCTATTTAGACCAGGGATATATTGGTTCCCTCTTGCACTTTTTTCCCACAGTTTCCACTATGTTTATCCTTATATGTTTGAAGGGCATGCCTATGTAACAGAACCAAGAGACTCCTAAGGTGTTCTTTAGGTGCTACTTGTTGGCACTCAGGACAGGATGCACAAAAGTTTACACCTTCTTTGAAGATTTCTGGCCAGCACCCTCTTTCTAGGGCTTTATCTCTGTCCTAATGATTGTGGAAAGAAATTGAGCGTAAGCCATAGACATTTCTTTCCAAATGTTTTGGGTCACCAGGAGCTGATGATGTGCCTGACATTTTATTGGATGTTCTCCCAATAAAATAATTCATTTGAAACTCTAAGTGGGAAAATTGGAAGGTCTGAGACGCCTGAGTGATGGTTTCATTAATCACTGTTATGTGGGTGTACACCCCTAAGAATATCAGCACCCTGATTATTATTATTATTATTATTATTATATTATTATATTATATTATATTATTCCTGAACCAAATCAAAGGACTTGGCTAATAGCACTGGGTCCAGATTAGGAAGAGGGCTGTCCCAAGGAGGTCCTGTTGAGCTGTCAGCCAGCTCATCAACATCAAAGACTGTTTGCAACCAGGTCTTTCTGGCTTCTGTTTCCAAGTCTTCTTGGGTCACCAGAGGCAATCACAGAAGTTGGAGTCCATAATCAGGAAGATGTTGTACAATCAGTCCAGAGCAACATCTGGGCTATGTGAGTGGCAAGGCAGACATGAGGAAAAGGGTTGCCAGTCCCTCCCAAATGTTACTTCCGCAGGCAAATTAGGGTTATGTCAACCCAAAGCATTCAATTTCATTTTATTCCTCTGTCATCAAATATACTCAGGTTGTAGGAATAAATATCCTTGTGAACACAGGTCACGTGCACCAGGTCATCCTCCCATATTTTATTAGCTCCGACACTATTCAGGTTTTTAGACCTACTGGAGCTTTGAATGCCCAGCAGCAGTTATCAGCAGTTCTACCTAAGAGGCCCCAATGCTCTGCAAATTGTACTTCATAAGGGGGCATGAATGGCTGACATGCCTAGGTTTCCACAGTGGAGACAGATGACTTTGATAAATGGACACTCCATGGCCCGCTCCTGGGCACCACTCTGTATGTTTCCCCTCTGATGGCTCTTGTGGGTTTGTTGTGGAGTGCTGTCTGCAGTCCAGTGGCAGGATAGCCATAATTCTGGGACTTCTCTAGGAGGCCCCAGGCTTGATTACTTGGGTGTTTGTGCCTGGGCTCCTCTAGACTAGGTCAATCATCCCGGCTAGATCAGCCTGCCAACAAAGATCCTTGGTGAGTTGGATGGCAGATGTCAGTGTGCTGAGATTCTGTTGACATGCCCAGGCCTGAATGGTGGCCAGCAAAACCTCTAGATACTATTTGCACACCACAGATTCTACAATCTGAGTTGGACAGTGAGACACTGGCTGAAGCCAACAGGTGGCCCAGTCATTTAGGTGCTGGGAAATGGCCTAGGGTTATGCTCCAAGCGGAAAAGTTCCTGTCTGGAGCTAGTGGCAGTATTCCTCTGGTGATGCCCCCAACTGGTCGAGGATGATGGCTTTTCATGGTCTTCAGTGGTCTCCTCTTCTAAGGCCCAATAAGATTCATGAGCTTCCTGAGGCATAAAGGTTGGTAGTGACGTGGCCCAGGTAATCTTTTCCCAATTGTCTAGGTCTACTCAATCAAAAGTAATGAGGTATACCTCAGGATCATCCGTGGGTTCCAAATTGGAGACGGCTATGCCTGGCCCCAATTGCTTCAGAGGAAGAGTAGCTGGTCATCTGTTCAAGCATCACCTCCTGGAACTGCTGTTGCCACTCTTGCTACCATAGCAGCTTAAGGAGCACAGCCTGCTGCTGCTGGGTGGCCCACCAGGCCTACTGTTATCCTTCCAGGAAAACCTGCTGGGCCTCCATCTGCTGTTGAGCCAGGAGATGTCTGAGGTCCTCCACAGGAAGGGGGAGTTGATACTACATCTGGTACCAAGTCTGTGGCAGCTAGGCTGGAAAAGAAAGCCCCATGCCATGAGTTCAGCCTCAGTCTTAAATTATTAACAAGAAGCAAATTTAAGATTTGACCGCTCATGCCTTTAAACTAACCCACACACAAACAAAAGGTGACTGCTTACTCAGTGTCCAGGCAAAGGGCCTGGCCCTGGAGTTCTGTGCTAGTATTGAGGAGGTCCTATTCTGTCCCACCGTCACTCAGCACTGCCCTTCAGAGGAAGCAGGCAAGCCATCTTAACTGGCCTGTTGGCTCCCTATTGGCAAGTATCTTCTCCTGAAGGGCTTGTTGGTGGATTGGCCTGACTAGGTTTTCCTTAAGCAGGGGGATATCAGGGCACTGATGCCTGCAGAAAGGAGTGAAGAAGAACTAATAGACCCCATCACAAGGTAGCATAGAGCTATACTGGCTGAGAATTTGCCCGTGCCAGTAGACTCTGTAGCCACCTATTCAGGGCAGTTTCAAGGTCTGTATGTTTCACCAAAGTGGTACAGAAGCTGTGTAGCATGAGTGGCCCTCTATTTTGTTCCTATGATTAAATCAGCCCAGAGCATTTGCATTACTTCATAGAAGAGTTCATTTGTTTTTGCCATTTGGGGAACTAATTTCCCCTGCTTATACAGTTTATCCTAGACCGAGCAATCCAAAGTTCACTTTGAATAACGAATGCCTGAAATGAAAGAAGCCCCAAGTAATCCCTATTCCCTAACCTTCTTGGAAAGAAACAAACTATCTTTGCTTTAAGAAAAAATAAGTGATGCGTGAAATTGAACCTAGTTTGTTTGATGAAGTGATGAGTAAAGATGAAGCACTCTTGTCTTCAGTGGGAGTTGAAAGCAGATCACTTTACATGATGTTTTGGCCTTTTTGCTGACACTGCCCACTCAGCATGGTGGTTTTGTTTGAGGATATTTGCTGGACTGAAACCACTCAACTCATCAAGAAACAGCATATACTAATCGATAGGGCACTAGACTATACAACTGGGTTCTATTCCTGAGTCTGCTAATAACTCACTATGTCACTTCAGCAATTCTGTTTCCCATCATACCTGTTTATCTGTATGGTCTACAGAGAAGGTGAGCTCTTTGGGCTAGGGCTTATATATGTATACCATACTTAAAACAATGGGTTCCTGATTTTGTTTGGGTCTCTAGACATTTACAGTGGTATAACTGCTAATAATAATTTCACATAAGCTTCCATGCAGCCATCAAATATTAACATCTTTTAGGGCTTGTGACCCAAGACCCCTCAAGGCCAACTGGCTAGGGGGCTACAGTAATGTCCTGATTCTAGAAGGTACATTCTGGTTCTCCCAAGAAAGTCACAGGAGGTCTTAAATGAAAGCTAGAGTCACACTGGTCAGTGATATCCTTGTGAAATTTACGTATAGATACTATGTAAGGAGTTATGGATATATACTAAAATATGTTCTCAGCAACTGTATCTAGATATGAGTCACCAGCAGAGGTGCAAAACTGGTTTTATGTCAGACAAGAGATATTTATTCACCTGTCTCTCTGTTGGGATGATAAGCCAACATAGTAGATATCCATGTATATACAAAGTCAACTGGGAAGTGGCACACAGGAAAACCAATCCATGAGTGGACATCCTGTCTCTGAGCACAAGCAATGAGCTCTGGGGGTATGTCAGAAGCCAAGAAGACATCTCATCATCCTGCAGCCAGGAAGTAAATGGTCAGTGCATATACATTCATGAAAATGGGATCTCAGCCAACCTTAGTTGAAAATGAGGCAGAAGACTTTGGGTGAGATAAAACATCTTTAGACAGGAGGTTAATCTGTTAGTTAAGTTTTGTGTCTAGAACGTGTGTTATGATTTTGTTTTATATGTAAACATTTGTTTCCAGTCTTCTTACTCACTATCACTTGAATCTTGAAGCTTTGATAATAAATTTATTCTTGTTTTCACTATAAATATATCTAACTTCCTAACTGTCAAGGTAGTTAAGCACTGAACAAATTGCCTTTGGAGATTGTGGAATCTGCATCTTTGGAGGTTTTTAAGAACTGGTTAGACAAACACCTGTCAGGAATGGTCTATTATGTAGTCCTTCCTTGAGTGCTGGGGATTGGACTAGAAGACCTCTTGAAGCCCCTTCCAGACCTACACATGTATGATTCTAAGTACTGTTATGTTAAGTAAGTACTGTTATGTTGATCATGAGTTGAATAATACAAGTTCTTCTGAGGACAGTAGACCCAGTATTTCTGTGAGTATTCAGGGAATAAAGAACTGGACTCTCCAGGGGAATGCTTCCAAGGGACACAGAGATTGGGGTGCATCTACTGTTAACCAGCAAGGCAAATTAAGGGCTGGCATAGCCCAGAGGAGAGTGCTTGAGTGGCTAACAGGCTGGTGCTGTTAGGGAGCTGCGACCCAGCTAAGCATAAGCAAGACTCCCTCATGCTGGAGGCAGAAGGGTAACTGGGTAAGGAGAACTGTCAGAGGGTCAGCTCATTAGCTGGTGTAAAATGGTGTAGCTCCATTGGCTTGGGCATAGCTCCAGACAGTTGGTCCCATGGGCACAATTTACCATAACTAGATTTGCTTGGAGTTTTATGACTATCTTTCTGAGCTTGAAAAAAACTGTTGTCTTTCAGAATAAGAGCGGCAGCAGAAAGAAAACCACAACTGCTCAGCCAATAGCGCTGGACTACTGCATCATTACAGGCAGTATTGTCCATGTGTGTCATGTTGTCCTTCAACTGGCCCTATCTGCTCAATTCTTGGGAGCTGGAAGGAGAAAGGAAAAGGCAAAACCACAAAATCAAACTAAGCTGCTAAGATGAATCAGGCCTTTCAGCTTGGAATGTGGTTCCTAAAAGGCCAATGAATTTTCTTTCTGAATTTTGATGATTTTTTTTTTGTCAAAATGTTAAATTTTAATGAAAAAAGAGGGATGTCGATCCTCCCTCCAGTTCTATTAAAAGTCCCTCCTGTGAAACATAGGTCTGAAATCACTATCATACTTAAGTTTGACAGCACACACACTGTGTAACACGGTGTCCTCTTTTAATAGATCCCCAGAGTTTAAAGGCAGAAGGGACCACCAGATCAATGAATCGGACCACCACCGACACCCAGCACCCACACACTAAACTCAACAACCAAAATCAGACCAAAGTATTGCAGCCTAATAGGAGACTAGGCCTAGGAGACTAGACCATTATGTGCCATAGGCAAGTATAGAAGGGACTGAGGTGCACACTGCTCCCAGAGGCCACTACAGTGGCAGGGAAACAATTATGTGAGATATACTCATTTCATCTTGGCAAGTGTCCTGCACCCCATGCTGCAGAGGAAGGCAATCCCCACCCTCAAGGTCACTGCAAATCTGATCTGGGGAAAAATTCCTTCCCAACCCCACATATGGCCATCAGTTAGATCCTGCGCATGTGAACCACTGCGGTTCTTCAGCACAGCTGGATTTATCTGGTCATAAAAAAATGCCAATCTACAGTTGATGTTTATATGAAACTACTTATTTTGAGGTATATTAACATTGCGTTCCATGCCAGATTCTCTTCCCAGGGTTCTGTCTTTTTTCAAGATGATCATTCATGGTAGACTAGTTTGGCATATGCGGGCCGGATTCGCATGGAAAACTGAGGGACAAAATAGATAAGTTCACAACAGTGGTAGCAATGATGGCTCATTGGTGGAATGCACATTGGAATGGATGGGTGGAAGAATAATTGAATATTACAAATCTTTTCAAAATGCTACAAGGTCCCTGGGAAATTGAGGGGAAAGCTATAGTAGTTCTTTATCAAAAAAAGTCTGGTCTCTAGTTATTTTTGCCCACCTGCTTTCTTGGTGTATTTTATCCTTTGATTTTTGTTAATCAGCTTCCATCCCTACCCTGAAGATCTTACAGTCTAAATAGGCAGGGCAGATAAAGGATGGGAGAGAAAACTGAGGTATGTAGAAATGACTTGCCCAAGCTCACCCAAGAGATCAGTGGCAGAGCCAGGACTAGAACATAAGTCTTCTGAAACCCACTCCTGTACCCTATGCTCTGGCTTATTCTGCCTCTCCTATATAATTATAGTCCATGGATGGAAGAGACCTGTTTGTTTAGTTATTCTTTTGCCAGTACAGTAATAACATAAAGAAATTAGCAAATTACACTGAGACACTGTAAAAACTCACATCACTGGATTCATAGTCCCAATTCAGTACCAAATTTTATTAACAAAGAGAAGCTCCCTTTGGAGTGCTTGGGCTGTCAGAAGTACTAGCATCAAGAGTTTTTATAAGTGCCTTTTTATTTTTATTTACAGTACAGAATAATTTTAAGCAGAGTACTTAAACAGTGCGACCCTCTTCATTGTAGAGCAGAGCAAAGTGGCATATATTTCAGATGTCCAGTGACAAAAAAGAGAGGGAGAGAGAGAGAGATGTGGCTAGTGATATTAGAGGTCTGACTCTGGCTGCCACTGCCTTACAAAAACTAAACTCTTACTCAGCTCTGAGTTTGACCCAGTGAGGTTGGACTTTGGAGCTTTGCCTCATCAGCAAAAGAAACCCCCAAATAAGAACTATCAAGGTGTAGAGCTCATATTTATACAACAAAGATGTGTTTGTTCTTTCTCTAGAGGGAAGCTAGAGGAGTGCCATAAATCTTGCTGCAAGCAACTAACCCACAAAGAGTGAGTGTCATTGGGATGGCAGCTGCTGTGAAAAAAGGGTGCGACTCAGAAGTTTAAGGATAAAAGGGGAGCAGAGCTAAAGCACAATGTGATAGAAAGATGATCTCTTAAATAGAACAGTAAACTTGAGTAAAGCTGTCGCTTCTGTAACAGAGGCCACGTCTAGACTTTGCGCTGTATCGGCGCGTTAAAATCGATTGCTCGGGGATCGATATATCGCGTCTAATCTAGACGGGATATACCGATCCCTGAGCGCGCTTATATCGATTCCGGAACTCCACCAACCCCAACGGAGTTCCGGAATCGACATGGCAAGCTGCGGACATCGATCCCGCGCGGTGAGGACGGGTGAGTAAATCGATTTTAGATATTCGACTTCAGCTACGTTATTCACGTAGCTGAAATTGCGTATCTAAAATCGATTTTACCCCATAGTGTAAACCAGCCCAGAGAAGTGGAGCACTTGAATGAAACCTGCAGCTCTCTGAACAGTTTATATACCGAGTAGGGTCAACATTAATGACCAAACAGCATTCCCTGCAAGGGGAAGTATTTCCCACTTCTCACTCTCCATCTCCCGACTATCAGCATTGTCTCCAACAGGCTGTGGCCCTTTGTTTACTGAGCTCTTTCCTGCAGCTCCTAATCACCAAATGGTTCAATATTGTGCTATCCAATGAGTAACCCAGCATAAAGTACATACAAACAAGCTGATTTTTCAGATGGATCTGCACAATAGTTCCTTTTTTAATTGCATTTGCCATTACTGGAAATGTTCTAAGCAGCTCCATGCATAACACACATTTAATTGTACCTGTATTGTAGTGATAACACCACGGAATGGTAATTGTCTGTATTTGTAGCATGTGGGAGCCAATTCATTCCGGGTATTTCAGTGCAGTTTATTAACTGGGAAGATTGGGTAGCTGGAATCTCCTTTATTAAAGTTATTGGCTGCCCTGTAGCAACTGAAATAAATTGTGATAATAGCGAGAACAAATTAGCTTGCATATGAATTAGCTGTTAAATGAAAAAAAAGAGGAAATAAACCTTCACTTGGTATATAAGACATCTTTCTTTGGAAACTATAAAACTATCAACAAAGAATGTAAAGGAGAGGAGACTTTCTAATCAAAGGACCGTGTGTTATCCTGTATAACCTTCAGGCCTGGGACTGAATTTAGGATTTCCTTGAATTTAGCAGGCCTGAAATGAGCATCATAGAATATCAGGGTTGGAAAGACCTCAGGAGGTCATCTAGTCTAACCCCCTGCTCAGAGCAGAACTAATCCCCAGACAGATTTTTACCCCAGTTCCCTAAAAAGCCCCCTTTAGGATTGAACTCGTAATCTGGGTTTAGCAGGCCAATGCTCAAACCACTGAGCTATCTCTCTTCCCTGATTATAATGTTCAAGGTCAGATTCAGTCTTGGTGAACTCCATAGATGTACAGCAGAGTTGCTCCCACTTACATTAAGGCTAATTTTGGTTTAGTAGTTTTTGGAGATTGCTCCTCTGTCTGAAAATTATGGGCCTGATCCAAAGCCCATTGAAGCCAATGGAAAGATTCCTAATGACTTCAAGTATCAGAGGGATAGCCGTGTTAGTCTGTATCCACAAAAACAATGAATGAGTCCAGTGGCACCTTAAAGACTAACACATTTATTTGGGCAAAAGCTTTTGTGGGTAAAAACCCACTTCTTCAGATGCATGGAGTGAAACTTACAGGTACAGGCATAAATATATTGGCACATGAGAGAAGGGAGTTACTTTACAGTGGAGAACCAATGTTGAAGGCCAATTCAGTCAGGATGGATGTGGTCCACTCCCAATAATTGATGAAGAGGTGTCAATACCAAGAGCGAGAAAATTGCTTTTGTAGTGAGCCAGCCACTCCCAGTCCCTATTCAAGCCCAAATTGATGGTGTTAAGTTTTTAGTTTCTCTTTGAAAGTTTGTTTTTGAAGAGTTTTTTTTGTTGAAGAATGGCTACTTTTAAATCTGTTATTGAATGTCTAGGGAGATTGAAGTGTTCTCTACTGACTTTTGTATGTTACCATTCCTGATGTTTGATTTGTGTCCATTTATCCTTTTATGTAGAGATTGTCCATTTTGGCCAATGTACATGGCAGATGGCCATTGCTGGCACACGAAGGCATATATCACATTACATTGTTCTAATGACTTCAATGGGTTTTAATCAGGCCTTATATTAGTCACTCTGAGGACTGGTCTTCACTACAGGGAGATTGACACTGCTGCGATCGATGCAGCAGTGGTTGATTTAGTGGATCTAGTGAAGAGCTGCTAAATTGACCACAGAGCACTCTCCAGTCAACCCCGATACTCCAGCTCCCCAAGAAGATTAAGGTAAGTCTACCGGAGAGCGTTTCCCATCAACGCAATGCAGCAAAGACACCACAGTAAGTTAACCTAAGCTACGTCAACTCCAGCTACGTTATTCAAGTAGCTGGAGTGGGTAATTTAGGTCAACTTAGTCTGATAGTGAACACAAGCTCTCATCTTCTCCTTTTTAATTGCATGGGAAAAATCCTAAGAACCCAAAAAATCCAGACAGAATGGGATAGATTCCAATCTTTTACACCAGTGGTAATCCAGAATGACTCCATTGACCTCAACTCAGTTCTTCTGGGTTTGCACCAGTATGACTGGGATGACATAGATCAGGATGTGAATGTAGGCATGATACATGGACTATATGGCTCAAATGTAAAACGTGTTGGTGGTGGGGGGAGGATTTCCCAAGAGGATAAGTAGAATTACTCATTAACGCAGAAAGAAGTGGTTAAATGGGATCTGATCTGAGAGCAGACGAGTTGGGTGGTTTAGAAAGGATAGGGAGGGGAACTTAGTGGGCCATATATCCATAGGAGCTAGCAGTGGAGAAAGAGAAAGAGTTTAGCTAAAAGGCACATTTAGGCCTTGTGCAGATGGCAGGGGACAGTCCTGACCTGGGTACCACTGGCTTCGCTTTGTTGGTACAATATGGCATTTCCGTCAATAGCAGACCATGAGGTAACCTCTTGCAATAAAACAGCAGTGGTTTTTTGGACAAACTGACTGGGAAATGCAGTGATTCGACTAATTTTGCTCCTGCACCCCCTCCCCCCCCTTACTGTTGTGTAACAAATTTCATACACAGGCCTAAAACTAATTCTCTGTAAACATTCTACAAACAAAATCACTGTGTGCATTACTGTTTGTGAAAAGCAAGTGCTGAAAGGGTGGGAAAATAGCAAATCAAGATTCATTTTTGGGGGGGTTTTTAAATTGCCAAACTTGCTATTTCACAATAGTTTGATAAACTGTATGAAATGAGCTGGTTTTCTCGGTCCACTTGTTGTGTCCCTACCATTACTACGGATCTTTTGGTCAGTGTTATGCAGCGAGACAAAGGAATTGAAAGTGCAGTTTATACCACCAATCTTTTCATCTTTCCAGGTGGCCCCTGCAAATCAAGGGCATGCATGGAGTCAGGTGAAGGAAGCTGATGCAGCTATTGTCCATGCAAATCCTGCTTTATGGATAGGAGCCTTTAATTTTCAGTACTAAAAACAATATGCATTCAAGCCATAAGCCAGCCTGTTGCACCCTAACTCACAGAGATGGAACAGTTACTTACGCAAGTAGTCTACCAGAAGTCAGTGACATTTGCTCACTCTTGTGAGTAAAAGCCTGCACTTTGCTCCAAACTGAGCAGAAATTATACCAGCCATTCACATTATTCGCACCGATGGATAACTGTGTTTCTTTTCTTTTCTTTTCTTTTCAATTTGTTTGTTCAGTAAAGCAACAATTATTATGAGGATTCTCCATTTCTGTAGGAGAAAGCAGAAAAGGAGGAGGCTGTTCCAATTCAGGGCTTAATCTTGCAACCACTTAAGCGTATAACTTTACCATTCACTTCACTGAGACGACTAACATGAGTGAATTTTTAAATGCAGGATCAAGCTCTTGGTTTCTAAAACCATTATAAATCTAGATTATTCGTATGTTTTTCTCACCTAGCTCTTTTGATTAGCCTGTGATTTGGGTAATAACTTGTTAATATATGATACATGCATTTTTTTTCCTTTTTGCATTTGATTTAGTTTCTAAATGTGTCTACAAGATGAATGCTACATTTCTACCAAAACAAACCATTAAAGTACAAGACACAACTGCTACTAACTTACAACATGGGCACGGTGCCAGCCTTTGTAAACGGCTGTACAAGCATAGGATTCATAAGGCAGATTCTCAACTGGAGTAAATCAGCATGGCTCCATTGACTTCAGTGGCACTATACTGATTATTTTCCCCAGCTGAGGATCTGGTTCGAATGATAAAAAAAAAATGGTTAGAATGATTTATGTAGTCATCATCCTAACCCAAAAAATGCTTCTATAAAATTCCTCAAGACACACCTCTAAGGAGCAGGATTTTTTCAAATACTTGTTCTCTTAATTCTGCTTAGGACTGGCGCCTGTAGTTCTTACTCCCTCCATATGCCCATTGACCTCATTGTGAGCTTTGCTGGAGATAGGAACAGCAGCAATTACTGGTCAGTGGATTCGGTAGCTAATTGTTACCTCAGGCTGGAGCTATCAGCTGAAATTTAGACTGAGAGCCTGTCACCCCACTCGCAGAACTGTGTTTTCATTCTGTAGTTGTTCCAACGTTTAGTAATCAATACCATCTGTAATGTAGATGTGCTTTGTTTAGAGATCAGCGGAGCAGGGGGTCAGTTTCCTCCAAACCACATACTGACAATGTTGGAAAAGACGTGTCACTTCAGGGTTCCAGCCGTATCAAAGTAATCGCATTGCGGGGTAGTGGTTTTCCTGCCCCCTTCCCTGCAAGTTTCATGTGTACATTTTGTCCTTTGAGTGAAAGCTAATATAATATGATTTCCCTATATGCACATCACACAGATTGATCTGCATTTACTTGTAACAGAAAACACATGGCTGGTCATGGCTTTCGAAAAATAAAAAGGATTACAGAAACCCCAGACCATGACTGAAAAGAGTTATTCAGCCTCTGCATTGTATTATTTAGCTTCACGGCGGAGCAGCTACCTAATCTAACATACAACAGGCCATCTATAATCAAAGAGATTTCTGCTGCCTCACTTGTCCTGGAACTGTTGCTTAAGAGTCTTGCACAATGATAACCCTGTGCTCACTTTGCAGAAGGAAAGTAGTACCAAAAGGAATGCCCATGTAGGAAAACCATTAGGAGACTGATTTAAATGACATCTGACAAGAGGATTTAAAGCAACTGCAATTAGGTGGCCTTCAGAAAGCAGATAACTGTTACAGGTACAAATGCTTTATTCTGCTTGGAACATTGCAATCTTCTTCTGGTCTAGATAATAACCTACTCCGTTTTCTGAAATGGCAGAATGATTTCCAGCAGTGCTCCTACTTTACACCTAATTGTAATTCAAGGAAGTCAAGCTGCTGAATATTTCCACTGTTCTCCTATTCCAGCAAGATTGTTCTACCATGAACTAGTCGGCTGGCACAGTGCATGAGAAAATTACTTTCTGAAATACTGAGCTACAAAACATTACCTTAAGTATTATCTTTGGACAGAATTTCAAGCCACAGATGAAGTAGGTGCATATATCAGTCTCTCTCCTTTTCTTTATTGTTTGTTTTTGTTTGATTTTTAAGAAATTCATTCAGACTCTTGCTTGTTTGTGTTTCATAGTTCCTGGGCTGGTCAAATTGATAGATAACTCTAAATAATGAATCCCATGACTGCACTATTGAAATTATCTCAACCACCAAAATGTCTGTTTAATCTACATCAGGGTGTCTGCGCACCTTTTGTGCCCAGATAAACCAGCTAAGCATAACAAAGTAACTCCAACATTCATTTCCAAAGATCAGAAAAGCATTTGGCTTGTCTTACTGGAGCTCTATGGCTGGCAGCTGTCTGGCAGCCCTTCTGATAGGAAAAAGAAAAAAGGAAACTTCTTCCTCTAAACAAAATAAGCATTTTATTAAAATCTCAGATTTTTTTTCAAACATTTTTGCAAGACAATGTTCTTAATGAAGTAATTACTGTGTTTTGTTTTGTTTTTTATAAATAACACGCCTCATTTGTTTAATCGTCTTTTTTTCTCATGGCAGATACCTATCTGAGCTAACCAAAAAACCACGATATGGGCAAAATTCTGGTCTGATGCTGGGAAAGGGCAGCAGCCTAGAAGAAGTAGAGCAGAGATGGGCCAGAGCCATCCTGCCTGCTTACATTATGTGTAGGGGCCAAGGCCACAATCCCAAGCTATCTGACTAGTGAGTCTTGAAGCTACGAAGCACTGTCTATATAGGACAGGATAAGCTTGGGGCGAGGAAGAGGGAGTGTTCAATATTCTTTCTAGAGCCTAAAAGCTGCTCCAGAAGCTACTTAAAGCTCTGATTCTGCAGCAAGGTCTGCATGGGCACACCCCTGCTCCCACTGCAATCAGTGGGTCTCTGTAACGGTTCAAGGGTCTTTTTGTGCAAGTGGCACTGCAGGGCCTATGCCTTAATTTGCTCTGCGAAGGAGCAGCATGTATTCTTTGCTGCTGACAGCAATGTGTGTGTAGTGGTCAGGGATCACTGGTTGACCAGTGTCTTCAAACCATGAAGACCTATTAGATCATTAGTTAGGCCTGCACAGCAATCATGCTCCTTGTTCCCTCTCTTAAGGTACAGCAACACTGCAAAACAGACCTGCAGCATGGGCTACGAGGTCATAAAATTGCAGTGTAGATGTTCAGGAGCGGGCTGGAGACTGGGTTTTAAGGTTCAGAGGCAGGGAGGTTTCAGAGTCTGAGTGGTTTGAGCATTAGTCTGCTAAACCCAGGGTTGTGAGTTCAACCCTTGAGAGGGCCATTTAGGGAACTACAGTACACATCTGTCTGGGGACTGGTCCTGCTTTGAGCAAGGGATTGGACTAGATGACCTCCTAACATTCTATGACTCTCCAACCTCAGCCCAAATGTCTACACTGCTACTTCTAGCCCCACAGCCTGACACCAGCAAGCCCAAGTCAGCTGACTTTGACTCAGTGCCATGGATTTTTTTATCTCAGTGTAGGCACACCCACTTGAATTGGCCAAAACTCCATCCTTCATATAGGTGGGGAGTGTTTATTAGAAACATAACACAAACAAGTGACCTTTGAATCCTTCCAGGCATTTGACGGGAAACAACAACATGAAACAGTTTCCACCAGAGTGAAGTCATTTGAGTCTACATTTCTGGATTCTGCTGCAAACCTTAATTAACACACACCAATAAAAAAGCACAACCAAAGCATTGCTGCTTTTCGTTCCATTGAGACACTGGAATAAAAAATATTTGTCATTCAGTAGACAAGCTACTCAACACAAGATAAAAAAGAACCAGAAAAACTAACATCCAAAAACTAAGTGGTTCATTAATCACAAAGTGCAGCGAATAACAATATTTTTTTAAAAAATCAAGGAAGACATTGGCACATTAGCATTCGTGGTAGGGTTTTACAGCGGTAACCACTACTGTGCCAAGAACAATGCCTTACTGGAACCTGTTTCACTCCGAACAATCTTTCCTGGAATGAGTTCTGTTGAATTTTTCATTTGTTTCACTATACTGTGTGTTTGGTTTTTTGCCACCCTGAGCAGTCAAACTGGCTGTGTTATGCAGTTGGATGCTAATAAAATGTAACAAAACTATAAAAAATGTTTATTGAATTGTACTGAATAAATGTTTGTGTGTGTGTGTATACATATATATATATATATAATATAACACACCAAACATATTCCCTACTGCTGTATGTTTTCTGTTTGAAGTGGTTTTGGACATTTGGAGTTTATTATAGACTCAAAGCATTTGGTCATTTGCCAGTAAGGGATATAAATAAGAGAGGTGTGGAACATTTATTCTCATAAAATATATGACAGAGCCAGAGTACAGCACTGCCCAGATATTTGTATTTTATATTTAAATTAGACATTTAAAACATAAAAATCTCTTTGGAAGAAATGTAGTGGGATCTTCTTGTCATAGGAGCTAGAGACTTATGCAGTTCATCTGCCTGACAGTGAAGGCTTGTTCCCCCTACAATACATTTGCTAGTGTGTTGTCCATTCTAATGTGAAAAGTCCCAAGTGATGGGATTTCCATCATTTCCTCTAATAAATCTTTCTTTTGTGGGTTCAAATTTTTATGTCCAACCTTAGATGTTGATATGTCATCTTTTTTCACACACCATTTTTATACTGCAGTAGTACAAAGAGTTTCATATAACAAAAGAAGGGTTGTTTGCCCACTGCAGTTCATTGAAACAATCCAGGATTTTCATTTGACTTCATTATATACAGTGTCACAATAGCAGAGTTCTTCATCCAGCAGGTTCCATTGTTCCAGGGATTCTGAATCATGTAAGGTCAAATAGGAAGCTTCTCCCTTGTGTATGTGTTTCTAGCTTTCACTGCAATTATTTATTAATATTACTGTATATTAGTTATAATATGTCAAGTTCCCTCCTCCACTCTGAACTTTACGGAACAGATGTGGGAACCTGCATAAACACCTCTAAGCTTAACTACCAGCTTAGATCTGGTTTCACTGCCACCATCCAGATTTCTCAGTGTCTGGAACACCCTCTTTTCCCCCAAAATCTTCCCCTCCCTGGGTAGCCTTGAGAGACTTCTTCACCAAGTTCCTGGTGAACACGGATCTAACCCCTTGGATCTTAACACAAGGAGAATTTAACCATCCCCCCCTCCTTTCCCCCACCAATTCCTGGTGAGTCCAGATCCAATCCCCTTGAATCTTAAAACAAGGAAAAATCAATCAGGTTCTTAAAAAAGAAGGCTTTTAATTAAAGAAAGAAAGGTAAAAAATGAATCTCTGTAAAATCAGGATGGAAAATACTTACAGAGTAATCAAAGATTCCTAGAGCCGAGGAACCCCTCTAACGACTTAGGTTCAAAGTTAAGCAAACAGAGGTAAAATCCTCTCAGCAAAAAGGAACACTTACCAGTTGAGAAACAAAAATTAAACTAACACGCCTTGCCTGGCTGTTACTTACAAGTTTGAAATATGAGAGACTTGTCCAGAAAGATTTGGAGAACATGGATTGATGTCTGGTCCCTCTTAGTCCCAAGAGCGAACAACCCCAAAACAAAGAGCACAAAGACTTTCCCCCACCAAGATTTGAAAGTATCTTGTCCCCTTATTGGTCCTTTGGGTCAGGTGTCAGCCAGGTTTCCTGAGCTTTTTAACCCTTTACAGGTAAAAGGATTTTGGTGTCTCTGGCCATGACGGATTTTATAGTATTGTACACAGGAGGGCTGTTCCCTTCCCTTTATAGTTATGACATACTACATGGTACTATACTGACAGACAAGACAGGTCACTGTCCCAAGCAGGTTATAGTCTCAAGCAAAAAAAAGACACCTAGGAAGTTACATACACAAACACTACAAGAAAAGAACACTAGTTAGGTTGTAAAATGAAATATTCAGAAGTTAGGAAATGACAGATTTACAGATGCCATGAGTTAGACAACTAACTCCCATTAATTTTTAATAAGAGTTAGGTGCCTAACCTCCTTAAGTGCTTTTGTAAATTGCACTAAAGACCTATCTGAATCTTTAAGCCCTTGAACACCTTTGATTATCTGCCCCATGTGGTCTTAAAGACATAATATATGCATAGAACTGCAGTAAAGGCAGTAGTATAAGCAAAGGTAGCATGG
Source organism: Chelonoidis abingdonii (assembly GCF_003597395.2). Classification (NCBI taxonomy): domain Eukaryota; kingdom Metazoa; phylum Chordata; order Testudines; family Testudinidae; genus Chelonoidis; species Chelonoidis abingdonii. The sequence goes on along the minus strand of NC_133772.1, from coordinate 135,422,033 downwards.
ATACTGTGTATTTCATCCCTACCATTATTCTTCCCATACTGTTGTACAGCTGCGAAACATGGACACTACGCCACTCAGATTGGACAAAGCGGGAGGCTTTCCACACAAAATGTCATTGTCGTATATTGGGCATAAAGTGGAATGACTTCATCTGTAATGCAGATGTTTATGGTCGCTCGGATCTACAGACTATTGGGGCCATTGTCCGCAGATGGCGCCTTATGCTTTTCGGACATGTTGCAAGGATGTCACAAGACTTTCCAGTGAATGCCGTTCTCCGGGGGACTTGTAACATCCAGGATAAAATTCCATCAACCAAGGGGTAGAGATGGCCCAGATGCAGAACCCCCATTACATGGTTCATCAAGTCTGTTCCAATGTTGGACTCTCAGGCCATCAAGCCTTTGCGGTTGCGCAGGAATGGACCAAATGGTGAACAATCACAACAACTGACTGTCTGGCTAAGTGTTGAAGAAGAAGATTATTCTTTGCACGTGTCAGTTTTTACATGTATTTGGATGCCATACAGATCCACAACCAATCTCTGTGCATTGGGTTGTGTCGGGTTTTCTGTCTGCAAAGATCTGAGCATGTACTTCCAGTCCAAAATTAATTTTATATTAAGGAAAACAATAAAGAACAAAAATCCCATCACTGGCAGAGAGCTTCTTTGGTGTATTCATCTTTAAAAGGCTAGAAACTACCTTGAGAACAAAATGGCTGCTGAGCTCTGTTCATGAGGAAAGTGCTTAGAAATTGAAAGGCACACAGAAACTGAAGGCATAACAGTATCCTAGCTATATACCCCACAGTTTAAAATTACTGCTTTTTTTATCTGCTATGTGAGATATTTGTCTAAATTGCTTATGGTCAGGATACTTATTGTCCAACTTGCATATAAATCATCTAGTTAATCTGCTGTAAATTGAGGGAATAGGGACTCTGAGTAATTTCTCTCTTCCCTCCTCCTCTGTGCAACACGCCATATGCCTCTGAGCAGAACAACACCACCACAGCTAAAAGAGATCTAACTCAACTACCCCCTGTTTTCATTAGCCATTCCATGCCTCTCTGCAGCCTAGTGTCCTTCCTTCAAAAGAGACACAAAACCAAGGTCAAGTATCAGAGGTGTAGCCGTTTTAGTCTGGATCTGTAAAAGCAGCAAAGAATCCTGTGGCACCTTATAGACTAACAGACATTTTGGAGCATGAGCTTTCGTGAGTGAATACTCACTTTGCCTGCATCTGATGAAGTGGGTATTCACCCATGAAAGCTCATGCTCCAATACGTCTGTTAGTCTATAAAACCAAGGTCTTCGCTACTTGTGGTAATTAAAACTCTGATAGCCCTTTTCTCAAAAGTGGGGATATTAGCCGTGGTATCCTGGCCAAATTCCAATGTGTATAATTACATTCTGCTTACCTAGAATTCCCCCTGCAGCTGAAGGTGGCTAAGGTATTTTATGCTCTCTTTTCTAAGGTGTATATAGTGTTGCTGTGCTCTAGTAATGGGGCAGAGGTACGGGTGGGGTCACTTTCTATTCTGATGGCGACTGTACTACAGTAATGGCTGGAGTAATCCTTATGCTCTGTCACACGGTTTATCAGGTGTGTGAAGTTCAGTGGAATCTTTGAATGAAAGCTGCTGTGCAAAGGCCAGCTTGCAGCCCCTGGCTTGCACAGCCATATGAGAGAGGAAGGGGGTGTAAAACTACCTGGTTTGTGGGTAATAGCACAGGGAGGAGAACAATCTCCACTGACCTGCTATGCCCCCACCCTGCATGAGTGAGGTGAATTGGGGTGTGTGTGGAATATCCCCGTCCCAGGGCACCAACTGACACAGCTTCGCTAGACAAAGCAGACTGTCTTACAGCAAAGCCACAGCTAGGTGCTAAATGTCATGTGTTGTGCTGACTCCCCCCAGCACTAGGTCTCCTCTCATTATAGAAGTTTTCCTGCTATCCAGGTGTTGGGTGAACACGAGGGGCTGACTGACATCATGCAAGGTTAGGATCAAGCAAGGTAAGAGTGAGGTGATGCACAATGGCAGGGGGAAGAATGCTGAACAACTGACAGATGCTGACTGCTGATCTTCATTCAAGTGAACCTGCCTTTTGACTGTCAAAATGATGTACAACCTTGGGGTCTGACTGGATTGATCCCACATTCCCAGATAGCATCCATGGCCTATGTTCATCTTAAAATGCCCATTTTCATTTTAATCTGACCAAGAAATTACACTCTTTCCTTTCAGATCCACCCTGACCACAGTCAGCCATGTCTTTGTCACCTGTACTTGGGCTTATCTTGGAGGGTCATCCAGAAGTGGCAGATAGTATGAAACACAATGGTCCGTCTAAGTAGAGGAGCACATCTCTCCAGGGCTGCTCAGTCTGCATTGTCCAACAATCCATCACTGCCAATTCAAGCATCAGGCTGCTACCTGTAAACCCTTGAAAAGTCAATGACTCCTCTGTCTGAGAGGCTGCCACCTCAGCAACTGATTAATGGGGACGTTCCAACTTACATCTCAAAGTCTGCCTAGAAAATTATGGCCTGACCTGCAGGGTGTTGGGAATTTCCAGAGAAGTGCTGAGCACCCTCAGCTCCCAGGGAGCTCACTGGAGATTTTCCACTATCTTCTAGGATTAAGCTCCTATTGATCCTAGAAACTGGGTCTTGTTTGGTGGGCTAGGACCTTTGTGGATATAAACTGGTGGTGTTCTATTGAAGTCAATGGAGCTACTCTGATTTACAGCAGCTGAATCTGTTAATAAAGGCTCCTCTCACCTGTGGCTGAGTCGTAACAATCACCAAAACAGTCTTTTCTTGTGGTGTTCTATTACTTCTGTGTCTGGCCTCAGCCAAACGCAGGCAGCGAAGAGGCCTGCAAACTTTTTTGACCCTCAGAAAGGTCTGGGTTTGCTTTGCTTCAAGTTTTTGGATCAGGTCTTATTACAAAGCATAGTTAGTTTGCCTGTCCCTGCTATTAACTTCTCAAATTGTGTGATATTTATGTTGGTCCTGGTGTGTTTATCTGCAAGATGACTTTATTTGCCCTAGAGCTCAGATCCCAGCCTAATCCTGGGTTATTATGATTTGTTTGTTTTATCTCTTTCTCAAAGATTTATACTCTGAAACTCCTTCAGTGACACTAACAAAGATTTGATAGCTCAGGTGATAAACCAGCTTTGCTGGTAAGTTTCTTATAAAACTTCATTACAAATGAAATTAATCATTGTGGGTTTTCATGCAAAGAGAAGACAGGGGCGGCTGTTTGATAGACTGTGCTCAAAGAGCTGGGCAAGCTTTATATCACTCTAGTTTATATGATAATAAAAAATTACGGCATAAGACCAAGGTCATATCATAACATGTAAGCAACAGCAAAGTTTTCTGGTAATACATCCCCCTGGGAAGCCTGCCTCAACTTTATTACTCATTATTGTAGCCATTTGGCCACTTCTTATGCACTCCCAAAATATTGGAGACTCAGTTTACATCTCTGAACAGTAAACAGTATGCTGTGGTTAGATAATTAAATTACTATATGGCAACTTCTTGTTAACTAGGGTAAAAGCTCTTTGCAAAGCCTGCATGAATTTAGGGATTTCAAAAGCACAAAGCCTCTGCTGAGTGGGTTTTCAACTAACATGATGATGTGGTTACTGTATATATTATCATTTACATTCTTATTTATCTGTCCGACCCGTTCAATCCTTTGAAATTCCTCAGAGACTCTAGAAATAAAGCAGGTTCTGTAGGGAGAAGAGAATAGACCAGCTTGTTATGTTCCTAAATCCTCTGCCTATCGGAAAGTATAATTGCATTGAAAAGCTTTGCTGTCCTGGAACTCACAATGAATATAGCACTTGTCTTTTTGTACAGAGCAGGGGGAAATGTGTTTAATAAAATATTTCCTGTGAGTATCTATAGGCACGTGAAAGGCAATAATAGAGGGGTCTCTGGACTTTGTCGAAGACAGATTCTGTCCTAGTGTGGATCTGTCAGGCCAAAATGGAATTGCTAAGCAGTGTATGCCCCTTAGGCACTCAAGCAAAGACTATAACTTGCACCTTCAGAAGCCCTGCCCATCTAGTTAATTCTCATCTGCAATTCTGGCAAATGAATATTATACCACTGAGACTTGAACCTGAGTTTCCAGGCCCGGTGAGTACAAGCCATTGAACCATAAACAGCTGTTTGCACATGTGTGTGTTTCATTCACAGAAGATAGCTGTGTTTCAAAATGTAGCCTATAAAAACATGGGGGAAAAGAGGATGAAACTAGCATAGGAATTACACCCAGAAAGGGCACTGTGTCCTCTACAACTCTAAGGACTTAGGGGTTCAACATTTTGATGTTGCTAAATCAGGAATCTATTATTGCTGCAATTACTTCACAAACCAAAACAACGGCATCCCTCGACCCCCAAGTAATAGTCCACGGAGATGCAATATTAAGAGCAATCGATAAGTCTATTGTCACTTTCTTTTCACATATTACAGATTGCAAAGCTGATTCTTGTTATTAGGGCCACATCTCAGCAAATGTAAAAGGGCAAAGTTCCATGAACTCTGCCAGTTTATACCAGCTGCAGACAGTATGGCATTTCTCTGCAGTTAAAAAGGAAGAGGACAGTATTCAGTTAATCCTGTGAGGCAAATTTATTGTTTTTAACGTCTTTTGAACAAGAACAAAACAGAAATTGAACAGATTTAAGAACTTCAATCTTCAAACTCGGACTGGATATATACCAACGTGCAGAGTTTTAAAGCAAGCATATACAGCAGTTTAGCAGAGAAATCTAATACTGGCATGAGTGCATATACACTTTTTTTCACACCAGGAAAGAATCACAGCATCATTGAACTTTAGGGTTAGAAAGGACCGCAATGGTTATCTAGTCTAACCCCCAAGAGATCACATGTTTAAGCTTCCTGTGTGATAAAGTTGTAGTTGCTACCATTTTTCTGCATTTAGCCAGAAGTAATAAAAATGAATGGCAGTGCAGAAAGACTTGGGGCCAAACCTGCAGTCCCTACAAAGGGAAAACTCCCATGAATTTCAGTTAAATTGTGACTGAATAATGACAGCAATATCTGACGGATGGTAAGCCTTCCATCTAGCTATTTGTGCCTATCCATTGCGTGCCTATGAATATCACCATCATCTTTTTCAGACAGACAAATGAAAAATATTATATTTTTAATGGTAGAGGTGCTAAGGCATAGCCCACTCCACATCCCTAGTGAAGATTCAGCTGGAGGACAAGAAAACCGTTATTATATACTTCACCCGACTTGGTGTCTCAGTGCCAGATCCTCAGATGACATAAACCAGATTATCTCCACTGACAGATCAGATGAAGATTTGGGCCCCCATCTCTCCCTGGCCTTGTGTGTGGTCCTTGTGAAGATACAGAGTATCATTCAAATTAAATGCGAACATTTGCGAGTGCACACTAAAGGGCAGAGAGACCAGTTTTGTCATTGGTTGAATGTGCCCAAACCCCATTGAATCCATTGGGGATAGCGAGTGAGCAGCGTCCGTTCTAGGCATCAGCAAAGCAAGCACCTGCTTGGGGAAGCCCATTTGCTGAGAACTAACAGGGGGCCGTGGGAGCTGTAGTTCCTTGGTTAGCTCCCTGCCGTTAGAGCCAGCCCTGGAGCAGGGAAAGAACTACATTTCCCAGCATTCCCTTGACCACTACCAACTGGAAAGGAAGGAGGGGGACCTCATGCGGCAGCGTGCTGTGAATGGTAGGGAGACCGTATTTTAACATTCAAAAAACAGGACACTCCAGGGGGAGGGAAGCCCACCCTGCCACCATCCACTTCCTCTGACTGCCCCCCACAGAAACCCCAACCCATCCAACCCCCCTGCTCCCTGTCTCTTGATCACCCCCTCCCGGGACCCCTGCCCCTATTTAAGCACCGCTGGTCCTTGTCCCCTGATTGCCCCCTCCCGGGACCCCTGCCCCTAACTGCCCCCCAGGACCCCACCCCTTATCTAAGCACCGATGTTCCTTGTCCCCGATTGTCCCCTCCCGGGACCCCTGCCCCTAACTGCCCCCCAGGACACTACCCCCTATCTAAGCCTCCTTTCTCCTTGTCCCCAATTGCATCCTCCTGAAACCCCCCCAGCTTCCCCCAGGACCTCACCCCCTACCTGTCCCCTGACAAACCCCTGGGATTCCCATGCCTATCCAACCACTGCCTTTCCCCTGACTGCTCCCCCAACCTCTGCTCCATCCAACCCCCCCTGCTCCCTGTCCCCTGACTGCCCTCCCGGAATCCCGTACCCCATCTCCAACCCCCAGCCCCCTTACCATGCCACTCAGACCAGCGTGTCTGGCTCCGCGCAGCTCCAGACACGCTGCTGCATACATAGTGCCGTGCTCCCCCGCTCCCAGCACCTGCCTTCCAGATTTGAACACTTCAAATTTCAGGAGTGCTCAAGCTCAGTTTGGGCAGCTGGTACTTCATTTCTCCCAAATCAAATATACTGATCGACTGTAATTTGCTGTAGAAAAAGTAGGATAAAATTGAGCAAGAAATGCTTCCCAGTGGTT
>NC_133772.1:135397272-135415176 GCF_003597395.2 Chelonoidis abingdonii | reverse complement strand
GAACCTCAGAGCCTGATCGAGGCAGCAGGCGAGTGGTGCGTGAGAGGGCGGTATTGTGGGAGGGGGCACTGGTGGGAAATAGGTGGGTGAGAGCCCAGCGCTTTGGTGCTGGGGTGGCAGGGGGTGTGGGTGGCGGGGGAGAGCCCAGGGCTGAGGCAGCAGGGGGGTATGAGGGGGAGTCCAGGGCTGGGACGGAGGGCAGCCAAAAATTTTTTTGCTTGGGGTGGCAAAAAACCTAGAGCTGTCCCTGCATGTGAGTAATAGAGAGCAGGAGATAGCCCATTGAGTTTTCTTTATGCTGACCTATATTTTCCAGTTTAACATTAATTTTTAACATGGTTTGTTTAGCTTGATCGTAATTTTTAAATCATACTCTTCTCTCTTGCCCTCCAAATTCCTCCTTGGATCCATCTAGTAAAGATCACTGTCCTCACTGTACGGAAGTGGCCGGGGAGGGAGCGCACTATATATAAAACGTAGTTTATTCCCATCTTGTGCCTAGCAGTTTTAACCATATCTTCAGTTTACTGTCCAAAGAAGTAACACAACAAAGTGCCTATTACAACACTATGAGTGTCAAACCCTACTGACGCCTTGCCCGCTTATTTTCAGACTTCAATAACAACCATGAAACTTGATTGAGCAGCTTGACATTTACAAATAGGTGCTTGTTAAAAACAGTTCCTCCCAACTTAATTAACACTAAACCCTTTAGGTGTTCCACCACCTACATATTAAAACAGCTGTCCTTTTCCCTGAAATTGAAGTAAACTAGAAGTAAGCTTCAATAAAACCAATGGACTATGACGTCTTCCAAGCACAACTATAATGAAATGTTACTGCTGTAATATCCAGCTAAATAAAGACTGGTGAGCTGGATAGGCCAGCTGCAGTAGCAGATGCAGACAGGATCATGGGCTTTAAACAATGCTATCGCTGAATAAACACAGACTAGGAGATAACATTTCTACACCTCCCCAGTTTCCATGAAATAAGGTTTTGTTATTCTAAATCCAAAGCTGATAATCTTCTCAATATCAAATGAATAGCAGTAATTGTTCCATAACTGGTATCATAAACTACCATTAGTCAGGAACATTTGGGATTTTGTGATGCCCTGCATTGAAAGTCACAGTTTACGTATTTGAAGAGACTGTACATTTTGGTTCGTGATAGAAGATCGCCATTTATATTTGCAAGACACTGCTAATTTCTGCCTATATGTTGTGCTTTTCTTTATATAATTGTTAATGCATGATCTGAATAAAGTGAGCAAATCTACAATCCCTACTCATGGAAGACCTCCCATTAATGCCTAATTAAAATGGAATAAAGCATTCAGAATCTGGCCCATTTATAGGACAAACACTATTATGCTTAGTAGAACTGGTCAGAAAACAGGATATTCTGAGATTATTCAATTTACTTTTGTTCCAAATTAGGACAAAAAATTTAAATCTCAGAATTTTTCATAAAATGAAATTTCTAAAAATATTTCATTTTGATAAAGTTGAAACATTTCACTTTGACTTTTATATATTATATAAAGTATAACACAGAAGTCAAAACAAAACATTTTGATAAATTCCCATGAAAATATCAACTGAGTCAATACAGTCTTGAAAGCAGTCTTTTCTGATGGAAAACTGTTTCACTGGAAAACTTTTGACCAGCTCTAATATTCAATATACAGTTTAGCAAGGCAGATCCATCAAAATATTAATGTTGCCGGGTTTGTGTTAAAAATTAACTTTGCTTCTCAGTCTAAGTGTCAACACATTTGGACCCAATCGTATATTCTACATCTAGTTTGTATTCCTACTGATGTTAAAAGATGCTTGGGCTTTGGGTTCAGACCTGGCTCATGTTTGTTTCCTCTATCTTTTATCACATACTTTGACTCTGTCTTGCAGTTTGCGCCAGTTCAGGAAAGTCCAACATGAATAAGGGTCCATCCATATAGATCCAATTGTAGGATCTAACTGTAATAACTAAGACTGGGCCAGATTCTGATACCCTTGCTCTTGTTGTGTAATGGTATCTTACACAACGAGCTGTCCCATTGAAATCAGCAAGACTACTTATGAAGTAAAGTACTCAAACGGAGGAGTAAGGATGGCACATTCTGGGCCCTATGTGCTTTATGGATGTATCTGGCAAGCATCTGAGCGTATTACCTGTAAGTATTAGAGTAGATAAATCACCACTAATCCACCATGTCAACTCATTTCTATTGTATGTGTAGAGAATGTGCTCTAAACTCAGGTAAATATTGAAGATGACACTTGAGGCACTGATGATGACAAGACACTGGGAAATCAATGGAATGTGCACTGATTTTGCTTTTAAAGATAAAACTTGCATATTATGTTTAAAAGCGTAATGAAAACAATCCATATAAATGAAATGAATTCATCCTGCAGGAATGCCACCCTATGTGTCTCAAGAGCGATCCAGATACCAACTGTGCTATTCCTCAGGTTGCTGCTCTTATAGAAGTCAATGGTAAAATTGCATTGACTTCATGGAGCATAAGACCGGGCCCCAGTACAAAGAAAAGGCTCTCAGGCTCTCTGTTTCACATCCCTTCTGTTTGTTCAAACCAAGAGGTCTTTATCTCTGTTGTAAAATCCTAATCTGTTGTTGAGAGTGGTTAAAATGCTACCAAAAAAAAAAAAGAAAAGAATTAGGGCCTTTTAATTTAAATAAACAGGAGGAAGCAATGGGACAGGACAGACAGATCCTTTCTTTTCATATGAATATCCTCTAGCAATCAACTTGGGCATAGACACCAGAAAAGGATACCTGAAAAGTAAATAAAGTTTCTTACCCTTTGGACCAAACATGATAGTTTATCTTTTAAGAACAAACTCAGGAACATTTTATTTCTTCCCTGGCATCTTATTACAGTGTTCTAAGCAGGGCTTCAGTGTTTACGATTGCTTATAACACATCACCAAACAATTAAAAAACACTTAAATTAAGATGATGGATTTGTAATGAATTTATTTAGTGAAATGATCCATGCATAGATCCCTACCAGATATCAGTTACGGATTTCACAGGGACTAAGGCAACATGAATCACCCAGAAATGGCAGGGCTGTTGCTGTCTTAGAGAGAAATCTTCCTACTGAAGCAATGTTGTGAGATAAGGGGCATTTATATTTGCAAAGCAGCGTGTATAGCCCCAGATATTTCCTGAATTCCGGTTACACAGGGGTGTTTCTGATTGCACAAAAATGTTCTTTCTCATAAGCCAGTTTTATTTATTTGATCATGCAGCAAAATCATAATCCTGAATGGCGGCATGACATCACACTTTGTTGCCAGGGGAATGAATATGGCATCACGAATTCAGCATTGCATCTTCATTGCTGGATGAATAATAGATGGAATTTTTTTTAACCACTGCTTTCCTAGCTTTGTCAAGAACAACGATTAAAAACATACACAAATGTAACCGACAGGTATTGCAATCTCACAGGCAAGAATTTTTTAATGCAACTTGCAGCTAAGGGCATGGCTATACTTGCAAATGTAGAGCGTTTTGAGTTAAACCAGCCTTTGTAGAGCGCAGTAGGGGAAGTGCTGCAGTCTGTCCACACTGACAGTTGCAAGGGCACTGGCGTGGCTACATTTGCGGCACTGGGAGTGGTGCATTATGAGCAGCTATCCCACAGAGCACCTCTTCCCATTCTGGTGCTGTGGCTTGTGGGAAGGGGGCGGGGGATGCGAGGCATTCTGGGTCCTGTCCCAATGCCCCGTGATGCATCAGTTCACATCCCTGCAATCCCTCTGCTTCCATCCGTATTTGGTGCCATCTTTCAATGTTTTTTGTGCTGCACACTCTGTCTTCCCTTTTTGGTCTGTGGGAATGGAGCCCAAACTGCTGTGGAATATGCTGACGAGTCTCACCAGCATGTTACGTTTGGCAATCAAGTACTCCTTAACATCCAAACTGACAGTGAGGACTCCCGATGATGATATCAACTCGAGTAACGCATATGACACGAGATTGCCGTGGGCATTTCATTGACATTAACACAGGCTGGCCAGGAAAGGTGCATGACGCACACATCTTTTGGAACACTGGCCTGTTCAGGAAGCTGCAAGCTGGGACTCTTTTCCCAGACCAGAAGATCACCGTAGGGGAAGTTGAAATGCCCATTGTGATCCTTGGAGACCCCACTTACCCTTTAATGCTGTGGCTCATGAAACCCTGCACAGAGAGCCTTGACAGCAGCAAGGAGTGGTTCAACAACAGGCTGAGTCAGTGCAGAATGACTGTGGAGTGTGCTTTTGGCCATTTAAAGAGCTGCTGGCACTCTCTGTTTGGGAAGCTGGACCTGGCTTATGACAGCATCCGCGCAGTTATATCGTGTGCTGTACCCTCCATAACATTTGTGAAAGGAAGGGTGAAAGATTCACTCGGGCATGGAACTCAGAGGTTCAACACCTAGAGGCTGAATTTGAACATCCAGAGAGCAGGGCTATTAGAGCGGCCCAGTGGAGGGCTGCAAGGATTAGGGATGTCCTGAGGAAACAATCTGAGGCTGAACACGACCAGTAATGTCTGGTGCCCTGCACGAGAGTGAAGTGCAGTGGTTCCAGTGTTAGTAGGAATCTGTGTTTGCTATGTTGATTTGCAATGCCTGTTGCTTTCCTGGGCTAAGGTATCTTTTACTTTATGCAATAATAAAGAACGTTTTCATAGCCAAAAAATCCATTTATTGAAAAGAAAATCCATTTATTGAAAAGAAACACAATTGCTTGGGAAACAGAAAGGGCAAGGGGGTGGGAATTTGCGTATGTCCTGTTATCATATTCAGCCTTCCTGTCAGGAGTGCTATGCAATGAATGCTGCACTTTAGGATGGGTAAGCTGCCTGATGATGGGGGTTGAGTGTAGTGGGTTAAGGGTCGTAGTTTTCAGGGCTGGGTGGTGAAGCTAAAGGTGTTGGAGGCAGCTGGTGGCGGTAAGAACCTGGATATTGGGGAAAGTGGGCTGGAGGTGATATGGGGGCACAAGGGAAAGAGTTTTGGGACAAGGGCTGCAGGGAGGCAGGGGCGGGGGCATGGTAGTACTCTGCCTGCATGGCTGTGAGTGCCTGGAGAGAGTCCGTTTGGTTCTCCATGATGCTTATCAGCTGCTCCATGCTTTGCTGCTGGAGCTCTGCGCTTTTGTGCCAGCACTCCTCATTCTGCTGGCGGATTCTCCTTTCTCTCCTCTACTCCTGCACTTTTAGATTCTCATTAAGTGACTGCTGCATTACTTCACGCAGCATGTCCTCTTTGCTTCTACATGGTCTTTTCCTGATTCTTTGCAGCCTGTCAGCTGGTGATAAGATGGACGGCTGAGATCTCAAGGTTGCATCTTTAAAGGCAAAATACAACACTTAACAGAGGCAGCATTGTTCATACCTGACAGAGCAATGATTCCCCCATACTTAAAGAGGGCAAGCACAGTCTACACAACAGCATAATTTGCCTGTCCCAAAGTGAGCGCACATAACCTACGGGAACCCTAAAATGGTGAATAAGCATAGGGGCAAAGGGGACTGATTGTTTCAGGGCTGTACTGTCCTCTGGGTTTCTCTGCCTTGGAGAGAGCCAACAGCTGCAGGGGGGCCCTATACTGAACACTGTCCCCACATTTTCCACAGGAGTTCGTCCTGGAAGATCTCTTGCTGCTGAGGGTGATCTGGGAAGCAAGGGAGGGTCTTCTACTACAATGTGGCTTCCACCCTGGCCCATATGCAGCTTGCCTGTGTGCAGGAATGGGCCCCCCGCCCCTTGCGACACAGTAGTGTGGACGTGTTAGCCTGCCTGGGACAAGAACCACAGTGGCTCTCCCAAGAGACCTGCACAAGCACATTGCCCATGTTCTGGATGAGACCTTTGAAGAGATCACTGAGGCCGATTACCGCGATGTGAGAGAGCATATCAACGCCCTATTCCGCATCTAGGCATGCATGCAGCCCTAACTCTCCTCACCCCAAGACCCCACACCGAATAACTTCATTCACAAAATAAAAGCTGCTTACCGGGAACCTCCTCTGGTGTTTGTCCTTCCCCAAGCACCGGCCGCTGCGACTGGCTACCTTCCTCCTGACTTGAAAACAGCTCCTGGCTGCACGCATCTAGGGATTCCAGGGTGTCTTCCTCCTCCTCAGCACCCTCGATCCTGCTTTTCTCCTCCTCCTCCTGCCTTGTTGAACTGGGCTCTGAAGTGACCATTGTGGTACTCAGAGTGGAGGTGGAGTTGCCCCCAAGTATCATGTCCAGCTCTTTGTAGAAATGGCAGGTCGCGGGAGCAGCACTGGAGCCGCTGTTTGCCTTGCCAGCTTTGCAGTAGGCATTCTGCAGCTCCTTCACTTTAAACCTTCAGTGCAGTGTGTCCTGATCATGGCCCCTTTCCATCATGTCCCTTGATATCTGCCTGAAGGTATCATAATTCCTATGGTTGAAGCACAGCTGAGACTGGACAGCTTCCTCCCCGCCAAACACTGATGAGGGCCAGCACCTCGCCATTGCTCCATACTGGGGATCTCCTGGTGCATGGAGGCATGGTCACCTGGAAAGATTCACTCAGAACACGCCACGCCTGGCTGAGCAAACAACAAGGGGTTTTTCAAAATTCCCAGAGAATCTGAAGGGCGAGTCTGACGGTTGGTCGCCTGAGGTCAGGGCAGTAGAGTTCAAAGTGATGACCAGAGTGGCTAGAACAGGCATTGTGGGACACTTCTGGAGGCCGATCAGAGCGCATTAACAGACCAGGGCGTCCACACTGGTGCCATGGCACTCCAGAGAGGGCGCATCACACTTTATTCCACTCACTAAGGTGGAATACCAGGAACGCTCTAGCCGCGGAGTCAGAGTGCTCTACGTGCTTTGCCCATGTGGACGCATCGTGAGTTCGAGCTCACTGGACTGCGTTAATGCACTCTAACTTGTAAGTGTAGCCAAGACCTGAGTCTCAGGGGAGCTGGGTTCAGTTCCTGGCTCTGCCACTGACTTTGTGTGACTCACTGAACTCAACTCCCCTAAGTTCCAGTCCAGTGTCTTCACCACAGGACTATCCTTCCTCTCTAATAAACCAGTCAAACTGGTTCAAATGTGTGAGATTCCTTGCAAAGTAGGGTCTTGCCCAATATTCATAAGGGCTGCAGGTTCTGGCCTTTATGCTCTTGAGCTCACAGTAGAGTAGATACTATTCGTTTTCCCCATCCAACAGGAATATAAAGAAACAGTCTCTTTATCACTATGACGGGTTGGACCCTGCCCCATCTGGGCTGCCACCTGATATGCTGGGGACCCACTGGTTCCGCCCATTCCGCCAGTCTGGGTTTCCTCACCCTGTCTTAGCAGTGCCAGGCCCTCAAGCCTTCTCTGACACACACACACACAGGGAGGGACACACCTGTAAATGGACACAGAGACACTGAGATCAGCTCTGTGTGGGATGAATCAGCTCGGAGATTCACCCAGCACACATGTGGACCCCTCCTTTAGGTTATAAACCCAAAATAATATTGTCTTGTGCTGTATAGAAATATATACAATGTAAGCTCATTAATTTGCCCCCTCCCTCAGTGTGGAAGAAGATATGCACAACATCTTGCCCCTCCCCTTGTTATAAACTGCACAAACTGGGTTTTATAATAAACAAAAATAAGTTTATTAACTACAAAAGGCAGATTTTAAAGGATTGTAAGGGATAGCAAACAGAACAATGCAGATTACTGAGCAAATAAAACAAAACACACAAACTAGGCTTAATACACTCAAGAAACAGGTTACTTGAGTTAATTAAAAAATGTAATTTCTCACCATCAGTGTTGTTTTAGACAAGATGCAGAATTTCTGTAGCTTAGATTTCCAGTTGTCTCAGCTTGGACTCAACCCTGCCTTTCCCTCCAGGTATTTTTAGCAGTCTTCCTTCCTGGGCAAGCAATGGAGGAGAGTCAAGATTAACCTCCTCCCTAGCCTTAACAAGGATTTACCTAAGGCAGGAATCCCCATTCCCCTAGAGTGGAAAAGTACCATCAAGTTAAGACATTTTCCAGTAGCAGGTGACACGGTCACCTGACCCTGATATGTCAATGCAGCATCCCAGTAAACTTCTCAGGAAAGAATGAGATTAGCATTTTAAAATTTCTATTGTTCTCTTCCTAATGGCCCATTAAAGCTGCTATCTGGCGGGTGTTTCCCAATTGTAATTGTTACATAGTCAATATTCGTAACTTTAGATACAGATATGACACATGCATACCAATTGGATAATCACATTCTGTAAATCAGATCCTTTCCAATGATATCTCACATGACCCTTCTTGCATAAAACATAGTTCAGTTATGCCATATTCTTATCGTAACAATATTTCTATTAAGAATATGGAGTGTAACATCACAGTCACCATTTCTATCAGTCAAGCGCACTAAGGTCAGTGCAACTTTCAGCCAGTCCCATGTGTGTTTTACCTGAAAGGCCAAAGACTTAAATATATACACATACGCGCACGCACACAGAGCACAGAAAGACTGTTGGAAAGTAAGCTTCGGTCAGCATACGGATGGGTTTAGGTGGTAATTTGAGAAACCCTGTATAGCGCTGCTAACCTGAGAGAGTACAGTAAATCACAGGTTATCCAGCGTCTTCCTGCATTACATCAAGGAACCATGCAGCGTTGCCAGTCTAAGAGCTTACCGTATACTGCTATTCTCTCCCTCCCTTGCTGAAAAGGCCTGCAAACACTGTTGTTTTTTTGCTGGAGCATAATAACGTTTCTGCTCATTCTTAAAATGTCATAATTATTTTTAGTCATTTCTCAGGGTTGCAATTTTCTCTGCTTTGTCTTTATTCACGGACAGATGTTTGTTCATGTCAAGGACATTCCTTTTGCTGTCAGGCAATAATAGGATCAAATCAGAGAATGCTTAGAACCTTTTGCTTCTTTACAATTAGCAAGTAGCCTGAAAATGGAAACAAAGCATCTTATTTATGTCTTTCTTTCCTCCATTACAACATCCTTCAGACAAACCAGACAAGCACTTTCAGTGCTTCACATAATTATCATTGCATTTAATAAAATTATGGAAATGTATCAAAGAGCTGCAGTATCTCGCTACTGTACCTCACGTTGCAAATGGTGAGTAGCCAGAAACAAAGAAAGCCAATATAGGGCTTTGGTTCTGCACTAACCATATCTGCATAGAGTTCAATATTTTCTAAAAGAGCTCAGGGTCAGATGTTCCAGAAATGTTCAACACCCTGCAGGTTCAATTGTGACCTTTCTGGCCAGTTTTCCAAAAGCATTTGACATCCCATGTGCTGTGATCTTCTGAAAAGCTAGCTACTTGTTTGGGTGCCTTAGATGAGAGCAGAGCTCTTTGGAAAAGCCTGGCCTTGTTGTCTAGGATTTCTCTCTCTGGGTATATTAATTTTAGTCTAATGGTGTATAGTAAATTTCAGTGGAGCTTCATTTATTTGAACTATAACAAGAATTGACATTCAAGAAGACAATCGGGATGAATGGCAAAGATCAGAGGTAAAATCCTGACCTCATTTAATGCAAAACCCGCATTGATGCCAATGGGGAAGGATTTCACTGCAGACAACCAAATTCTGAGACCCCTATTTACATTGGCTAGTGCCTAATTCCACAAGGGATCACCCTCATTTCACTGACTCTGCTCAGAGCATAAGACCCTGGCTCATGTTGAGTGTCTATTTAACCATGTCATTTGTATGGTTCCCTTCATAGTACTGTTCTCACAAACTTCAATCTATTCATTCTCACAACACACCTGGGAAGTAGGACAGTCCTATTATCCCCATTTTACAGATGGGGAACTGAGGCCCAGAGAGACTTAGGTCACGCAGCCAATCTGTCAAGAGCAGGGAACAAGAGTAATTCAAGTCCCACACTAGCATCCTAATCCTTCATCTCCCCAGGGACCTTCAGATCTTCAGTTTAATGCTGTCCCAGCTGAGCTACTTCAGCTAACTTGAGTAGAACATGCATCAAAATCTAATGCAAAGTGAATTTATTTCCATCTGGCTTTACAGAGGCAATAATCAGTCAACCCTCTCTTATTTACAGTCGTGATGGCGTGTTCCTTTACCATGAACTTTCTCAGCCATCTGCCCACCAAATTAATGAAAAGCTCAGCTCTCTTAAAATAAGCAAAGTCTGGATGTTTTTTCTTTCCTGTATCCCTCCCTACTGGGGCAGTTGCCATTCTGAATAACGAGCCTCCTCTTGAATTTCTCCCCCACTTCTGCAACAACAAAAGAAGAACCCAGTCCACAAATCAGTCAGCAAAACAAACAACTTTTTGTCTGTTAGACATGATTGTGTGCTTTATGCTTGTGCCTTTTTAGAAAAAATATGTGGTTAAGCACTTGAAGCTACTTCATTATTTATTTTGATTCAAGAAGTTGTATAGAGAGAAGGTGACTGAAGATAAAACCAACCACCTCTGCAAAAGGCTTCATGCTTCTCTCAATGTAATTCAGCTGAGTGGGACTACAAATCAGTCAATAGCCAATCAGTCAAACTGCGGTATTGATCTCTGACACATTCCTGCACGGCAGTACTAGCCAAATGAAATGACAACAAAAAACAGTTCCCTTTTAAAATAAAGAACAACCACCCTGGATTAATTATTGTGAAAGTCCTTCACAGCAGACTATTGTGGCTCTTCTTGTAATTCAGCTGTGTGACATATAGCAGATTGAAAGGAGAGGTGTGAGTGCTCAGAAGGGCCATTTTGCAAGTAAACTACATATGTTTATTTTTAAATTCTCAGTCCTCAAGAGAGATGAATCAAAGTAAAAGGGACAGCACTAGTTGCAGAATCTGCAACCTGTCTACTCCAGCTCTGAGGTAATACAGGGACCATAAAACCAGCTTAATCAACCACTGGGGAATAACTCTAAGGTGAGGAGGATTCTGCAGGGTCATATGGTCATGGGGATTCCTCATATACCTATGCCATGCTCTCAGTAGCGACCAGCACAGGGACATGCAGAGGTGTGGCCCAGGGCAGATGTAAACCACAGCAGTACACAGTGTAAGTCAGAACAGCTCCTGGATCTGCCTTAGCTTCAGAGGCCACTCTAGCTAAAGGCAAGCACGATAGATGCCTACGGCAGCAGATTTGGCCCTGTCATCTATCCATCATGATGTGGGGTGGCCAGGCCAAATTATAATGGTGTAAAGAGTGCCACATTGATGTGTTGCCTAATTTAGCAGACTGTGTTGAACAGCCTCTATCTAGTTTCTGCTTCCACAGCCCAGGAGATGAAAAGCCAGCTTTACCCCCAATCTCCTTGCAGTGCAACATGCTCAGCCACAGTCCAGGAACATGGCCAGTGCGAGTAGATGGCCTGAACCTAGGCTCAGCTGGTGAGGATCTGCTATGGATAAGTGAAGAAAATCTTGATGCAGTTGCTGTACATGTGTTAATAATCTCTTATTTGAACCAATTCTATTTTAAACCAGTCCAGTGGATGATAGAGTGACCTCATGCTGTCTCCTCTTCCTCCCCCTTAATTGTACATTAGTCATCTTAATGTTCAATTGGTGACATCATACGTCCATGGCAACAGATTGCTTTGTCATGAACATAAGTTCTTTCTCAATACAAACACCATCGATCATGACATAAACATTGTCATGTTGCATTTGGGTTCGGTGTTACCTAATCTATGCAACCTGATGTTCTGATTTCACACAAGGGGCCTGAAAGGATTAATGTGGCTTGGATAGGTCACACCTATGGGAGAGAGAGGCTTTAAAGGCAAGCACTAGTTGAGGATGGAGCCCAGCAAGGCAGGAGCAGGTGAAGCTGGTATAAGGTCAGAAAGTGAAGGCACATGAAGGCTTTCCTACCTGGAGCCTTAGAAAAGCACACTGGGGACTCTTGAATAGTAAGTGGGCTGAATATCTAAGAACCAGTTGTATAAGTGATACTCTAGAGGAATTTCATGATAATATAATAAAGGAAGTGTAAGATGTCGAATTGCCAAAGACTCAGAAATCCAGTTTCCTGGTGGAATGAAGATTGTAAAGCAGCAGTTAAAGAAAGAAGGCACACAAACAAGCAAAAAGTACAATGAATAGCAAGGATGTAATGAACTTTAAAAGGTGTCAAACAGTGGCACAACGAATTATTAAAAAGGCAAAGAAAGAGTTGAAGAAAGTATTGTAGGAAAATGAACAAAGTTTCCAAGTTTTCAGAGGCATATGAAGAAGTTAAAAGAATGAATGAGATCCAGAGTAAAAAGAGTTTTATACCTGGTCTTGTGGAAAGTGATAAAGTTCTAACTTAGGAAAGCTGGACATTTTACCAAAAGAGTTCCAAAATGATAGCAGTGATACAAATCAAAGTAACGAGTTTTGTGAACAAAAATGAATGTTTGCTGAAGAAAATTGTGAGCTCTTCCATGGCTGAGTAATAGATAAAGCTGATGTACTGAATGAAAATGTCAGCATACAGGAACTAAAAATAGCTATAGACAAAAGTAAAAATACAGCCCCAGGCAAAGATAGCATATATAATGCCATGTTTAAGCATCTACTGGAAGGGAGTTTCAGAGTTTTATTGAATTATATAATATATGGAGAAAAGGAATACTACTGGCAGAATAGAAGCAAGCAGAGGTTATAGTACACTGGAAAACATAATCCCAACTATATGTATAAAATGATGAGGCTGAAATTAGCTGTTACCATTCAAGAATGAAATCTTAGTGTCATTGTGGATAGTTCTCTTTAAACATTTCTTCAGTGTGCAATGGCAGTCAAAAAAGCTAACAGAATGTTAGGAACCATTAGGACAGGAATGGGTAATGACAGAGAAAATATCATAATGCTACTCTATAAAACCATGGCACTCCCGCACCTTGAATACTGCATGCAGCTCTGGTCACCCCATCTCAAAAAAGATATATTAGAATTGGGAAATGTACAGAGAAGGGCAACAAAAAAAGATTAGGGGTATGGAACAGCTTCCATAAGAGGAGAGATTAAAAAGATTGGGACTGTTCAGATAAGAATGATTAAGGGGTGGTATGATAGAGGGCTTTAAAATCATGAATGGTGTGAAGAAAGTGAATAAGAAAGTGTTATTTACCCCTTCACATAACACAAAAAGCCGGTGATCACCGAATGAAATGAATAGGCAGTAGGTTTAAAACAGATTGTACTTCAGTCAACCTGTGGAACTTGTTGCCAAGGGATATCGTGAAGGGCAAAAATATAACTGGATTGTAAAAAGAATTAGATTCCTGAGGGGATAGGCCCATCAATGGCTATTAGTCAAGATGGTCAGGGATGCATCACTTGCTCTGAGTGTCCCTAAACCTCTGACTGCCAGGAGCTGGGACTGTACAACAGGGGATGAAACAGACAGGATACTGGGCTAGATGGACCATTGGTCTGACCCAGTATGGCAATTCTTATTTTCTTCTACTGCTAGGAAAACTGCAAATCACACGGAAGGCCAGATGCAAATAGATCTGTTTCCCTCACATTGTGTGTGGGCAAAACTATGGAAAGAATGATAAATTAGAGATTAGTAGCATACTTGGAAAAATGAAATTTTAAACTGTGTACAAAGTGGTTTCAGGAAAGGAAGTTGCACAGCTGATCATTTGTAAGATTAGAAACAAAAATACAAAAAACCATGAGGAACAAAGTGTTTGTGATAGCTGTCTTTTAGGACATTGACAAAGCATATGACATGCCATGGGGGGAAGGCTTGCTGTATTGTCTAGCCACAAATGAAATAAGAGGAAGAATGTTCTAGTGGATAAGAGACTTCTTAAGTGAGAGAACCATAGAAGTCAGGGTCTGGGAAGTGTTGTCAAATATTTATAAACTTACTAATGGCATTCCACAGGGGTGTTATCAACCCAATCCAGTTTAACATTATGATTGATGATCTCTTGGAGAGTATATGGGCAGGAATATGTATTGCTATCTTTGCAAATGACTGTGCTACCTGGGCCAAACGTAGAAGACAGCTGTGGAAAGAACCAATGAGGTTATCGGGGCATTTCAGAATAGGGAGATGCTTGAGGATTTAAGTTCTCACTTGCTAACACAAAAGGAATGATCTTCCCAAAAAAAGAAGACTGGGGAAGAATGGAACCTGTATGTCTGTACTGAAATACAGGTAGTTCAACATTTTACATTATTAGCAGTTATGTTCATTAACAAACTAACTTGGAATGGCCATGTGGGTAATATCAAGACTAAATGTAAAGATAGGATGAAACTGTTTTAAAGTATTGCTGGGAACAATTGGGATGCAGAAAATAACATGTTGCTGATCCTGTATGGGGCACACTAATAAGACTAGTTATAGATTATGAATGCCAAGATTTTAATTTAGCTTCTAAATCAAGACTTACAATATTAGAGCTGATCCAAGGGCAAGCTCTGTGAATTGCATGTGGTGCAAATATTATGATTCCATTGTGTGTGCTGCAGGTAGCAGGAGAAAGGCCTTATAGATTTAAGGTTGAAATTATTCAGTTTAATCTTCTGGTTGAAAGTTACTGGAAATAGTGAAGCTGAGTACTAAATGAACACACAAGGACTGCTGGGAATTAAGTAGACAAGACATAACTGGGCACCACAAACTCCCATATGCCAACAGATTCAAAAAGTGGGCAAAAAGAAAAGGAAGGGCAGGAAAAAAATTAAAATCTCTAGTTAAGGGACATCAAACTATAGGCGGGTGGTTGTCTGTCGACTTCTGGATTTGGCAGGGAAAGGGAAGAGTAGGACTGTCAAATATGAGTTTATACATGGCAAATGGGGTCAGTATTGCCAAATCTATACTGATGGCTCTAGAGATGACAACATGGGTTGAGAAGAATGTCCTTTTGTATCCCTGAATTTGGAATTAAAAAATCTATGAGACTATCAAATTTTGTGGCCATTGCACCAGCCGAATTGATGAGCATGCTGTTGGCACTGACCTGGATAAGGGATGTATGCCCAACTATGGTTGCAATCCTATCTGACTCTTTATCAAGTATAACGGTAATTAGAAAGGGATTCTCAGAAAGCAGGAATGACTTAGTCAATGAAATGTTGTTCTTAATTATGAAGAAAGTACAATTAGTTATATATATAATAAGAATGTGGATTTCAGTAAATGTCCAGATACCGGGCAATGAAATGGCAGATAAAGCAGCAAAAAATGCTTTAAAAATAAAGAGGTTGATATAAATATCCCTCAGAATAAACAGAACTTCAGAAGTTTGCTTAAGAGTGAACTTAAGAAGACTGGCATGAAGTGAAGACCCAAAGAGACAAAAGGACAAAGGTTCTATGAAATATGCCCTAAACTTGAGGCTAATGGTATACTTAATAGCTCTGATAGAAGAAAAGTCACTACATTTAGAGTGCTAACAAGTCACTATGACCTGAATGATCATTTATATTTACTAAACAAGCACAAAGATGTGGTGTGCAACATATGCAAAGTCCAAGAAACAGCTGAGAACGTGTTGTGGCAATTCAGGGACAATTATACAAAAAGAAAGATTTTTTTTAAGAACTCCTGTGCCTCAAGGTGAACAAATATCATATGAAAGAACTGGCGAGAGTACCGGGAAAGTGGGGTAGCATTAAAAAAGCATCACTTCACTATTTTTAAGGATACAGGACTATGTGAGAGGATATAGATTTTTGCTTATGCGAAAACTGAGGTAGGTGGCAGTCAGAGCCTGATATGCTAAGGCTTCTGTGCCCTAAACCAACAGGAAAATTAAAAAAAGGCGAGTGCAGTGTGGAAGGCTGCAGTCACTCTCTGGGCCTAGAGAAGGAAAGAAGGAAACCCAGGGAGACAATAGTAGCCATAGGATCCTGGCCCTAAAGGAAGGATTTACTTGTGGGGGGAGGAGGGAAGAAGACAGAAAGAGGTGAAACAGGAAAAAGCTTAGGGAAAAAGCCGAAAGGTGTGGGACAGTGCAAAACTTGGCAGCTGATTTGAGAATCCCTGGGCTGAAACCCGGAGTAGTGAGTGGGCTGAGGTTCCCATACCTGCCACTGGGGAAGTGGTACAGGCTTGAATTGGAAGACTGCTGGGAAAGTTACCCAGTCAACCAGAGCAGTGAGACTTTGACAGTCTGGGAGGGGAAAACTAAAATGACCTGTCCAAGCCACAATGAGAGAGCATCCTGAGTCACAAAGAGGAAGCACAACAACTCCTGGAGCATGAGAAGGGGCCATGGAATGAGTGAGAGACAGACTGGGGCGTCGGACTGGGCTGCACTATTCCTCAGGCTCAGGTACAAGGGAGTAGAGAACCCTATGACAGAGCCAGATATTCAACAGGTATAAATTCTCATAACCTTTCTGAAATGAGTAGAGCTTTGCTGATTTACATCAGTTGAGGAGTTAGCCCATAAAACCCACATCCTCCTCTGCAAATTAGTGCTAATTAATTTTTTCTTCTCACTCTTTTCTTCAAATGTTATAGGCCTTTACTAAGTAATGGAAATGGGGCAGGGTGACTCTATATGTTTGCATAAAATCACATTGAACAATTGTATTAAAAAACACGGCAAATGTGTTAATTTGCAGTCTTGAGAGCACTAGATTTATTGCATTGTTTCCATCATAAGCTGCACATTTATCTGGTCTGAGCTTTGATAATATGTTGGCTGTTGTGTGATCATTATTAAACTCCCAATATGCAAAGTACAGCTTGTTTCTGAATGTCGCTGTCAGTTGTTGAGACAGATGCCTTTTAGGACTGACACCCAATGAGCTTTGACAGTCATGTAGTCAAATGTTTATCCACTTGTCCACATCTCAGTCATTGTCTGAATATCTTTATGCTCACTCTGTCTCCAGGCATGTTTATTAAGTGGGATGCACTGCAGTACAGATGCATTATTCTATTATCTGCAAAATACATTCAAGATGGAAGGTTTAAACTATGGGTTAATGAGTAGTTGTGAACCTCTTACAGTCAATTCAAGTGCATGTTAGGTAACCCTCGGCCCCACAGTTAAGTATATGCTTAAAGGAAAATGAAGGCAGTCCAAGCAAGCGCAGGAGTGGGTTCATATCCTGGGGAAAAGGCCATTGCTGTTCTCACTTAAAACAATAACAGGAAGATTATCATCCTTCCCGAAATTCATGAGTATAATTTAGCAATTTGATGGTAGTATCAGCTGCTCATTTTCACTGCACTTGATATTCAGCTCTTAAGATATCTTTATAAACTTTAGAAGGATATTAGCTGCAAAGAGAGTGGATCTGGCCTAACCCCAGGATTATAATGTAGTTTAAATATATAAAGAGACCCCTGAAACAGACATTGCAAAGAGTACTATTTCCAGCCCAGTCTTGCCAAATAAGAAGCACCAAAAAGTCTGAATATGTCTTGGATAAGCATCCAAGCTTTCAGGTGCTTAACCAAGCCTCCAGTAAGAAGCTCCTATATTTTTAGTTCATATACACCTCTACCTCGATATAACGCTGTCCTCGGGAGCCAAAATATCTTACTGTGTTATAGGTGAAACCGCATTATATCGAACTTGCTTTGATCCACCAGAGTGCGCAGCCCTGTCCCCCCCGGAGGACTGCTTTACCACGTTATATCTGAATTCTTGTTATATTGGGTCACGTTATATCAAGGTATAGAATCATAGAATATCAGGATTGGAAGGGACCTCAGGAGGTTATCTAGTCCAACGCCCTGCTCTAAGCAGGACCAATTCCCAACTAAATCATCCCAGCCAGGGCTTTGTCAAGCCTGACTTTAAAAACCTCTAAGGAAGGAGATTCCACCACCTCCCTAGGTAACCCATTCCAGTGCTTCACCACTCTCTGAGTGAAAAAGTTTTTCCTAATATCCAACCTAAATCTCCC
>NC_133772.1:135340702-135397170 GCF_003597395.2 Chelonoidis abingdonii | reverse complement strand
CCCCTTTCAGGTAGTTGAAAGCAGCTATCAAATCCCCCCTCATTCTTCTCTTCTGCAGACTAAACAATCCCAGTTCCCTCAGCCTCTCCTAATAAGTCATGTGCTCCAGCCCCCTAATCATTGTTTTGCCCTCTGCTGGACTCTTTCCAATTTTTCCACATCCTTCTTGTAGAGGTGTGCTACTTCCTTAACAGATTGTTGTGAGGTGAATGGATGGAACATGAAGCTCACATATGATGAGTAGTACCTGTATCACAGTTTGGGAATCCCTGCTAACAATAGGCCCAATACTGCTCCTCTTAAATTAGCTTCACTATTATTTGTAATTCCTTTTATTCACTTTCTAGGAATATCTGTACCAGCAACTTTCAGTAGGAAGCGAAAGTGTCAGGAATACTCATATTTCCAAGAGTATTCCACCTGAAAAGTGCTCACACCAGCTATCTTGACATTTTGTTGTGGGTAGGAGTGTAATTCAATGACGGAGAAGCCACAATATCATGTAATTTAGGTGACCAGCTACACAGTGGAAATATCAAATGCTTGCATGAACATTCGCAGGAAACAGCTGACAGGCATTCCATAGACACAAATCTGTATATACAAAACATTCCTCTAGCAATTCTGAATAGTGAACAAATTTGTGAAAATCACTGTTTGTGTGTAGGAAAGGGAACTCAATTTGTTGAATAAATGATTGAATATGGATTGTCTACACAACTCTTCTAGCAATGGGTGAGGAGAATAGATGTAACTATTTTGAAACTGCACACGTGCTCTTTTTTTAATACTTGAAGTTCCAAAGCTAGATGATAAAATTTATTTATGAAATTTATACTCCAGTGGTGTAAATAAATGGTAAAATATCTTAAACATAGGATCACAGAAATACTGAACTGAGTCCTGGCTTGTAATTCAATTGAGGGGTTTTGGTCACATTACAAACTAGAAGAGCACTGGTAGCACCCTGCTATTGTCAGGCAACCTTAGATGGTTTCTTCACATCAGTACATGGATGCTTTACTTAGTAAATGAATTGCCCAGCGATCCCTGTTTAAAGCCTGATCCATAGTCCATTGAAGTCAATTGACTCCAAAGGGCTTCTGATCACACCTGTAATAGTATGTTCTAGCAGTAAGAAATTGCACAGTAATTCCATGGAATTTCTGCAGTGCGGTCCAGTTAAGTATAAAGGGTTGATATGCAGATGAATACAATGTAAGAAATCAGCCTTATTTAATATTTGAAGTGCAGCAGCATCCAACAACCACAAGCAGGATCAAGACCTCATTATGCTATGAGTTGTACAGACCCACCGGAAAACACAATCCCTGCTCCAATTCCAATCTAAAGGTACTGACTAAAGGAATTCTACTGAAATAAACTTGCAACAACCATCAATGCAATCAATCCATCCATTCTCACTTAAATGGGTGAAGCATGCATGGTTCAATTAAAAACAATTAAAAACACTACAAAATGATTTAAGAACTTTTATACAAGTGTATGTGTTATCATTAAGGCCTCTATAGCAATTAAGTATCTAATAGAGCTGCGTAATACGTTCACAACGAAATCTTGAAACCACTTGAAGCTGACTCAGCTTGGGATTTCATTGAAAAGCTAAAACTGTGAGCATGGTGAAGTTTGTCAATAGGTTCCCATATATTCCTGAACTATGTGAATGAACCAGCATCCAGTTTGGAGGACTTGATCCTACACCATTGAAACTGATGGGCATCTTATTTTGCATAGTTTTAATACAATGCCAGGTCAAACTGAATGGTTACAGTTGAGATTCACACTCAGTTCTGTGGTCATCTGTAACTTTATATGGATCCAAGAGGAGTCTGAATGTATGTAGACTGAATCCAAAGCAAATGTTCATGCAAAGCTCTGCTAAAGCAAAATCACATGACTTTCAGGTAATCTATTTTTTCCCCTTTGTTTCAAGCAAATCCATTTTTGGACATGATTTTCCTATATTAAGTGAGAGGTTCCCCACTTCCTTTTCCTTGCTCTAGATTGACAGAAAGGCAGTGTTTCTATTTGGGGAAGAAGAGCCTTTTGGGCACATAAGCAGCTGGAGTCCACATATGATGTGCCTTTTACTGCAGTGGTGGAATGCTGTAAAATAGGGCTAACAGGGATTTGCATGAATTCCAGATGTTCCCATATGATCAGTCTTTCTATGTATGCAACAAATGTGTCCCTATGCACATCTAAAATGGAACTTTCCCAGCCCAGCACATGAACGGGAGAGCGACTGCTTCCCTAGAAGCCTTTTCTTTGTTTTTCCATTTGGTTCCAACGCATGTAAAATATCCACTAGTCTCATGGGAATGAAGATAAAGTATAGGACCTGAATCTGATCATCACACCAAGGTCAATCCATTGATTTCAATGTAGTTTAACATGAATATGGGCAGTACACATACTCCAAGTTATAATGTTAAGGATTAAAAAAACTATCCAAGAGTTTAGAAAGGGATCTAAACACATATGCTTAGGCCAGCCTCCAACTACTGGAGATTAGGAAGGAATTTTCCATGTGGACAAGCCATCCTGTAACTACCTTCTGCAGGATTCCTTGCATCTTCCTCAGAAGCAGCTGCTGCTTGCCACTCTCAGGGCCAGAACACTGGACCAGATGATCCTTGGTCTGATCTAATTTGGCATTTCGTACATTCAGATGACTTAATATTAATTCACTGCAGTGTAAGTGATGTTGGCATCAGGCCCTTTGTATTTCACTGAACACAACAGTTACACTTTTCGAACAGCAGTAGCATTTTAGTGTGTCATAATCAATCACGCGTGCAGAAAGAGTATTTTCAGTAAGATAAGACTTTCTCAGTCCCCTCAAATAACCTGAAAACTTTCTGAATACAACACTGGAAGGTGAGTAATAAATGAGACCTAGAAACAGGAGATGGAAAGGACTGAGATAAGAGCTGTGCGCAGGCTGTCAGTTTCAGATGAGAGGCTTTCAATGAACCAAAACCAGCAGGTTTGATTTGCCTCGTTTCAAAGGCTTTGGGATTTACTTGGAACTCTGGGTTCACTGCTGATTCATCTCTCTTGCATGTGAGTTTCAGCTTCCTTAGCATGTGGAACCAAATAGTTGAAAAAGCTCAACATGCTCAGCCTCCACACATGGGTCCAGATTTTCAAAAGTGTCCAGCATGTAGTAGCTTGTGCAGTAGCTCCGACTGTGGTCAGATTTTCAAAATTACCCAATCTAATCATTCTCCAATGCATACATACATACAGGAATGCAGACTGCCGTCCCAATCTTTGGGCCTGGCCATGCTGTGCTCAGATCAGTTGTGGGCAGTAAAGATAGCTTTATGGCACCTTTATACACATGCACTCCAATCCTAGAACTGCCAAGAAGAGAGCTGGACCCTGGCACAAATTACTAGAGCCTCATAGCTTCTCTAAATTACGTCAGGTGCAACTACTCCAAGCAGGGCCGTCCTTAGGATTTATGGTGCCCTAGGCGGGATTATTAAACTGGTGCCCCTGTGCCTGACTTGCTCTGGGCAACACAAACATAAGCTTACAGTATTGGAAAACTTGCCACATGCATGTTATTAAAACCAGTTTAACTTAATGAAGCACACTGTCATGCTGATGGACTAGCACTAAAGAAGTAGCACTATAGAAAAAATTCTGATTTGACAGAATGATGCAAATAATATAATTTTTTAAATTTGTCAACATTTTATTGGAAGTGTATATGAAGAGGTATTGAAACAAGGATTTGTTTTTAATTAAAAGCAATCTTTCTGGCTTTTTGGGCTGCAAAATCAGTAATGCCATCATATGACAAAGTGATGTCTTTGACTGCAAGAATAGCAAGACCAGTCAAGTGTTCCTGATTCATTGTAGAGCGGAGATAGTTTTTAATGAGCTTTAGTTTTGAGAAACTCTGTTCTCCTGATGCTACTGTTCAGGGCCGGCTCTAGCAATTTCGCCACCCTAACCACGGCGGCATGCCACTGGGGGCGCTCGCCGGTCCCGCGGCTCCGGTGGACCTCCCGCAGGCATTCCTGCAAAGAGTCCGATGGTCCTGCGGCTCTGGTGGAGCTGCCACAGGCATGTCTGCGGGAGGTCCACTGGAGCCGCGGGAGCAGCAGACTGTCCGCAGAAAAGCCTACGGCAGGTCTACCGAAGCCGACGGACCAGCGGACCCTCCGCAGGCACGCCTGCGGCAGGTCCACCGGAGCCACCTGCCGCCCTCCCAGCAGCTGGCAGAGCGCCCCCCATGGCATGCCACCCCAAGCACATGCTTGGCACGCTGTGGCCTGGAGCCGGCCCTGCTACTGTTACAGAAATTGTCAGTAGAATACGAGTGGCAATGTATACATTAGGAGATATATATATATATATATCAACAAGTTTGTTGGTATGAATAAACTGTACAATGTCCATCACTGATTTTGCATGTGGCAACATTGATGACAGTGTACTCAATTCTTCATACAGTTCAAGTCCATTCAAATCAAAACTATCACCGTGCTTCAGGAGGCTCTCTAGGTTCTTGCACTTTGTCATTTGTTGCTCTTGTTTTCCTATTTCATTGAATTTTGTCCCACTCAGCCTGCTGCCAGCTGAGTGAATGGAACTCCAGGGAGACAGTGAGTTGAGTGGCTTAGCTGGGGTCTAAGCTGCCGGCCTGCTTAGCCCCCTGCCAGCCTGGGGTTCCTTGGGGGTCCCAGGCCAGCAGCGGGTGCTGAGTGGGGCTGGTGGCCAGGACCCCAGCTGGCAATGGGGCAGCACCCAGAACCCCAGAGCATCAAAAATCAGCTACCATGCCACCTTTGGCACGTGTGCCGTAGGTTGCCGACCCCTGCTTTATACCAGTGGTTCCCAAACTAGGGTTCGCGAATCCCTGGGGGTTCGCAGAATGTTACAAGGGGTTCGCCAGAAAAATTTCACTAATGGCGGCCAGAGGACCCCGGGCATTGGAGACAGCAGGTGGGACCCAGTTGCAGGGCAGACACCCCAAGCCCCAGGGAGAGCGGGGTCAGGCAGTTTGGGCTGGCAGCCCGAGTTCCGTCGGTCAGCAAGGATGCTGGCAGCCTGAACCCCAGTGCTCTGACCGGGGCTGGCAGTCCAAGTAACAGGAAGAGTGGTGCTGGAGCATCAGCAGGAGAGCCAGCAGCCCGAACCCCAGCCTAAGCCCCAGGAAGAGCGGGGCGGGCAGTTGGGGCATCCATCACACTGAGGAAATTTAAACTTAAATCCCTGAAAATATATATTTTTAGGAGGGGGTTCATGACATTTCACAATTTAGTGAAAGGGGTTCGCGGGATGTTAAAGTTTGGGAACCCCTGCTCTATACACTAGTAAGGAGATGAGCATATTACAGTTGTTGGAGGGCTCTATTTAGCAGTAACAGGGCTATAGGAAAGTCAGTCAACATTTTTTGTTTCTCTGATGAAAACTGGCCTACTCCCTTCCCCATATCAAACTTATCACAAATAATTGTCAACAACTTAATTTTCTGTTTTTGGCTAAGATACTGATTTTTTTTTTAAATTGAAATTGAATTCAAGATTGTTAGCAAGCATTTTTGACAAACAAATTTGTTAAATGACAATCTAAATGGCAACACAGTACTGCTTTCATGCTTGGCTAACCCCCAGCCTGCTGGTCCAACAGCTGCAGTAGAGGAGGAGATAGGTGGAAAACTGCAGGACTCCAAAATCCACCTCTTGAGGTGCAGAGTGGCAACAGCAGCAGCAAACCCTCAGGTCTGATCACACGCCAATAGGCACCTCCGCCAGCCCAACAGACCATGGTAAAGTTAGCACAGCATCTGATCTCAGGGACGGGGCACCCACGGAGCCACAGCAGCTCATCCTCCCCTGTGCAGCTCCACCCGGGGGAGAGAAGCGCTTCCCAGCTAGGTTGACCAGATCCAGATGTTCTGATTTTATAGGGCCAGTCCCGATATTTGGGGCTTTGTCTTATATAGGCACCAGCCGTCTATATAAGTAAAAGAGCCCAAAATTGGGACTGTCCCTTTAAAAGTGGGACATCTGCTCACCCTACCCCAACCCCCTGTCCTGATTTTTTGCACATGCTCTTTGGCTATCCCCAGCCAAACCCTGTGCGACCATTCAAATCCTGGCTGCCTGCCAAGGAAGTGAGTTACTTGCACTTTCATTTCTCAGTAGGCAGCCGGGGAGGGGGGAGATAGGGGTGCTCCGTGGGGGGGATGGAGAAATGTGGGGTGCTCCATGGGGTAGGGGGGAGAAGAATGGATGTTATGGGGGACAACAAAGGATACTGCCAGAGCCACCGAGCCTGCCTCACCTCACACTGGGGGAAAGAGTCACGCTCACAGGTGAGTTCCTTCCCCCACCCCTGCCCAGAGACCCCAGCAGCCAATCCCCTCTCTCAGACTGTGCCACATTCAGCTCTCTCTAGGAGCCAGCAGCCCTGCTCTTACATGCTCCACTGCTTCCGGTCTG
Source organism: Chelonoidis abingdonii (assembly GCF_003597395.2). Lineage (NCBI taxonomy): Eukaryota > Metazoa > Chordata > Testudines > Testudinidae > Chelonoidis > Chelonoidis abingdonii. The sequence continues at coordinate 135,390,685 of NC_133772.1, read as the reverse complement.
TCTGGGCTCCCATCGGACCTGTGGCCCCAGACCTAGTGGTGCCCTAGGCGGCTGCCTATTCTGCCTATGGCTAAGGACGGCCCTGACCCCAAGGAGCCAGAGAAGAGAACAAGGAGTCAGAACTCTTGCAATCGATCCATCACTCTGCTACTGACTTACTCTATGACCATGGGCAAGTCACTTAACTGCTGTATCGTGGATTACCTCCTGTAAAATGGGGATTACTACATCTCACAGAAATATTGTGAGATTCAATGAACCTTTGTCAAGCACTCTGAGATTGTTCCATGAAGGCTATGTAACTGGGGGTTAAAATATTAAAATAACAAATGTAGTTACTGTCAGGATGAGAAGAGAAGGAAGCTTTGTTGTGTTAAACATTTGCCTTTGACATATCTCTTCTTCGGGGACCTTCTGTATGGTTTTACCAAGAGGTTATTTACTTTTCTTCAGGAAGAATCTGCTACACAGCAAGTAGTCACTGAAGAATGTTTAACACATTATTACTGGAACAAGATTGCTGCATCATTTGTGAGCATTCCATGGGGAAACAAAAACAGAAAGCTGTAATAAATCTTCAGCTAAATGTTGCCTTATTGGAGATCAACTGGCGACATCCTTCTTTCAGAGACAGATTTCTTCCCCAAACCAATAGAAAATATTGCTACGTGTGCCAGGACTTTGCTGAGGGTAAGGAGGTTACTATATTTGAATAAAAGCAGCAAAGAGTCCTGTGGCACCTTATAGACTAACAGACATATTGGAGCATGAGCTTTTGCGGGTGAATACCCACTTTGTCGGATGCATGTCATATTTGAATGAATATATTAGGGTGACCAGACAGCAAGTGTGAAAAATCAGGAGGGGGGTGAGGGGTAATAGGCTTCTTTTTAAGAAAAATCCTCAAATATTGAAACTGTCCCTATAAAATTGGGACATCTGGTCACCCTAGAATATATCCTTCAATGACAATATACAAGCAGTTGCTTGGGGCTCCAATTTAGTATTACCCCCAACATGTCATTAATCTTATTTAATGTGGAATTTTAAACAATTATATTAATGTATGTTGTGTTGGTAGATATTTTTTTGGCTTGTGCAAATAATGCAGGTTAGTATTTTTAGGAGGTGGGTGAGGGGGCTCCCCAAAATATTCATACTTAGGCCCCCCGATGGACTAGCACTCAACTATGGAAGTTACTCTAATGCCGAAGTGAACACGGTACCATGATGTACTGCAGCTATCATAAAGCAAAATGTTCAACAAAGTAGGCTCATGTTCCCCCCAGTGTTAAGGCTTCTTGGCACTGTGCCACTAAAGCAAAACAGCTCTTAACACAGCAAAACATACAGTATGTCTACACTGCACACCACAGGTAGGGTATGTGTAGCTACAAGCCGCAGGGAAAAGCAAGGTGCATCCACACTACAGTGTATAGCTACACATGTCAGTGACAGGCTCTGGCAGTGGGGAGGCAGGCTGGAGTCTTCCCCCCACTGCCAGAGCCTTTCCCCGCTGCAGGAATCTTTCACTGCACAGTAGACAGAGGTGCCAAGATCCTGTGATGCGGAGAGGCTCCAGCAGCAGGCAGTTGCCAGAGTTTTTTCCCACTGCTTCCCTGCTGCTACAGTCATTCCCTACACTGGGAAAGACTCCGATACTGGGGAGGCAGCGGGACACTACTCTGCTAAAAATAGCAGTATAGACAGCACAGGCGTTGCTTGAACATGTAGAGAGCCGTGGCGGGCACATACTAACAGGGTTCAGGCATGTCTTTTCTCTGCTCAACTAAGCAGTGCCTCACCATCTACAATGCTATTCGTACCTGTGCTAGGGGGTGTGCAGTGTCTGTACTCTCTGCTGTAAGGAATGTGCAGTGTAAACATATCCATAGAAGGATCATCCCAATGTAATGTATAATAATCCTATGTCATAGGGTTGATATGGTGGCTCCTGTGTGGTCCCTTCTGTGGAGTGCATAAGGGACACGCAGGGTGAAAAGAGACATGTCCAGTCAACTCTTTAGCCTTGCTGATCCTGACTGCTGTATCAGCCCCTTTGGGATCTGCAGAAGTTAGAACAGCAAAGAGACATAGTCAGACCAGAACCATGCATAATTATATAATTTCCACCATAAGTACAGATGCACCCTAGATATTTACCCTTGGTCTCACAATGTAGTAATTTGTGGATGGTCCTGAGTATAAATATGGGAATTGCCAAACTGGATTAGACCAGTGGTCCTTCTAGTCTGGTATCCTGTCAACTGTGGCCAGTGTGAGATGCTTTTGGATTGTACCCCACTGACTGAGCAGTACTAGGGGAAGGTGCAAGAATCCCCATCATGGCCAGTTTTGTAGTATCCAGTTTCAGCTTATAAGGGAAGCATCTTCCTCAGCCTGTTCAATTAGTCATCTGCTCATGCCCTGAAGGAACAGCCCATATCTCATAAAAATTTTTATCTTATGTAACATAAATGGCTTCAAACAAGAGACCTCTTGCAACTCAGATAAGAATCATGCTCCTAAATTCCTAGACAAATACAGCATCACAAAGAGCTTTCTCCCTCTGAGGCTTTGTGCAGGAGTCAGTCATAATTTCAGGCCTGATACAGTGGTTCCACCCAACTACCCAAAGGAGAGAGCTGTGGCTCCATTTTTTCTCCTTCCCACCCCACATGTGCCAGAAATGCTGAGCCACCATGAAGGGAACACATACTACGCTGTGTTACACATCATCATACACATCCCTAATGCCCTGGAGAACTGTGACAGAATCTTCTAGAATTCCTCTGGGGGAACCTATTTCACATGACCTCTCCCATGCTTACCTGCCACCCCAAACAAGCTTTCTCTTAACAACCATAATTCTGCAGTCTTGCATTATCACATAATTTAATTAACATTAAAGGACTGTTTCCGATCTCACACCAGAGTAAATCCAGCATAATTCCATGAAAATCAGTAGATTTACAGGAATGTACAACTGGTGGGACTTCAGATGAGTCCCTATGTCCCAGTTAATTTCCAGAAAGATGCAATTTTCAATCATTTACCTCATTCTGAATTTTAATTAAGATGATAGTACCGTCTCTAAGCTTCAATTGTCAGTATGGATGGACACCTGCTGCATGGCGTATCTAATGCTGGGCTATTGTTCCACATGCCCCATTCTCCAGTTTTCAATAAATATAAACAAACCTGAAGAAACCGTTGAAACTGTTAATTCAATTGGGCTAAATGGCACTGTGGTTAATGTCTTTAGCCTCCAGAGACTTACATTCAATCCAGTTTAGGTGGATCCAGCTTAGGTGGATTTGGCCTCCACGCAGCCCCCATGATCATTTGTCCACATTCTAAAACCACCACAGAACTTGCAGGAATGGCAGGGCTTAATCAAGAGAGGCCAAGAATGTACATGCCTTGTAGAAACTGCATTGGGAAGAGTGTCTGGTGTCTGTCCAACCCTCATGCTGTCTCTAAGGTTTCATACTGCCACTCGCCACTGGAAGATTTGAGCACCTGGCTCTAAACTGTGCTGTTTTTACCCTGCTTTCATAAATAAACACCCACATAATCTGGCTCTTTGGATCCACAAATAATACAAAATCAGGTTTTAAACTGATCCATATTGGTTGAAAAATATCTGGGGCCAAATTCAGACTCCATTGACACCGGTGGCTCCTGAGGTGCTAAATGTTAGGATAAAAGAATTATAGTTATTTGGTGCAATTAAAATGGAAATGTTCTATGCTCTTTGTTACCCCTTTGGCCCAATATCTTGATATCAAACAATATTTTAGGTAAATGAAGAACTGCAGATGAAGCCACAACTAAACTTTCTTGCTAATGGCAACTATGGAGAATGTTAATAAAGAGAATTTTAAGTCAGGAGCATTCACATCTCTGTGAGTTTCAGCTTCTTTTGAAAGGCATCATTAGTTCATGTCTTATTCTCTAGCTGGAGTGGCAAGCATTTTGATATAAAAAAGCAAGCAATGACTGGAGCATTTATAGAAAGAAATAGCCTAGGGTGTTTATAATGAGGAGAACTCTAACCCCATTAGTAACATTCATCATCCTTTAAAGGACTTTTGCCTTCCACAGACAAGGATGCCGCCTACGAACAGAAGTGCAGATTTGGAGACTATCAGTAATTAGGAATATTGTTTCTGATTCCATTACTTGTAACTTTGATAAGCGTTCAGCAGACAAAAAAAAATGGTACTGTGAAACCTCCAAAATGCTGCCAATAGCATTATTAGGCCAGATGGCAGGGTAAATGCAGGACAGTCGCCTCATCAAAAAAGATGCTTGTGTGTTAAATGAGAAAATTGGTGGGGGTGGGGGAGGGATTCAGGCAAGTGGCATCATTTAAACAAGTAAACGAAAATGATTTAGAAATGAATAAGCAGAAAAACATCCCCACACCTCTATATAGTTGGCATTTTTTAAAATATAGACAGTTATTGGACCCCCCAAACCTGTCAGTTTATATATAGAAACCACACACAACTGTATCTATTCAGGTTAATGCAGGGCCGGCCTAGACCAAATGGTGCCCCAGGCGAGGAACATCTTCAGTGCTCTCCTTTCCATTTGTTAAACTTTTGAATACCTTATTTTTTATTCCATTTCTAGCTCATTTTATGACTTTGATGCACAATTTGCACACATGATTTATCCCTGTCATATAAGACGATAAATTTGCAAGCTAGGAACTGTAAATCTGTATTTATTCATGCCATATATAAGCAAATACAAAAAATTGTTTCCTCTAAGCTTATAGACACTTTGTGATCTTAAGAATAACATCAAGAAATTGAACAGTGCACCAACATTGGGTGGACCTGCATTAACTAGTGTTACAGTAGGTAGAATGTTAACCCTAGTCCTTTAGTTCAAAAGGTCGTTTTTCTCGCCTTTGCCCTCGTGAACTGAAGCACAGCATCAGAGAGATCCAAAGACTGGCCAATGGCATTTGAAAGCAATGTCAGTCTCTTATCAGCCATCATTTATCAAAGATATGTTTAATGAGCCTGAGCTTTGAAAAGCTGTGCTCATCTCTTGCGACTGTGATTGACAGTATGAGCAGAATCCTCAAAGCTATCCACACATTAGGAAAAGTGTCCTTCAGCTCTGCATCATGAATGAATTGGAGTGGAGAGTGCTTCCCGTGATACAGAACGTAACAGATGTTGTCCAATTCGACACAGAGGTCTTTATCATTGACTTCCAAATATTCCCTGTCTGCCAGCATCCAGTGAAAGTCCACACAATTGTTCAAGAGTGTTTTTCTGTCTACTGGCAGCTGACTAAGATCATACAAAAAAACCCAGGTCTTTTTGTGGTGCTTCATTTGACCAAACCTTTCTTCGATGGATACTCGTGTAGTGTGAATGAGCAAGCAAAAAAGTTTCCTCTTGAATTTTTCTTCTGAGTGTATAATCACCTTATCTCTCCCCCAGAAACCAAACTGTCTCTTCTTCTGATTAATATGAGTTTCCTTGAAGACAGTCTCAACTCCTAAGTTTTCTGCCATTTCTTTGGCAGCAGTGACGGCATCTTCAAATCCATTGTCTCTGTAGGCCATAACAAAATCAAGGCAGCTTCTAATCAAAGTAGTAGCAGTTGTGATGTCCATCAACTGAGTTTCTAATGCCTTGTGTGCAATGTTTACTTGGAAAAGGATATCATGCCAAACCATAATTGAGACCAGAAATTTGAAGTCAGGGATCTGTTTTTCCAGGCTTTGTGCCTTATTCTGGCCTTGCCTTTAAATAGCATATCAGGGTTGGAAGGGACCTCAGGAGGTCATCTAGTCTAACCCCTGCTCAGAGCAGGACCAATATCCAGACAGATTTTTGCCCCAAATGGTCCTCTCAAGGATTGAGCTCACATCCCTGGGTTTAGAAGGCTAATGCTCAAACTACTGAGCTATCTCTCCCCCCACTCAACTGTGCCCGTTCTATCATGGAGTTGTAAACCTGAGTCACTTGGTACCTCACTGGCTTTACACTGTCGATGCGGCTCTCCCAGTGAATGTTACTGAGCAGCTTCATGGTCAGATTTGTAACGTTATCTGTGAAGACCTTCCACCTGATAGTTGATGCTGAAAACAGGACATATATATATATCCTTTCCAGTACTCTGAAGAGAGATACCAAATCTAAAGAAGATGATGCTGCATCTGATAAAACTAAGTTGAGGGAATGGCAGCCACAAAGCACGAAGAAAGTTCTTAGATTCAGCACAAGGAAGCTTTCTTGGATGCCACTGTTTCTTCTCTTCATGTTCACACTGTTGTCATAGACTTGGCCGTGGCAGTCCTGAAGCTTTATTTTATTCTCATTTAAAACATTCATAAACAGTTTGGTTAGGCCTTTTCCAGTAGAGTTGTCCACAGACAGATAAAGTATTCCTTTAGTTGGATATAGCCATCCTCGTTGTCAACAACTCTTACTGTAAATGACATCTTTTCACTGTGACTAATGTCAGGAGTGTCATCCATTATTACGGCATAGTGCTTCACTTTGCTGAGTTACATCAATATGTTATGAAGCACCTTCCTTGCCATAAGGTCAATCAATTCATTTTAAACTGTTTTGCTGCAGTAATGGTCCATAGCTTCTTTACGAACTTGACATAGGTACCCACATATGACATGATCGTGTTTCCCAAGGAGCTCTACCAAACTGAGGAAATTACTGTTATGTTCAGTGAACAACTTATCCAACAAGCCACAGAAAGCCAAATCATTCTTTGCAAGCAAGAGAGTAATTGAGATCAGATGCTTGAGCACGTTCCTCCAGTGCTGGGTTTCTACATTTATAATGCACTGGTTTTCTGCATCTATGCATTTATTAAGCTTGAGCCTGGACTCGACCTCCATTTGGAGTAGGCTATAAAGTGGCCAGGTGACTTTTCATGTTGTTTCAGAGCATCAGCTAAGTGATGCCAGTAATTGTAGCTGGAAAGTGCAAGCAATGATTTGGCATTAATGTAAAATATTTTGCAACAAAAACAGAACACTTTGTCAGTTGATTTTGAGTAAACTAGCCCATGTCGATTCAGTTTCTCACCAGTCTTAAGCACAGTTTTGCATGTGATTTTGTGAAGTGTCGCTTCTGCTCATATACTGGAAACTTCATATCCTCAATTTTGCCCAGCCCATTCAAAATTGTACGATCAATATTAGCAGAGTTTAGGATTGTCGGCCAAATAGCAGGACCTGATGTATCAATTTGTGGTATGCAATTTTTCTCACTGCTCTTTCTATCATCATGCAAGGTTGATTCTTCTTTATCGTTTCTCTCCTTTTCATGTAAACCAGATTTTTCTTCGTCATTTCTCTCTTTTTCATGTGATCCACGTTCTATTTTACACTACCAAGAAAACCGGATGATTCTCCATCACTTTCCTCACATTTTCATTCCTTACCTTCATGTAAATCTGCTAATTTCTTCCATCATTTACACTTTGTCCTCAATTTTTCGCTGGGATGATCACTACTGCCTAAAGCCTGGTCTATGTTTTTCTATTTCAGATACTTTCCTGTCAGATCTGCAAACTAGATTGCAATTGAGCTTTTTGCTTCCTATACTGAGCTCCGGTGAAGGCTTCTTCAGGGTCATCTTTTATTTTCTATGGGGTAAAACAGACAGTATTAGGGAGAGCAAAAGTCTATGTTCTCCACTCTTAGAAAGTCATCAAACATTATGTGTTAAGCACGGCAAAAGAAGTAACAATATTTCTTGTATATTGATGTGTATATAGGGGTTTGATATATATCTCTGGCATCTAATTAAATATGTCCTTTATTAGTCACTACTTATACTCTTCAAGTCTTAAAACATAAGTACACTTTCACAATTACACAATACAACAAGATTAACAATATCACAACTGGTATCTTACTTCACTTCACTTTGTTCTTATATCTCACTGACTGACGGATGACACCCTGCCCATCTATATGCCCACCAGGGCATGGCTGACAATATTCGAGGAGGTTCAAGGAAAATGTAGTTCTTAGAAAGTCTGGAAGGTTCCACGAGATTCTAAAAAGGTCCAGAACATTCTAGGACATTAGATGAATAATGAATCCATACACAGAATATCCAAAACATTTTACTTCAAGCATTCTATTTTCCCTTTTTTTTGCTAACAAGGTCAAGGGTAAGGGCCCAGGCAGAGACAGATGCATCCTGGACATGAATGCCTGACTGCGAAGATGGTGTCACCAGGTGGACTTCAATTTCCTTGACCATGGAATGCTGTTCCAGGAAGAAGGACTGCTGTCATAAACATACAGCTAAGGATAGCATAAAATCCCTCTTTACCCTGTAAAGGGTTAATTCCTCTTTTACCTTTAAAAAGTTTTTTCTCCGACAACCCTTTACAGGTAAAAGAGGAATTAACCCTGGAAAAGGGCAAATATAGTGCTAAAAAGAAGTTGAAACTCACAGAGATGTGAATGCTCCTGACTTAAAATTCTCTTTATTAACATTCTCCATAGTTGCTGTTAGCAAGAAATTTTAGTTGCGGTTTCATCTGCAGTTCTTCATTTACCTAAAATGTTGACAAATATAGTGCCAATCTATAAAAAGAGAAATAAGGACAACCCAGGGAATTATAGACCAGTCAGCTTAACTTCAGTACCCAGAAAGATAATGGAGCAAATAATAAAGCAATCAATTTGCAAACATCTAGAAGGTAATAAGGTGATAAGTAACAGTCGGCATGGATTTGTCAAGAACAAATCATGTCAAACCAAACTGATAGCTTTCTTTGACAAGGAAACAAGCCTTGTGGGTAGGGAAAGTGGTAGACATGGTATATCTTGACCTTAGTAAAGCTTTTGATACTATGTCGCATGACCTTCTCATAAACAAATTAGGGAAATGCAGTCTAGATGGAGCTACTATACGGTGGGTGCATAACTAGTTGGAATACTGTTCCCAGAGAGTAGTTATCAGTGGTTCACAGTCATGCTGGAAGGGCATAACGAGTGGAGTCCCACAGGGATCAGTTCTGGGTCTGGTTCTGGTTCTGTTCAATATCTTCCTTAATGATTTAGATAATGGCATAGAGAGTACACTTATAAAGTTTGCAGACAATACCAAGCTGGGAGGGGTTGCAAGTGTTTTGGAGGATAGAATTAAAACTCAGAATGATCTGGACAAACTGGAGAAATGGTCTGAAGTAAATATTCAATAAGGACAAATGAAGTTGCACACATACACAATGGGAAATGACTGCCTAGGAAGGAGTACTGCAGAAAGGGATCTGGGAGTCATAGTGGACCACAAGCTAAATATGACTCAACAGTGTAACACTGTTGCAAAAAAAGGAAATATCATTCTGGAATGTACTTGCAGGAGTGTTGTAAGCGAGACACAAAAAGTAATTCTTCCACTCTACTCCACTCTGATTAGGCCTCAACTGAAGTATTGTGTCCAGTTCTGGGTGCCACATTTTAGAAAAGGTGTGGAAAAATTGGAGAAAGTCCAGAGAAGAGCAACAAAAATGTTTAAAGGTCTACAAAACATGAGCAATGAGGGAAGATTGAAAAAATTGGGTTTGTTTAGTCTGGAAAAGAGAAGACTGAGAGGGGACATGATAAAAGTTTTCCAGTATGTAAAAGGTTACAAGGAGGAGGAAAAAAAATTGTTTTTCTTAACCTCTGAGGATAGGACAAGAAGCAATGGGCTTGAATTGCAGCAAGGGCAGTTTAGGTTTGACATTAGGAAAAACTTCCTGTGACGCTGGTTAAACTCTGGAATAAATTGCCCATGGAGGTTGTAGAATCTCCATCATGGGAGATTTTTAAGAGTAGGTTAGACAAACACCTGTCTAACCTACTCTTGATAATAGTCTAGATGATACTTAGTCCTGTCATGAGTGAAGGGGACTGGACTAAATGACCTCTCGAGGTCCCTTCCAGTCCTATGCTCTATGATCATTTGTGAAAATCTTCAAAAGAAAATGAAAAACAAAGAGATAAAACAAACTCCTGAAAATTCCTGGCACCTTTTCATGTATTTCCATATAGTTTCTGGGAAAGCCAGAAAAGTGATGCCACGTGCATTCAAACTCCTCTTGAGCTATTAGGGCCTAAACCAGGGGTCGGCAACCTTTCAGAAGTGATGTACCGAGTCTTCATTTATTCACTCTAATTTAAGGTTTTGCATGCCGGTAATACATTTTAACGTTTTTAGAAGGTCTCTTTCTCTAAGTCTATAATATATAACTAAACTATTGTTGTGTGTAAAGTAAATAAGGTTTTTAAAATGTTTAAGAAGCTTTATTTAAAATTAAACTAAAATGCAGAGCCCCCCGGACTGGTGGCCAGGACCCGGGCAGTGTGAGTGCCACTGAAAATCAGCTTGCGTGCCGCCTTTGGCACCCGTGCCATAGGTTGCCTATCCCTGGCCTAATCCAAAGCCCACCGAAGTCAACAGAAAGAATCCCATGACTTGAGTGGGTTTTAAATAAGACATTTTTACTGCATCTTGTATATCCATAATTTTCAAAACATTTCACTTGGGTCGCTTATTGACTAGAGAGCTCAGTTTTCTATGTGGTGAGAGAGACCAGTTCCAAACACTTGTCCATTAAGAATTACTGCACAACAGTGAACTAGAGTCAAAAGTTCAGATCAACAGCACCTAACTTCATTATCACATCCTGCGGGAAATGAGACAGACCTACAAAAACAGAGTGATTCAGACCTTTGCAGCTGTCTTAGAATTCTGATGAAAAAGAAAATGAATATTCAAGTAGTAGCTTCTTCAAAGAATGGTGTGAGTGTATCCACATTTTCCCTATGTGCTTGCCTCCCTGGCGGAGTGTCAATGAGTGGTGATGAGTTACATGAAATTGCCTCATCCAGGTACTGGATGTCACATCAAATGAGTTCAAGGCAGCCTTAGAGACCGCAGACCTCAGCATGAGGCCTCTCAGTGTGACTCATGACCCACAGCACTGGATATGTTGTAATCTTTTGCAATCAATGCTTAAAAAGATAAACTGCATCTGTTTAATCTAAAGGGTTAGAGCACAGAAGCCAGCTTCTCGAATATATAATGTATCAGGGATAAGCCCAAATATGGGGTGGAAGTTTTAAAATAGACTCTCAAATCCAAGTCTGAATTTCAGATTAAGGCCTATGTATATGACACACTAAACCAGAATCCAGACTCCACCCACTCCAAAATTTTGCAGAGAGACGTTTAAGTAAGCATAGTACTTAAAGCTTTGGTCTGGGAGTCAGAAAATGAGTTAGGTTGCTGGCTCTGCCTCAGCCTTTCTGTACGACCTTGGAAGAATCCTTTAATTTCTCTATGCCACATTTTCTACAAAATATAGGTAATGCTACCTCACAGGGATGGTGTGAAAATAAATGTATCATGACTGTGAAGTACTCGGATACTATGGTGACAAGGGCCGTATATAAATACATAGATGAACATATAGGAATCCATATCTGCATATGAGTTTTGTGTCTTGGATGCATCTTTACATTGGTAATCAGAGGTGCCATATTTCTGATCTTTTGGGGGGTGCTCGACCCCCCCCCCCACTCTGTCAAAGGCCCTGCCCTCACTCCACCCAAGCTCCCACCGCTGCTAGGCCTCTTCCTGCCCCTCCTTCGCCCCTTCCCCAGAGTGTGCCCCACCTTTGCTCTTCCCCCTCTTCCCCCAGCACCTCCTGCATGCTGCTGAACAGCTGATCACCAGCAGGCAGGAGGTGCTGGCGAGGAGAGGGAGCAGCTGATCTCGGCAAGGCCAGCTGACGGGTCAGAGGGCTGGGGGAGAGGGGGAGGAGCTGACCAGGGGGGTTGCCAGTGGTGCTGAGCAGGCCCAGAGCACCCATGGAGTTGGCACCTATCCTGGTATTAACCAGAAATTTGTAATTCTGAATGAAGTTGAGTTTATATGGGGTTGGCATTTTGTCTGTGAGCAGTTCCCAGACAACAGACAAGTTTAATCAGCTAGTTGTAGCTCCTTCTCCTAAGACTGAATTTGGTGGGTGTATATGTGAGCTGAGACTTGAACCCGACCCTTCATAGTTTCTCAGCAGTAGCTCTGCCAGGACAGCCAGACAAGGATGTTGCCCCATGACTGAGCCAGCTGAATGTGCAAAAAATCTGTCTCAGCTGGAAGCCATCCTTATGCCTGGGCAGACCTTGGTTGAAAGTTTGTTTGGCTATTGAAAGTACTTAAAATGACAAGTAACCTGCTCAATTGCATTAGAATTACAAAAGGGAATTACATATCATTTATATCTATTATTATATCACTTTAGGTCTTGTACCATGAAATGTTTAAGGGACCATAAAGTTTGTGGGAAAGTTCTTACATTTTTTTTGTACCTTGAGTTTCCACGAGATGATGAAATGAACCTTTTCAACACTCTCATAATATGCACCTGTATCTGAAATCAGCATTTTGCTACTGTAAAAATATCCCTACAAGCCCTTCAGATCAGCACTAAAGAAATGAGAAAAAGAAAGCAATTCCCTAACTAGCTTGTTATCAAGGATATCTAATCAGCTTGTGCAAAGATAAATTAAGCAGGCTTCTAAAGAACCCTGAAATCATAGCTTGAAGTCAAAATGAAAGGAAGGAACAAATGAAATCTTTCCGCCCCACACACTATATCTCGCTACAGATCAGCTACCCTACCAAGCTGAGCTGTTATTTGTTAATTTAGAATACTTTCAAAAGTCTATAACTGAACTAGGGATGTTTTGCTTTCCCTGGAATGTTTCCTAATGTTTACAAAGTGTTGGTAAGAATCACCCATTGCTCCTCTTAGCTGTAGCCCAAAGAGTGGCCCTAGGTAAGAACAATGGAAAGAGCCTTTACCTTTAAAAACGGGCACTTCAGCCAATACTGGATTAAAGGATAAGAAGATGAGCTACAGCCCCACGTTGGCTACATGGTGTCTGCTGGCCAGTCCTGCCTTAATATTATTCAATCCCAGACCTTTTAGAGGTGCTGGGATTGGCTTGTGGATGGGAGACGCTTGCTATACATGTATGGCACCATGCAAAAGCTGGCATCTCCCTGGTCAGTGCCCACCAGACTGCTACTGCTGTTGTGACTGATCTCGGTGGCCCCAGCGATCCCTGAGCCTGATCTGACATGGCACACGGAAACTGGTTCATGTGGGTAGCCATGACAACCACACCACAGTCCCTGGCGGCAAGTGCTGCACCTGTGCCATTAGAGCCATGTGAGCATCTGACACTCGGAGAGTTCACCCAGGAATGATACAAGCACACAAGGAGTCATAAAATAAACCAGGAGCTTGCCTCCTGCTCTGACTGGGATTACGTGAAACCATTAATACAACAATGAACGGAATGCAATAACATTCATACAATTAACAGGCCCTAAATAATAGAACAGTAACAAAGAGCCCCCTTTGCTCTGGATGAGCCTGAATCCCGGAGGCCCCTGTGTGCCTCTGGATCAGCCATCCTGAGAGAAATTCCTTCCCATCTTTCATCGCTAGGGTTCCGGTCTCACTGCTTAGACCCTCCCCTACTCAGATTTCTCTTCTTCCAGGAGACAGGTTCCTTTCCTACGCCTAACTCAGGCAGCTCCTTGCTTGAGGTACATTCAGGTAGCTTCCCCTGTGCCCTGAAGGATGAGAGAGTCACCTGCTTCCCAAAATTGCTCCCATCACTAGACCATGCCCAAAGTGATCTGATTGGTTGAGGGGAAGAGTTTCAGTTGTCCATCAAAATGTCAATCTCCAATAGCGATCCTACTATATTTAAGTACTTACGCAGCACTCAGATACTGCAGAGATGGAAACTGTATAAGTAAGTAGATAGATTCATAGAAGTTAACATCAAGTTAAGTTCATTTTGTGTGTATCAGTTATATGTTGTGCTTCAGATAGTCATGGGGGTTTGAAGTTTGTTGTCTACACTGGTAGCCTATGGATTTTGAACTGATTGAACACTACATACTACTCAGTATGTGGGTGAAGATGCCACCATTACTTATTGTTTGCTTCTTTCACAGCTTCACATCTTTGGGTACTTTATCTTGGCAGTGGGGATTAGATTGGGGTGAGACTTGTTGGAGGATGGCAGCTGGGTCTCCCAACTCCTTAGAGATCATGTCTTTTCATGAGAATTAGCCATCAACCCACCTTTGCTGAAGTGCCTTAGACATTCAAGGTTGCCTATGCTGTCATGAGGACCTTCAGAGGTTCCTCTTGCCTTCATGGGGCCACAGACCATGGAACTGAGTGGGGTTCATAAGGGCATTGGGTTGAAGTGGGCTGGTTGGGCCTTAGACAGTTAGGCTGCTCTGGATTTCAGCATTCAAGGGTGAGGGGCAAGCCAGTGACAGCTCAAGATCTTGCCTTCCCCCTTCCACTGCTGTCAGAATGAGTTGCTTTTATGTTAGTTGTTGTTAAGGTATAGCAAAGTCATGACCACTTTGTTAAATCTAATGCATCTGTCCTCATTGGCCCATGGCATTTGGAAAGACCTATTTGTACATAGATACAAGCAGAACTGGCCGAGAAAACAGAATGGGCCTTTAAATAAAGAACTGATTAAAATTTAGATACCAGTCTTTATTCATATACAATCAGTCTTCCTATTTAGGTTCTTATAGGGCTGTCATCTGTGGAATACCACGCTGCAATGGTGGGCACTGATATTTGTTTTCCTCATTTTTCTCATGTTCTAATGCACTCAAATTCCAAACCTATGGATGAGCATGCCTACTGCTCATCCATAGGTTCGGAATTTGAGTGCATTAGAAAAGATATCAATAGAGAAGGAGGCTGATCAAGAACATGAACAATGAAGGATCAATGAGACCCCAGATCAAACAATTAGGAGTGAGAGTGGCAGGTAGAACTCCTGAAACCATTTGTTGAAATTGAATTGAATCAGGCAGAGGCCAGTGGTATGGATCATGTTTGGTCATGCAGGAGAAGTCTGCAAGTTTGGGAAGCTTGTCAAATACTCTTTAATCTATTTGATCTAATTTGTCTATGTTCAATCTGCTTGTTTAATCTATCTTCTACAGTAAGAGCCCTGGTGTCTAGGCAAACAATACAAGTCTTGTGGCCTTTTGGTTCCAATGCAAAATATATCTAATCTGTATTATGTGCTGATTTGGGTCAATAGCTCGATACTTATTCATTATCAGTGGATGAGGGATGGTTTGTTTTGTAGTTGATTTGTTTTTCAAGTTTCTAAATGGGTCCAGATATTATTCCGGTGGACATGGGATAGTACATAGTAAATAAATATGAATACTGCTGACAATGAGTTGTTTGCAAATTTAAAATGTCAGTGATCTGAATTACCTTCTTTTCATTAAAACTATAAATTCTAAATATGGCCTGAAACTTGTATCATATTCTTGCTGTCTGAATTTACTGTGCATTGCTCTAGCCATCACTGCATGAAACAGTGTGTTATAAAAGATAAAATAATGTACAAGGGCTGTGATTTAAAGAATACACATTTTATGACCAGATACTGTACCTGTTATATAGAACATCTGTTCAGAATAGATGTGACAGATTCTCTGGACAGGATCTGTGAATTACGGAGCCCTCTAGTTTGGCTTACTGTCCACGGTATGCAGCTTGGAGCAGTGCTAATATATGCCCATGTACACTTGTAAATAACTCAGACACTAGTTCTCTTCTTCACAGGAAAAAAAAATTCAGGACAGATGTCAGGAAATTGCATTTATTAGGAAACCACTGAAGCAAAGAGAAAAAAATGCTCTAATTTCCCATCTAGAGCTGGGTAAATAAATTGTCCAGGAATTTATTTGTGATTTTCTCGAATTTCTTATTTGAGTAGACACAAAATACTATCTGTGAAAAATTCTTGTTTGTTCCTGAGTAGTACATTGTTTTTAATATTCAAGCTGTTTTGATTGGCATATGGGTCAGAGGATGCATTTCTGTTCCCTGAATCAGATTTTCAAGTGCAAATGTAAGTCACTGATCAGTCTGTGTTCTGTATCTTGCTGTTGGACCTGATCCATAGAGGATACTGAGTCTGTTATAGATACGGGGCTTAATATTTTAGCTCAGGCTATGGAGGCACTTATGGTTCGGATCTTGAGGTCCTAGGTTCAATCCCTGGGAATGGCCATGATGATAACCATCTATAAATACAACAGTGCAGTGGCATAACTAGGAGTGGAAATTTGGGTGGGCCCTATCTTTCAGGTGAGCAGGCAATGACAGACTCAGCTATTCATTGGCCATACCAGCTGGCTGTGCAGCCTGGCTGGGATGGAGAGCGCTGGCCCCCTGGGATGCGCCCTTACTCTGCAGCGGGGGAAGAGAGGGAGCCATTGCCTCATTGCAGGACATGGGCTACTGCCTTTCAGCTGGGGGTCCCTGTGCTCGGTTGGCTCTGGCTGCACTGCGGGGGCATGAACAGGGGCTTGCCAGTGCATGCAACTGGACCTGGACTCTATAGCACTGCAGAGAGACGAGCTTCGCCACTGCCTCTGGCCATGCAGGTGATAAGCCGTTTGGAAAGCGCTGCTAGCCAATGGGCAGCCCCTGAGCACCTTCTAGCTCAGTTTCTCACCCGACACCACGCCCTCTTCCTATCTGTGGTGTCCCCACACAGGGCTTCATCTGCCGAGTGGGGCACGTTCATGGGACGGCTCAGAAAATGGCAAGGCAAAGCTATTGGAGCGTACCTTTCTGAAGAGTGGGTGCAGGGCCACTTTAGCAAATGCGAGGCCCAATTCGTACTCACCCAGGGGGCTCCGGGTCTTTGGCGGCAGTTTGGTGGTGGGTCCTTCACTCGCTCCGGGTCTTCGATGGCACTCAAGGACCCACCGCCGAAATGCCACTGAAGACCCGGAGCAAGTGAAGGACTTGCCACAGAAATGCTGCCAAAGACCCGGAGCGCTGCCGGGTGAGTAAAAGTTAAAAAGGTTGCCGGCATGAGGCCCTCTTAGGGGGAATCGGGCGAATTGGCCTAAAGCCAGCCCTGAGCGGGTGCATAGCTCCATCCTGGATTTCAGGTGCCCAAGTGATGCTCCAGGCCACTATGGCAGCGTTACACCCCTGCTCAGATTTAGGTGGGCCTGGATGCTATATGGATGGGCCATGGCCCACTCAGGCCCACCCGTGGCTATGCCCCTGCAACAATGATTTAAACTTGGCATTCTAATAATAATCTGCAATATTTGCTCACAATTCCCTGTTTCTGTGAATTTTCCTGGCAGTAAATTCTAAAAACTAGGCAGAATTTTGCTATATTGAATACTTTAGCAACAAAATAAATTATTTTATTTCCATACTCCAAAGAGATCAGTAGATATAAAACTAAGAATAGGTCCAAATAAAAAACTTGCATATGAGCAAACAATATCTGTGTTTATCTATTGGCCAGCTTCCTCTACCCTAATAGATTTTTCTGTTACACCAACTACTAAGTATACTTTATAGTTTCTATAGCTGTTACAGGAACTATGGATGTTTTTAGTCACCATATCTATCCATCTTGGGTACTTAAATGGCCCCCATTATTAGAGTACCTTGCAATATTTAATATATTTATCCTCAAATCACCCCTGGCAGGAAGGGAAGTACTATTATCCCTACTTCATAGATTGAGAACTGACACACGGAGGGAAGAATAAATGACTCGTCCAACTCATACACAAAGCCTGTGGCAAAGCAGAAAATTGAACAATGGTCTTGCAAGTTGGCATACTAATCATTAAACCATCCTTCCTACCTTGTGGAGACCATTGTGCTCACCCTTTGTACATGGGTGAATTTCATCCCCAAAAGGTACATATGAGTGTTTTCCCAACACAACTTTCCATAAGTCATCCCCAAGAGACCTGTAATTTACAAAGATGTTTTTTCCTATGTGTAACCAATTAGATGCCTGTCACCCTTCTAAATAAATTAGAAAAGTTTAGCAAACTCAGGTTCCTCTAGTTAGCACTTGCTTGTAAGTAAAACAAAAATGTGTGGCATCAGCTCATGAGCAAGAAAGAGCAAACCAAAGAGAGATATGGGGAACTCCAAATTTTAGGCAACTCAAGAAAGTCAGTGCTTAGCTCCCCATAAAGTAGGCCACAATTTTAGGTAATATAAATGCCTAATTTTAGGCACAGAAGTGTAAAATGTTTTGTAAAAGATTAATTGGTTCCATTACTTCCTAGATAACATGTAGAGCTAGTTGAAAATTTTGTGATGAAACATTTTTTCCATTGGGAAATGGCATGTCATTGAAATCAAAGCTTTTCAGAGGCATGTGTACAGTTTGACAAAACTTCATTCCAAAATTTTTGTGGGGGTGGGAGAGGGCAAAAAAAAAAGTATTTTGGTAAAATCAATACATTGCATTTCTACCTTATCTGAAAAAAAATATTTTGATTTTTTTTCTGAATGACCTTTCATTTCAAAATTTCATCTTAATGTTATGCTTCTTAATTTAAATATATTTTAAAAAGAACATGATATTTCAGTTTTATCAAAACAGAACATTTCAATTCAACTAAAATGATTTTTTTTTAATAAATTTCATTTCATGGGAATTTTTTAAATGTTCTTGGATTTCTCCTGATTTGGAATGTAAACAAGTTTTGGAATGTCAGAATTTCCTGCAGAACCGAGATTCCAAGTTTCAGCCAGCTCTAATAACAGGTAAGTCTCTCCTCTGGGATGATTCCCACATCTTTTAAACTAGTCTTTGCTTTTTTAAAGCTACACTTAAAAGAACCCGTGTCTAAATCTTTTTAGAACTTCAAGTACATTATAATTGTCATTATAATTATAGGACAGTTTCAAATCTGCCCCTTTCCCGAAGATTCTGGATTGAGAGGTTTCAAGCCACCTGAATTTCCTTCTTATTTATAATAGCCTTTCAAACATTTTTGTGCATTTCAGAGGATGACAATAGTTCACACAGATTTTCTTTTGAGCACCAGTATCTAGATGAGTGTCAGTTTACTGTGCATTCTCAGCACTTTGACAGCAATGTGACAGGTGCCTTAGAAAAACCTAGGCTAGAATAAATAAGTGCGTGTGGTTCTGATGACCACGCCATCTTATTGGAATGTCTTGAGAGCTATGTGGGAGATCCTGACATTGCTTTCAATTGGTTCACTGCTTATCTGGATAATAGAAAGCAGAATTTCCGTTAATGGAGGCTCATTAAAGCCTTGCATAGTTGCATATACAGTATAGTTCCCCAGGTACTTTTCCCATTCCACTGTGTACATGCTACCCCTATTGAATACAATTCCATTTTTTATGCTGATAAGACACTGTTGCTGCTCATCCAGTGTATGATTGCTTCGGGATCACTACACAACAGGTGATGCAACATTCATGGAGGACTAAAACCTGGAAATATAGGGGTCTCTGAGCTACTGATGTTTTCACATCACCAAGGGAAGATTAGGCTGGGAAGATACAGTGAAGCTAGGCTCTGTTGAATGTGCCACCCAGCAGGACCTGAGTGTTGGCCCCTCACAGCCGACTGGTAGCATTTCAACCAGGAAGCCATCATGGTGAGATATCTGAGCAACAATGCCGACTGTCTGTTTGCTTCTGCTCCAGATGTTGCTTTCTGTAGGCCTTAGGCACTGGCTTCTCACCCTGGTTTGTCCTCAGTTTTGCTATTTGTTCGCTGCCTATAACCTGGTGTCTGACCCTGACATCCTGATATACTGACTGGCTTGACCCCAGCTCTGCTGCTTGCAATTTGGTGGCTGACCCTGACTTACTGGCATTCTGATCCAGCTCGATCCTGACTCTGCTACTCCTCGCCTGACTGCAGTAACTGACCAGTGTGCACAGGCTGCCCACAACCTGGCCCTGACAGCTGTAGACTGGTGACCCCTGTAAATGGGTAGGCAAAATTGACATACAAAGGTGCCAGTGAGAGCCAATGTACAATAGAAGCTGAAGATTGGAGCTAGGCAAATCCTGCAAAAACCTTCTGAATACTCCTTCACATTTTTAATGAAATTCACTCCATTGTTGTTTGTGTATTACTGTGACACGTAGAGACTCCATTCAAATTTGGAGCCCCAGTGTTCCATGCATTGTACATGCACAAAGAAGAGACAGTCCTTTCCCCTGAAGACTGTGTAATTTAAGCAGTCAAGGCAAAAGGTGAGAGAAAGAAAGTCATATTATCCTTATTTTACAGATGGAAGACTGAGGTATGGGTTAAGGCCCTGATAGTCAAAGGTATTTATGCAACCACTGAAATCAATGAGAATTAGGCACCTGAATACCTATGACTATCTGGGCCTTAAACTGTACCTCAGTCTTCCAAGGCCCAGATGCTCAAGGAAGCAAAGAAGAAATAGATGCAGGGCAAGGGGGAAAGGGCAAGAGCCAAAGACATGAGAAGAGGGTGGAGATGAGGGGCAGGAGCCGGGGGAAGAGAAGAGGTAGTATGACAGGAGGCAGGAAGTAGGGGACAGGTATCCTGTGCAAAAATGTATATGATGATGTAATTAAAAGCTGTATTAGGCTGAATGAAGGTTGCACAGGCACCTTCTGGCATTTGACTTTGCAACCAAAATGTTCTTTTGAATAGTTGTGCGGCGTGTGTGTGTTTGTGTGTGTGTGTGTGTGTGTGAGAGAGAGAGAGAGAGAGAGAGAGAACTTGATTCTAAGATTTACATTCCTTCAGTACGGAAACAGTATCACAGCATGTGTTCTACACCTTCAGTCAAAACTGATTTAATGTTTAATACTGAATGCTCACAAAGAGCTCCTCAAGAACACGATGTAAACCAGGAATTATTCCCAGCAATAATCTGGAGTATCACTTCAAATAACAGTGACAGGACCATCTAATGGCACCACTGAAAATGTTATTTCCATTTTATTGGACAAGTGAGATTGATGGCTACTCGGAGATTAGTAAGATTTTTACCTTGACTAGATTTTGTATTTTATCAGTTAGGCACAGTGCACTGATTGATTTATATAAAATAGATTTTTGAATCAGAGTAATCTGTAAGATTTTTGTATGCCACTGTGATGCAGGATCATGTTGATCACAGAGCTCAGTGCCTAAGACAGCAAGGACTCAAGAGATATAAAGGCAAATTCCAATTTATTAGGAACAGCAGAAGAAAATCAGGCAGAATGTATTCATCCCAACTAGGTTCTTGTTCTAGAGCCCGAGGAGCTTTTATTGGGGTCTGCAGGTCTTTCCATCACCAGAACCTGCCTTAAATTTCTTTCCCTCTCACCCTTATTTTACATCCAGAGAAGAATCCCAGCATCCCCTACTCTTAAAGGAATAGCAAACTCCTGCACTTCTACCTATGCCAAACCAACACTGATATAATTTGTTAAAAACAATACTCATTGCAAATGTTCACCTTTTTCTCACAGCATTAATTATTTAAGTTCTTTTCCATTATTTGACCAGCTCTGCAGATGGACAAAAAAAAAATTAATTGTGAATGTTGGCATTTTTCCATGGAATTCATTATTCCCAAATCAACCTTTTAATTATTCAACCAGCATGGTACATATTTTAAAACCTGACTTTGCATAATCAGAGCCAAGCCATTTATATTTTAGGGTAGAGCTGGCTGAGGTGATGGAAGAGTGCAAGGGATGTTGTTTTCAGACAAATAGAGTATTTGAGCCAATGCATGCTACAGTCTGATTAGCAGGATCTCCCACTCAGAGTTGGAAGAATAAAAAAGTTGGCAAAGTTTTGTTATTTTAGGCACACAAGCTTCCACATCACATGAATATGACTGCCTGTTAGATGTGCACTCACACATACTGTGTTTACACTACTTGATCTAAGTTACCTGTCTAGAATGCCTCATTTATTTTCTCTCTCACTGATAACATTGTGAACATTCCTAGAAGAACAAAGAGCCATTTTGTTCAACTAGCTTTCAGCTGCTTATCATTTAAGGTGGTGCCTTCTGTGTATATATGCATGCAGAGTATAGTTGGAATGGGATAAACAGTGAACTGTAGAGCCTATAGAATTAATATGTCTGTTTTAAAACTGGATTACTCCAGTTTTATATGTTTCGGCAGAGTTACACTGTCATAAAACTGGAGTAACTCAGTAGTGAAATAAGGTCGATGATGTGCATATAGCGCTGTCAGCTCTTGCAAGTCCCATGATATTGGATGTTTTATTTAAATTTCCAGCTGCTGGCGACAAGTGGTCATGTGACAATGTCGGCTTTCCAGTTTTTTTAAAATAAGTTTCTAGCCATCATGGTTGTGGAGAAAAGATTTCAAACGTGACCCAAATGCACCCTAAAGGCTCAAAATACAGAAGCAGGGAAAAAGAACACAAAATATATTTTTTTTAAAAAAAATCTCATAGTTGTTTTTTTTAAAGCCCATCACATATTATTTTTTTCTATCTATCTTAGGTACTTATGTGGCTCCCACCTCAGAGCACCCCCGTGACCTAGGGAAGTACTATTATCCCCATTTTACAAAGGACAGTAAGGCCCAGATCTTCAGAGAATTCAGACACCTATATACCTTTGAGAATGTGGGCCTAAGTGACTTACTCAGGGTCATATAGGAAGTCTCTGTGGATTCAGACTGGAACAGGTGCAGAGCCGGGCTACTAGGATGATCAGAGGAATGGAGCGCCTACCTTATGAGAGGAGACTAAAAGACAGTAGCTTGTTCAGCCCAGAAAAATGAAGGCTGAGAGAGGATATGATTGCTCTCTTTAAGTACATCAGGGAGGTGGACACCAGGGAGGGAGAAGAGCTATTTAAACTAAGGGGCAATGTTGTCACAAGAACAAATGGGTATAAACTGGCCATGAGTAAATTTAAGCTTGAAATTAAAAGGTTTCTAACCACCAGAGGAGTGAATTTCTGAAACAGCCTCCCAGTAGGAGTAGTGGGAGCAAGAAACCTAACTGGCTTTAAGATGGTGCTTGATAAGTTTGTGAACAGGATTAAATGACAGGGTTGCCTGTGATAGCAGGGGACTGCACTCAATGACCCAAGACAAACCTTCCAGTCCTATGTTATGTCTCTCAGAGCACTAATTGAAGCCAGGTCTCCCAGGCTAGTACTGCAACCACCGGACCATCCTTTCTCTGTCCTCGCTCTTCTATTTAGGGCCTGATTGATAATTTTTGAATATTTGAAGTTGGCAATACAGTGCATGAGCACAGACAGTGAAGGAACATATATGGAAACAGGACAAATTGCGTGGATTTATTCGATGCACAAGAATGTTAAGCAAGAGTATTTGGACAAAATCAGGAATAATGTTTCCAGATATGTTTGCTTTAATACTGAAACATACTTCATTAACTTTCAAAATGGAACTGTGCAATTTTTTTATATTATAAAGAAAGGTTAAAGGCAACTACTATGAAACAAGGAAGTCTCTTATTTATTTAGAAAGGGGAAGGGTGTTTGTTGCAAATAAAGAGATTGGGATGAATGGGGGTTAGAGCCTGGCCAAAAAAAAAAAACGTTGAAATTAAATTATTTCCCAAGGTTGCAAAGAAATTTCAGTCATAATTAAAAAGCCTATACTCATGTGACCTCCTGTTGTCTAGAAACAATTATAATCCTTTGGTGGCTGTGAAAACAGATGCAGTCCCTCATAGCTAAATTAAACCCAGTCCTTCCTCCCCTTTTGATACTACATCCCAAAGTGAATCAGTGTATGCAGCTATTAGACACTAATTAGTGAGACAAGGCACAGTCACTTATTACCAAGCAACCAAAAAAGCCACACAGTCATAGCTTCACTCCTGTCTATCTTATTTATGATCTATCTATCTCCTTAAATAAACACTTGCATCCTATCTCTGTAATATCAGAGTCAAGACAGTTTGAGGCCATTTACTGTCTGCTTAATCCATGGTGAAAGGGTAATTATCCTGCCATTTTAGCAACCAGTCTGATGGGGGAGTGGGGAAGAGCTCAATTCTCAGTCTAAATTTCTTGCATTTCAAATGTAAATGTTTCATTGAGCTCTAGTAGCCTTAAACCGGCTTCCTTGCCATCAGAGGTTGCCCCTCCAGGACTATTATTTTATACAACAGGCTGAAAGTGAAACAAGCGGATCCTGTGATTGGAGCAGAGGCCTGGAGTCATTTCCCCTCAGAGCATAAAACAGTTGAAAAGCCTGGTAATTGGAGACTACATTTAGAAGGGTGCTAAAGGGATTCTCTTCTCTAAACAATACGGTGGCTGCTCAGGTTACCTTTCAGGTCATTAATGAGTCTGTACTTTAACTGAACCTTTCTCCATGCAACTTAATCTTGCTAAACTTCATCATGTCTCAGTATTCAGACATATGGTTTTCCCTCAACAAGGCTGTTAGCATGGTAATTTCCCCCCTGCCAACAGCAATCAAGTAATAAAACAATTTGTAATCTTTAGTCATATATTAGACTTACTGATAAAATAGATACATTTGCATCTTAAAAGTAGGTTATTAAAAGGCCATTGATTTCCATATTATGTCATATTTAGCAAAAAAGCGCAGAATGTTTACTTCTAAGTGGCAACTGTGCTTTGCTTCTTTCCCAAAGGCTTGGAAAGAGAGAGTCACTTAATGAACCTTTGTTAGTATGCACATTTATATGATCTGATTGGACCCTGCAGCAGGCTGGAGAAACCTGTGAAGAGGCAGCTGCTGGAGTTATTCAAAATTTAGGCTAATGGGAATATTAATTTTTTACAATAATATTTATTGCCGAGTGATTGATATGAACGGGAGCAATAGAAAAACTCCTCTCTTTATTCTAGACCAAGGCAGGCTGCTAAAAACATGACAGGCGCAATGACTGGTTTGACCAGACGCTGGTAAATGATATATGATGATTTTTTAATTACAGGTTGCTTTTGATGTCACTATTAAATGGCACCGTCAAAGGCTGTGCTTTGTTTTAGATGTAGTTTTGTTGTTTCTTTCTGTTTTCTGTTCATTGGGTCCAACCAATAGAGGTACGATCCCATAGTTTGGTTATTATTAATGATTTGCCTTTCAGTAATTCCCAGGCACCCCTTTGAGCTAAAGCACTGTACTGACACACAGCGCACACAAAGGTCTTTGCTGCAGGGACTGTTTAAACACGTGTGACAGACTAAATCCCCAATTCAGCAAGGTAATTGAAGCATGTGCCTAACTTTAAACATGTGAGTAATCCCATTGACTTCAATGTGACCTAAGCATGAGCTTAAGTGCTTTGCTGAATTGGGGCCCAAATGTGGGAGAGAAAAGAGTATTACATCCGATTTACAAGGGAGAGCGTAACTCAGCCACAGAGAGACTGTACATAAAAACGGCCATACTGCATCAGACCAAAGGTCCATCTAGCCCAATATCCTGTCTTCCAACAGTGGCCAATGCCAGGTCCTTCAGAGGGAATGAACAAAACAGGCAATCACCACATGATCCATCCCCTGTCACTGATTCCCAGCTTCTGGCAAACAGAGGCTCACTAGGGACACCATCCCTATCCATCCTGGCTAATAGCCATTGATGGACCTATCCTCCATGAACTTATCTAGCTCTTTTTTGAACCCTGTTATAGTCTTGGCCTTCACAACATCCTCTGGCAAAGAGTTCCACAGGCTGACTGTGCGCTGTGTGAAAAAATACTTTCTTTTGTTTGTTTTAAGCCTGCTGCCTATTAATTTCATTTGGTGACCCCTAGTTCTTGTGTTATGAAGAGGAATAAACTTGCTCAAGGTCACTCAAGAAGTCTATGGTGGATCTGGGAACTCAACCTAAAGCTCTTCAGGTCAGGGACTGTCTTTTTGTTCTATGTTTGTACAGCACCTAGCACCATGGGGTCCTGGCCCGAACTGTTGCTACAATAATGGAAAGAGTAGAACTGATCCACGTCCAGTGCTTTCACCACAAGACTATCCATTCTTTCCTGATTCAAATCCATTTTAATGGTCAGCCTCTTGTTCTTTCAGGGCTGAGCAGACATTTGAAGAAATTAAGTTTGGAAATAAAGAAAGAAATAAAAAATTTAAAAGTATGTAAAATTCTTTGGTATTCTGAAATTTGGGAAAGGAATAAACATCTACTTGGGGCTGGTCCAGAGGATATAGAGATAATGCAATGAGCTACCATGCTGGGCCCGGAGCTCAGGACTGCGATCAATCCATTGCTCCCTGCAAGTGCTGGCAGCACTGCCTGAGGCAGGGAGAAGCTAGTGCTTTGTATTGCGCTTGAGCAGGGGGACCCAAACTTCCCTGCACTGAGGACTGCACTGGCCACTTGCCAAGAGCCTGAGGGCTGATCCGAATTTGCATGTATATTTACATAAATGTTTATTCTCTAAAATAAATGCACACAACCAGAATATCTGCTTGCACCTGTTTTGTTTTGTTTTTTTAATTAAATATGTGTTGAAGTAGCAACATTTTAAAAATATTGAGCATCCCTAACATACGTGCATGTCTGTGTTTGGCAGGCCGAAAAGATTGCACCACATGGGCTCATCCCATGTACAGCGATGTGCTTATCTTACCACATAGGGTTTTTTCTGGTGAAAGAAAACCACTGAACATCATGGTTCAGCTCCTTCACCCATCGTGTTCCACTGTGTGGAGTCCAAGATCTGGAGAACAAACCAACAGCCCCTGAATGCAGGATCTGGAGGCAATACCCCTGAATGCAATAAAGCCTGATACCACAGGGGAATCCCTGCACTCCAACATGCAGTAACGATTTGGGGGTGGTTTGGAGCAGGGATGGGGCCAGTGGATCTGCCAATTCATCAGCCATTCCTGCTCCATATGGAGAAGGTGCAAACACATTAGAGGCTACTGCAGCTGTACCTCAAGAACAACTTGGGACTGGAGTAATCACTGTGACTTAATTGTTCTGTTGCCATTCTGTAGCCTGGAGAGAGAGGGAAACATACATCTGAAGGTCCTGGAACACTGCCCGGTGCATGGACCAGCCCCTCTCAGGCTGTGTGGAAAAAGTACTTGCACTCATTTGCTTGTATTTGTTTTAACTTCCTTGATAGGTGATTAGAAATTTCTTATTGACTGAATTCCCATAACATGGCTGTGACCAGCTTTTTCTCACTGGGCAAAAGAGAATGGCTTTATTTTATTCTTTAAGTGAAAAAATTGCCATATATACGCTCAGTGTTAGAGTAAATATGATATGATCTCAAGTGGAATTATCTGAGTGCACAGGGCTAAGGACTATGTAGTGAGTTCTGTGGGCCTTTTACAGGGCCTAATGGAGACAAGATTAGTATCCATAACAGGGAGCTCATGGAAACTTTGCAGTCACAGCCAGGGCCTGCTCCTAAATTTTACAGGCATTCTGGGTTCTGTTCCCAGCTCTGCCTTTCACCTTGGGCAAATGTCTGTGCCTCTCTCCAACCTCGCTATCCTCCCCCACCCCGCTTGTCTGCTTGTCTGTGTAGACTGCAAGCTTTTCAGAGCAGGAACTGGCTCTTACCACATATGTCTGTACGGTGCCTGGCACAATGGGGCTCTGATCTTGTTTGGGTCCTCTAGGTGTCATTGCAAAATCAGATAATAATTGAGAACATAGTCATCCTTCTACTCCTGGGAGTTAGGCTGGGTAGAATCATCAACTGCCAAATGGCAACTGGATTCTTGGGGTTGAAGTAGGTGAAACTCAAGAGTGGGTCTTTCTCCAATTGACTAAACATCAGGTAAGAATACTGAAGGAGCCAACTGTTTCTTTCTATTCACTCAGCTTTAAAACTAACACCCGCTCCATCTCCTTCGAAGAAGTGTGATTAGGAAGAAGGGAAGTTCCCAACAACAGGATGGTGACCAGGGTTGGAGAGATACACAGCGATGACAATTCAAGGGGGGAGACGGACCTAGTGAAGGTCACTGACAACAAACTGCTTTCTCAGTCGTCTTATTGTTTATTTTAAAAATGAGTCTCAGGGCCTCCTCTGTTCCATCCAGTACCCTCCACACCAGGCATAGCCCAAGGTTGGCTAATTCAGCTCTAATTTTACAGTAACTCCATGAGCTATGTAGCTCTGAGTGGAGACACTGACTTCCTAAGGAGACTGGGACCTGTGGAGTGCAGGAAGTGGGGAGCTCATTTGCATGAGCAAGCTTCTCTCTCTCTCCCACCGGTGCAGCAGTACGCCACAAGAAAGCTCTTTTTGTTAGGGAGGTTCCATTAGCAGATTGACCTTTCTTCTGAATAGGCTCGCTTGTTGTGGATCCGGCATCTGTGCCCTTCAGGGGCTTGTGCCTAAAAAGACTGTGAATATAATCTGGTGGGTCAGCTTTGCCAAAGTACTTCTGTGCTGACCAAATTTCAGGCTCTGAGCTCTCCTGAACAGAATCCATGGAATGATGCCAGACTGTGTTGTGGTTTTGTGAAGCAGACAATCGTCAGCCTGAAAACTCTAATTTCAGTTTGAATTTGACTAACCTAAGGGGAATTGCCACTGCAGCTTCCTTTAAAAAGCACTTTTATTTCAACCACAACTTTTTGCCTTTCCCCAGATGTGACCCATTACTGCTGCAGTGACGGTGAGTCATGCCCGGGAATGCAAAAATATTGCATTACACAATGCGTCATCAAAATCCGATGGGTAACACATTCAGAGCCTGCTTTACAGTTTCTGCAAAGATTGGAACATTTTTGATCAGCCCTTCAAATTTGAGAATGTATATTCCAGCCAGGAAAGAACCATGTTCCTGTGAAGGTTCTTGCACATGACTAATAATAAAGGTTTTATCTTACACCTATAAACTACATTGATGTTCAGAGTTAAAACTGCTATGCCGCCCATGGATGCGCCCGCTTTCATGCAACGTAAAATACTGTTTACAATGGGATACAGGGTAGATTTTACCCTAAGGGCTGAATTGGACACTAGGCAACACATTAAACTAACTTAGGTTAATTATGTGAAAGTGGATATTTCAGACACTGATTGGAGCAAGGGTGCCACGAGAATCCAAATAAGTTCAGGGTCAGATTCTCTGGTGCTGTGATGACACAGAGATCCTTGTGCAAATGCCAGCTGCTCTGGAAGCCTCTCTGAAGAGAAAGGGGAGAAGAGGAAAGCCTGCAGATATCCCATGAAGCCAGGCTTTCTCACATAGGCTCTTGGAGCATGGTGCTCTGCTGAACTACTTTACACTGCAAAGTCTGAATTCACCAGTAATAAGAGCTGCCTCTTGTACAGGACTATAATAATTATCAATATATCTTGTACTGATAATGCTGTAATTGTAATCTTGATATTTTCGTATAATTGGGTAAGTGATTGTGACTGGCCTGGGAATACCAGTGGTGCTGCCTAGTGTTTAGGTCAGTTGGTCCATGTCTCTGAAGTCCTTTGCCAGAAATCACACCGATGCTGTAGCAGTCCCCTTCCAGTAGATACAAACTTGGCCCTCTGACCAGTCACCTCTTGAGTTCTTCCCCTTACTGGAGTAACAAAATTCAACAAAATAGGTATAGTCCAATGTCTCCACAAAGACAAGGACCTTCAGCCCACCTCCAGGCTCCTGTGGGAGGTCTATCATTGAGTCAGAGGTTACTATGTCTCTATCCCCCCCTTATCTCTAAAGGGGGCAAGAGGGTTGTGCCCCCTTCACAAAAGAGTGTTTGGTAAGGGAGCCTGGGCCCTCTCTTTCCACTGGACACTGACCCCAGACCCTATGAGAGGCAGCAATAGCAAACACACCAGAATGCTTAGGGGTTGCCTCCTTTGGCCACTTCCTACCACTTACTTTCCCAGTCCAGGGTGTGGTCAAAAGCCTCACAAAAGATCAACCAGAAGATGGAGTGAAGGGTTCTGTAGTCCCAGGGAAAGGCTAGTCCAGGGGTAGGCAACCTATGGCACAGATGCCGAAGGCGGCACGCGAGCTGATTTTCAGTGGCACTCACACTGCCCAGGTCCTGGCTACCAGTCAGGGGAGCTCTGTATTTTAATTTAATTTTAAATGAAGCTTCTTAAACATTTAAAAAGCCTTATTTACTTTATATACAACAATAGTTTAGTTATATATTATAGACTTATAGAAAGAGACCTTCTAAAAATGTTAAAATGTATTACCGGCACGCAAAACCTTAAATTAAAGTGAATAAATAAAGATTCAGCACACCACTTCTGAAAGGTTGCCGATCCCTGGGCTAGTTCCTCCTCTGGGGCCTGGAGTATTTTATGCTTGCAGACCTCATGCCTGCAGCCAGGACTCCTGCTGTGCCAATACACAGGGGCTCCCAAGATAGATCTTTCCTGTCATCTCCCATTCTGAGCTGCCTCGGCTCCCTGGGCCCAAATCTGCCCCTTAACTCCTTTCTGTCCCAGGGTGGGATTTATACACCCCATCACACTTTCTCATATCTTCTTGAAAATGTACTGAATATGTCTAGAAATATACCTGGCTACGTGTTGTATGGCATTAATACACT
Source organism: Chelonoidis abingdonii (assembly GCF_003597395.2). NCBI lineage: Eukaryota > Metazoa > Chordata > Testudines > Testudinidae > Chelonoidis > Chelonoidis abingdonii. Next base: position 135,360,253 of record NC_133772.1, on the reverse strand, counting down.
GGTCTTTGAAAAGAGTTAGGTAATATATATCTGACCTACCTAGTTTGTCCAATTTGAGAGCAGGAATAATCCATTCTTGGTAGGTTGAATGTATATAGTCCTAAAGTAAACAATGTCATCCCTTATTTGCTAGTTATTATCTGAAAGCACCTTCCAGCCCATTTAAATTACACATCACAGAGGCTTTGCTTTGAATCACTTGAACTATTTAAGGAGAAACCGAAGTTTGGCTTCTTATTGGTTGGCAGCGCCTCACAAAGTGTCAATTAGAAAATCCACATTTAAGAACAGATGTCTCCCAACCCCAGACTGTCTTGTTTTCTCGAATATAGTTTAATATTTTGAAACCTACAGCCCATATAATCCCAGGATATTAGGGAAGTGACTCCATAAACCCATGATTTTAGTTAGATCTTTGGAACTACTCATTTCCACTTCACAAATTATTCACTATGGGCCTCATCCAAAGCCCAGTGAAGTCAGTGAAAGAATCCTCTAAGCTTGCCTGTGTTGAGTAAACACAGCCCTGCTTTAGAAATGGTGCAGAGCCACAATACGCCGGAGGAAGCAGTCCTATAACAGCATGAAAGTGATAGCAGAAACATACTGTTTCCTGGGGGGAACTGTTTGGAAGGAACACCTCCTGAGGAACTGTCTGAGAAACCATGAGGCTGAGGAAGCCATGTTTTAGACAGTCACATAAGGCTGGAATTCATTAATTAACCTTTTGTCAGAGTGAGACCTTATATGGCAGATGATCTGGACACAATGGAGCATAAAACATGGTGGCAGTAGTAATCAGATCCTAGATAGCAGAAGAGACCATTCACAGCTGCACTGCAGAGAGCAGAATAGTTCTGTGTGTACAGTTACATGGCGAGGCTGATAACAGAAAATGGAGAGGCTGAAGCCTCCAGGGACATTAAACTTGCAAGCTAAGAATTTCATTCAGGCGTGAAAGAGTTGGGAAGAGGAATTTAACCTCTATGTAGATATTGCTGTGGCAGATAAAGAGAATGCTGTGAAAATAACTGTTTTGTTACCTTATTGGAGAAAACGGGGGGAGCGATAAGTGTGACTCTGTATGTGGAAATTCCCCAAGCTCAACACACATTAGAAGCAATAATGAACTACTTTGATACTCACTGTAACCCCAGGAAGAACGAAATGGTGGAAAGACATTATTTCTTTACTCAGGATCAAGCAGCTCGGGAGGTTATTGATGACTGCAGCATGGATTTAAAAGAGCTAGCAGCCAGTTTCAGTTTTGGAAATATTAAAGATTCATTGATAAGAGACCGGATAGCGTGTGGGACATGAGACTCACAAGTATGAGAGCTGTTGCTGAGGGAAGCTGACTTAACTTTGGGAAAAATCTTGGAGATATGCATGGCTGCAGAGCTATCCAAAGGGAGGATTAGAACTCTGGTAGGGCAGGTAACAGAAACTGTCCATTCACGATGCAAAAAAGAGAAAGAAAACCAGATACAAAATCTGCAGGCAGTACACCAACAACACATGCAAATACTGCGGGAAAAAGCAAGTATGAAAGAAGGGGAAGTGTCCAGCTTATGGAAAAATTCATCATTTTTCAGCCAAGTGTTGTCCACAGAGAAGGAAAACAAAAACCAAGGTACACACAGCAATCTAAAGAAAGCAACAGTGAGTATGAGGACCATTATGTGGGTGACTGAATAGCAGGTAAATGCAGTGTAAGAAGACCCTAACAAGTACCAGAAACAGTTGCATGTAGACATGTTACTGTAAGAAAGTTATACAATTTCAATTAAATTGTGGCATAAATTGTAACATAATCCTGATCAGGCTGCTGAACTGAGACCTATGGTTGGAAGAGACTAACCAGTTTTTAACAATGTACGATCATACCATGTTCAAGTCAGTGGGGAAATGTAAAATCAAAATTAGAAATCCAAGGTACAAAAAGACTGGACTTTGTGATGATGAGACAGTCGTACTGCTTTGGGGCAGCAGGGCCACCTGAGCCATGAATCCGATAAAAGTTTAGTTCTGGAACATAATGAAAGTGGATATCGGGGTGAATAAAGATACGTTGGATGATATTACCTGGGATTGGGAGATGATACAGAGGGAGAATAGAGATGTGTTTCAGGGAGATGGATGGCTAGATGCCATTTATAAAATAGAGATTGACATCAGTGTGAAGTCAGTTAAATTGCCAAAAAGAAAAGTACCATTGCATACCTATAGCTGCTGAAAGATGAACTGCAGAACCTACAGAATCATGGATTATATGGCCTGGAGAGAAGAGTGCAGACTGGAAAAACAGTCTTGTGGTGGTAAGAAAGCCATTCAGAAAACTTACTATAGGCACAGACCCAAAGGCTTTAAACAGAGCTTTGAAACGGAACCATTTCCCATTACCCATAATTGAAAACTTATTACCAGATGTGTCTAAAGTGAGACTTTTCACAATATGTGATGTAAAAAAATGGATTCTGGCACATCGAACTGGATGAAGAATCCAGCTACTTGACATCCTTCACAACTCCATTTGGGAGATACCGATGGTTAAAGATGCCAATGGGAATCAGTCTGGCACCAGTGGTATTCCAGAGTAGATTGACTCAAGCATTGAAGGGCCTGACTGGAATGCAGATGATAGCAGATGATATGCTAACAGTGAGAGAGGATGCACAAGCACAACAAGATCATGACTAGAAATTATTAAAATTTTTAGAGAAATATAGAGAAAATAATATTAAATTGAACTTAGACTAGCTCAGGTTGAGAGTAACCGAAGTGCCATACACTGGCAGTTGTTGACCTCTAAAGGCCTGAAAGTAGACTCCGAGAAAGTGACAGAAATTAGAGAAATGCCAAGACCAAGAAATGTTAAAGGAGTCCAAAGAATCCTGGGAACGATCAATTATTTATCAAAGTTTTGCAACCATCTGTCTGAAAGCTGCAAGATTCTGAGACAGCTGACACATTGAGACATCTTTTGGGAGTGGATGGTCCAACATGACCAAGCATTTCAGAAAGTAAAAGATGATTGGGAAGGTTCCCATTCTGAAATATTACAATCCAGAGAAATCGCTGATGCTGCAAAGTGATGCATCTGGAAGGGTCTCAAGATTACCAAGCTGCAAGGGAGAAAACCTGTTGTGTTCACAAGCAGAGAATTCTCCATGATGGAGAAGGGATACACTCAAATTCAAAATTCAAAAAGAGTTGTTACTAATTCTCTTTGAAATGGAAAAATTTCACCAATACACTGAAAGTTGCACTGTGGACATACAATCTGACCATAAACCTCTCGAAAGCATCTGAAGAAAGCCATTACTCAGGACACCAAAGCACTTACAGAGGATGATGGTGCAAGTGCAGAGGTACAACATAGAGGTCAAGTATAGCCAGGCAGAGACTTGATGCTGGTGGACACTTTGAGCCATGAATACCCGCCAGAACACAGCAAGGAGAGATTCATAGAGGCTGAGGTTGAGACAATAAATATGGTACAGTACTTGCCTAAGGCTGAGAGAGGCACAGAGGAAGTCTGAAACTCACGAACGTACAAGGTTGGCCACAACAAAAGAACAGGAACCTAAAGAGATAACACCATTCTTTCAGATAAGAGACCAATTGTGTGTACAGAATGACATTATATTCCGGGGAGAAAGAGCAGTTATTCCAGAAGCTTTTAGGAATGAGATTATGCACAAAGTTCATTTGTCACATCTGGGAATTGAAGGTTACTTAAGATGAGCCAGAGAGACTATAAACCACCCAGGAATCAATGAGCAATTATGGACATCCATGGAAAAGTGTGATGTTTGCAGATCTTGGGAAGACTGTCAACCTAAAAAGATCTTATGGTAACACAATGTTCCAGAAAGGCCCCAGGTAAAGGTGGGTGTGGAGTTGTTTACCACTGGAGACAAGGGAAACATGATAATTGTAGACTATTATTCTGATTTCTAAGAGACAGACTATTTATTAGACACAAGATCCAGAATAGTCATACAGAAGATAAAATCACACTTTTCACAGTACAAGATACTGGATATTATGTGTTTCGATAATAGACCACAGTTAGTTTCAGGAGAGTTACAGAAGTTCATAAGTACTGGGATTTTCTTCACCAGGGTATTCTCAAAGCAACAGCAATGTGGAATCAGCAGAAAAGCTAAGAAACTGTTGAAAAAAGTGAAAGCCGTGGACGCCAAACCCATACTTAGCACTACTAGATCACCAGAATACTCCCTCACGAGGTCTAAATTCTAGTCCTGTCCAAATATTGATGAGCCAGAGAAAGAAACACTCTTGCCAATAAGAGGAAGGTTCTTAGAATCTGGGTACTCGGGAGTTTCCCTTAGCAAACTACAGAAAAAGCAACAAAAAAGACAATTTTCCAACAACAGATTCACAAGAGATCTGTCAGGTGACAAAGTGCATATACAGCCATTGACAAAACAGGACACGTTCTGGCACAAAGCTACAGTGGTAGTATGGCCTTTGCTTTCCTGGTTGCAAGTGCAAATGGACAGATAGTGAGGGGAAAGTGTAGACACCTCAGAAAAACAAAATAAACCTCTAATGACAGTATGGACAACACGTCTTAGAGCTCGACAGCAGGAGCATCCCATGCCAGAGCCATTATAAATGGACAATGTGTGGGGCATCCCAAAGGAAAAACAGGAGAAAGAGGATGTTTCAATGGAGACTCCAGCAACACCAAGCCTAGAGACTGTGGTTGATCAAATGGGAGACAGACAGCACCAAAGAGGCACCAGTGAATCTAATCATACTAGAGAAGAGTGGATTGTTAAAAAACCTGCTCATTTGAGGGATTTAGTGTGATGGACTCCCAAGTTGTACAGGTGTATAGCCAGATAAACAGATAAGGCAGCCACTGGGAGCTGCGGCTGGCCATGCCTGCAGACTGTCAATGTAAATAAACTGTCTCGCGGCCCAGCACCGGATTACAGGCTGCAGATTGCCTACCACTGATTTACAACCACCAAAGCAAAGGGGAAGCAAGTGCCTCAGAAGGGTGTATCTCAGGCACAGTGCTTCCACGGGCTTCCCCTGGGGTGGTCCTGGATACACACTACTCCTTGCTTAGAGCTGTGCATAAAGGCAGAATCCAGCCCTTAAAGAATATTTATTTTCTCAGCACTGTAAAACCCATCAGTCTTTCTCCAGTCAGTAAAATGTTGACACATAAATGCAAGACCATGAGTATTCGGCCCTTCACCAGCTGGAAGCCTGACAAGTTACCAATACACATCACCCATACATAGGATTGGGCGAGAAGGATTATCCCATGAATGGGTTTTAGTATGGAGCCACTGCATACTGAGCTGGCAAATCAGCACTGCCCCTCCTGGAACATTACTGAAATTGTTATAAAGGGGTAAGCAGTTTAGAGGTCATAAATGATGGAGAGGTAAGCATAGATTAATGTCTGTTTCAAAATGCCATGGATGGATCTGATCCATCTCCAACAAACCTCCTCTTCCATTTTCATTTCCAAACTGCAAATAAAAAGATTAAATTATGTAAATCAGTCTTGAGTTGCTTAACCTTTCCACAAGAGCACTGCCTTTGGGGAGGATGAAATAAGCCTATTATCAGCAATACAGCAACAAACCCTTTTGGGGAGCTACGGATGATCCTGCTTACCCCTCCAGTGCTGTTATGGAAATCGTTTATTAACTGTTCCAGTTCTCAATTAAGGGTTTAAAACCATAGAACCTCTTAAACACTTTATGGATGTGAATGTGGAAAGCACCACATGTGCATGATTGTGCATCATTAGTTGCTGACAACGGCTAGTAAAATCAAATGAGTATATGTGGCAATGTTAAAGAAAGAAAATAAAAATCAAAACTCCTTGGTAATCCCTGATTACCTTGATCTTGGCTTGCTGTCAGGCTAGCCTGTTCTCACTGTGGAAAAGACACTACGTTCTGTAACATCTTCAGCAGAGAAAGGTATGCATGGAGGATTTTTCATAGGTAATTATTTACAACAATCTAGCTGCCTCTGTTGTTTGTAATAACCTAATAAAATATATTATCTAGAGAAAAGCTTGGGGTATAACAGTTAAATTTACGTGTGTTGTTCTAGTATGACAAATATTTTGTTTTAGTTTGCTAGCAATTATTCAGAATAAAGCAAACAGCTTGGTATGATTGCAGCCTTGTGAATTGACATTTGAAATATTTATAAGTACAGCCATATGGACCCTCTTTGGGGCTTTCAGTCACTCTATCCTATTGCTTCTGCAGCTCTGGGTCACATTCTAATGCTGTCTGATTCTATAACTCCAAACAGCATAGCTATAGAGAACACTGGTGCACAATATTCCTTCAGCTAGAGCTGTCAGCTTCTACAAATAAAATGAAGGCACACAGTGCACATTACTTGTTGAGGCGTTCTGCTAACACCTGCTTAATGCCTGGTGCGTTATTTAATGTAATGCAGTTCATCTGGCATAATGGCTTTCACTCTGAAAGTGAGTTTTCAATGCTGAAACACCCACCACTGATCTTTGACATTAAGTGCTGTTATTGTGCAGAGAAGAAACAGAAAGCATCTTTCCTTAACCTTGGAGTGGAGAAGGTCTCTGCTAATCATGCAAAGTACACATGATGCCCTGTTAGGAAAAGCCAATATATATAAGCTGTATTCTTCCATTCAATACTAGTGCTAATTTTCATGCAAAACTCCCATTGATGTCAGTAGAATTCTATATGAGGAATGATGGCAGGGTATGTCCCATGCTTGTCCAAAATGCTAACCATATATATACTGTATTCTTCATTGGAGTAGCTAATGCTAGGGGTGAAATCTTGGCTCCACTGAAAACAACAAGGGTTTTGCCATTGACTTAATGGGGGCCAGGATTTAAGCCTATGAGTTTAATCATTTACAACCTGAAAAATGAAAGAATGTGGCCAGTTTTTGTAAATAAGAACATAAAAATGGCCCTACTGGGTCAGACCAAAGGTCCATCTAGCCCAGAATCCTGTCTTCCAACAGTGGCCACTGCCAGGTGCCCCAGAGAGAGTGAACAGAACAGGCAATCATCAAGTGATCCATCCTGTGTCGCTCATTCCCAGCTTCTAGCAAACAGAGGCTAGGGACACCATTCCTGCCCATCCTGGCTAATAGCCACTGATGGACCTATCTTCAATGAATTTATCAAGTTCTTTTTCAAACCCTGTTATCGTCTTGGCCTTTACAACTTCCTCTAGCAAGGAGTTCCACAGGCTGACTATGCGTTGTGTGAAGAAATACTTCCTTTTATTTAAACCGGCTGTATTAATTTCTTTTTGTGATCACTATTTCTTCTGTTATGAGAAGTAGTAAACAACACTTCCTTATCTACTTTCCCGACACCAGTCATGATTTTATAGACCTCAGTCATATCTCCCCTTAGCCATCTCTTTTCCAAGCTGAAACGTCCCAGTCTTATTAATCTCTCCTCATACGGAAGCTGTTCCAAACCCCTAATCATTTTGTTGCCCTTTTCTGAACCTTTTCCAATTCCAATATATATTTTTTGAGATGAGGCAACCACATCTGCACACAGAATTCAAGATGTGGGCATACTATGGATTTATATAGAGGCAATATGATATTTTCTATCCTTATTATCTATCCCTTTCTTAATAATTCCCAGCATTCTGTTTGCTTTTTTGACTGCTGCTGCACATTCAGTGGCTGTTTTCAGAGAGCTATCCACAATGACTCCAAGATCTCTTTCTTGAGTGGTAACAGCTAATCTAGCCCCGTCATTTTATATTTATTGTTGAGAATATGCTTTCCAATGTGCATTACTTTACATTTATCAACATTAAATTTCATCTGCCATTTTGTAGCTCTTCGCAGTCTGCCTAGGTCTTAACTATCTTTAGTAATTTTGTATCATTGGCAAATTTTGCCACCTCACTGTTTACCCCTTTTTCCAGATCATTTATGAATATGTTGAATAGGACTGGACCCAGAACAGACCCTTGGGGGACGCCACTATTTACCTCTCTCCATTCTGAAAACTGACCATTTATACCTACCCTTTGTTTCCTATCTTTTAACCAGTTACCAATCCATAAGAGCATCTTCTCTCTTATGCCATGGTAGCTTACTTTGCAGAAGAGCCTTTGGTGAGGGACCTTATCAAAGGCTTTCTGAAAATTTAAGTGCACTATATCCACTGGATCCCCTTGGTCCACATGCTTGTTGACCCCCTCAAAGAATTCTAGTAGACTGGTGAGGCATGATTTCCCTTTACTATAACCATGTTGATTCTTCCTCAACAAATTATGTTCATCTATATGTCTGACAATATTGTCCTTTATTATAATTTCAACCAGTCTGTCTGGTACTGAAGTCTTACAGGCCTGTAATTGCCGGGATAACCTCTGGAGCCCTTATTAAAAATTAGTGTCACTTTAGCTATCCTTCAGTCATTTGGTACAGAAGCTGATTTAAATGATAGGTTACAGACTACAGTTAGTAGTTCTGCAATTTCACATGTGAGTTCCTTCAGAACTCTTTGGTTGAAAACCATCTGGTTCTGGTGACTTATTGATGTTTAATTTATCAATTTGTTCCAAAACCTCCTCTAATGATACCTCAATCTGGGACAGTTCCTCAGATCTGTCACCTAAAAAGAATGGCTCAGGTTTGGGAATCTCCCTCACATCCTCAGCTATTAAGAACAATGCAAAAATTCATTTAGTTTCTCTGCAATGGCCTTATCATCTTTGGGTGCTCCTTTAGCACCTGAATCATCCAGTGCCTCCACTAGTTGTTTAGCAGGCTTCCTGCTTCTGATGTACTTAAAGAAAATTGCTATTACTTTTTGAGTCTTTGGCTAACTCTTCCTCAAATTCTTTTTTGGCCTTCCTAATTGTATTTTTACACTTGATTTGTCAGTGTTTATGCTCCTTTGTATTTTCCTCATTAGGACTTAACTTCCACTTTTTAAAGGATGCCTTTTTGCCTCTCACTGCTTCTTTTACTTTGTTATTTAGCCACACCTTGATTAACATGGTAGATATTGGTCCTGGATGTTGTCTAGCAATATTGTTCCCTTTGCCTCTGCAGAGACAAAGAGGACAAAATACCAACAAATCCCCATGATCAGCACGCAGAAGGGTAGGGGAATTATTTCCTTCTCAACATTTCTCTTCCTTTCTCTGATCCTTCAGAAGAAAGGACTGGGAATGAGGTATGCAGTCAGAGAATGCTGACCTCTGAGATATAGTGCCCACCCATCAAGCCCATAGAACTTTACTGAGTAAGCGGTGACTTTATCAGAGATAACTTACTCACTGTTCCCTTAACACTGACCCTCAATTCCACTAAAAGGAAGGACTGGGACCAGCAGTTGCGCAGCAGAGGAATAAGAGAAGGCTAAATGGGAACGGGCACCCTGTCAGTGTATGTGGGTAGATGGGCTCCCTTACCACTTCTCCGCCCCTGATTACCATCAGGTTATACAGAGGGCAGCAAAAAGGAGAGGGTAAGAATCTTCTGCCCAGGGGAACCCTCCATTCTCTCTGGCTGAACTGCCAAAAGAAGTGAATACAAGCCCTGAGCTGGGAGGAAGCCCAGTATCTATGGAAACAGAGCAGACAACTGCCTGAGAAATTTGGAGCTTGCTTGGAATAGGGAGCAGGCATGACTGTCTGCAAGAGCTAAGGTACAAGGAGTGCAGGGCACCACACAGTTGATATCCTGGCCTGGCTTCCTCTGCTAGGATTTGTATGTCCCACTCCCCTTCCAGAAGGAGACTGAGCCATGTGTAGCCTCCCATCCTGTTTTCACAGGGGTGGTGTGGGGCTTTCCGTGCCACAAGAGATGATCCCTGTTACAGACTGCTCCTTGTTACTATTCTGATGAGGGAGGGAACAGTTCAGGCATGGTGCCTTCTCTTCCTCAGCAGGCCACGCTGGAGGGGGTTACCACCAGGGAGAAAATGTGGCCTATTTGATCCACTATGAAAGGAGTGTGGCTACTAAAAGTGAGCAGGGGGAAGGATAGGATGGCAAGGGTGTTAGTGAATGGCCAGAAAAAGGGCCCCCCCCCCAGTTTATGTCACTCACTTGCGGCCAAGTTGACCTGAGGATAGGAAAGGCTCATGACTGATTCCACATGGGGTCACATCACATGAACAGGAGCTGTGTTGCTTCCTGCTTCATGTGATGACCAAATAAGAGGCATGAATGAGGGTTGGCCTGAGGAGAGAGAATGAGTGAGTGAGTATGGAGCATGGAGACTGAGGCAACACTATGTTTAAAATGTGGTTCTTATTCTTCATCTAAGGGAAGGATGAAAGAGCTACAGAGAGGGATAAAGGATGATGTGACCAAAGACCCCTTTAATGTCAACTGTCAAGGGATGCAGAGGAGTTACAGGCATCTGGCTTAAATGGGCTTAAATTGCAGTAAGAGAGGTTTAGGTTGGACATTAGGAAAAACTTCCTGTGAGGCTGGTTAAATGCTGGAATAAATTGCCTAGGGACATTGTGGACTCTCCATCATTGGAGATTTTTAAGAGCAGGTTAGACAAACACCTGTCAGGGATGTTCTAGATCAGTAGTTCTCAACCACGGGTCCGGGGCCCCAGGGGAGCAGCCAAGCAGGGCTAGCATCAGTCTTGCTGAGGCCCAGGGCAGAAAGTTGAACTCCCACCGCATGAGGCTGAAGCCCAGCTCCCTGAGCCCTGTCACCCAAGGCTGAAGCTGAAGCCTAAGCAACTTAGCTTCACAAGGCCCCCTGTTTTATGGGGCCTCGGGCAATTGCCCTGCTTGCTACTTCCTAATGCTATCCCTGGCTTTTATATGCAGAAAACTAGTTGTTGTGGCACAGGTGGGCTGTGAAGTTTTTATAGCACGTTTGGGGGGGCCTCTGAAAGAAAAAGGTTGAGAACCCCTGGTCTAGATAATACTTAGTCCTACCACGAGTGCAATGGACTGAACTAGAAGACTTCTCGAGGTCCCTTCCAGTCCTGTGATTCTATCTCCTGGGTCTGTACATACATTTTAGTTCACCAAGCATCATGGGAGGTCACAAATAAAGGTGATATCACACTGGTCATCAATGTCACTGCAAAACAGATGTATAAGGAGTTAGATATAAACACTGAAAAAAATGTTATTAAGGTCAGAGTCAAGGGACTAATCACCAGCAGAGGTGAAAAATAAGTTTTCTGTCAGACAAGAACTGTTTATCTAGCTGGCTGTTTACATGTCAATTAAGTATTGTCTGGTTCACAAAGGGTTTCCCACTCACCAGTCTGAACCAGATGCTAAGGAAGGATTCTAAAACCTTCAAAGGCCTGGTCTACACTATGCATTTAAATCGATTTAAAGAGCGTTAAATCGATTTAACGCTGTACCCGTCCACACTACAACGCTCTTTATATCGATATAAAGGGCTCTTTAAATCAATTTCTGTACTCCACCCCGACGAGAGGAGTAGCGCTAAATTCGATATTAAGTATACCGCGCGCGCTTCCGGTCTTAGTGTGAGTTCGTGTTAATTCGATCTCACCTTTCTTGAGACTTATGCGATATGTTATATACAAGTTTAGCGCATACTCTCTGTCGGGATGAAGTACAGAAATTGATATAAAGAGCCCTTTATAATCTGACATAAAGACGTACTGTCGTGTGAACGGTAACGTTAAAATCGAGTTTACGCTTTTCTTTAATCATGACGGGTCTGGCCGGGGTTATCCCGACTGATTTGCATCACTGATCCCGTAGGGACTGGGAGCACAGCAATCTGATACTCTGGATGCCACGGTGGGCAGTTAAAAAAAAGGACAAGCCCCGCGAACTTATGTGAAATATACTTTTCCTGTATTTCCCGCGTGGAGCTCTGCATCAGCCACAACAGGTTGGCGATTTGCAGTCATCAAATTCCAAAAGACACTCCAGCAATGACCGTACGGGAAGATACTAGATCTGATCGACTGTATGGGGAGACAAAGCTGTGTGTATCCTGAGCTCCGTTACAGAACACGAAATGCCAAAGTGTTTGAAAAAAATTCAATCCAGCTATACACAGCGCCTGCAGTGACAGCGTACGGGAAGCCAGAGATCAAAGTGAAGACTTCACGGAGAGAGGGGGTTACTGAGGACTCAGTTATCCCACAGTCCACAGGACAGTCTCTAAAAAGTATTTGCATTCTTGGCTGAGCTCCCCAATGTCTGTAGTTCAACACAGTGTTGGCGTGGTTTCGGGGAATAGCTCCTCAGTTTTCCCCCTCACCACCTACGTGTAAAGATAAGCGGAAAAGCAATCATTTCTTGACTTCTTTTCAATGTCACCCTATGTGTATATGAATTGCTCTGGTAGACGGGATGCTACGCAGTGTAGAGAGTATTGACTCCTCTCCACCTCCCCGGGTGTAGACGGTACAATATGACTGTGATATCCGTCATCGCCTATCAGCCGTGAGTGCTTCCTGGCTGGCCTCAGGTGAGGCTGGCCGGGGGCGGGACCTGGGTTTTTACGGGGTAAAAATGGGGAATGACTCCCAGTTATTCCAGAGATGGTACTAGAACGGCTGGTAACTGTATTCATGAGTTGTAGCAATTGGGCTGAGCTGCATCTAGCCCCCTCCCTTTCTGTGTAAAGAAAGATTCGTACTGCTTGGACTGTCATAGCCCGGAGGCTGCCTCCCCCTCATTTTATCTCACTAACAAGTCTCTGTTTTCTTATTTCTGCATCTCTTAGACTTCAGACACAAACTGGAGGGACACTGCCACGGATAGCCCAGGAAGGTTTGGGGGGAGGGAAGCAACGTGTGGGGTTGTTGCAGGGGGCACCCCCCTGTTGAATGGACTGACATTGGAACAGCTGCGTTGCTCTGTACACTGAGTATCCTCTTAATACACTTGCCCCTCGTATTCTAAGCATGAGGACTGACTCTATTTTAGAAACATAGGGAGGATTGATCGGTCCAAGTGAATGGTCCTAATCCCCAATTTTGCTTTTGCGGTTGCTGCCCCGGCCGATTTCAGCCAGGGCATCATTGATTAGCATCGGACCAGTACAGAGTGAGGAGAGATAACCGTTATTATCATTGCCAGTTTTTCTCCAGCAGTAGACGACAGAACAACAGGGTAACCATCTCTTGCTATCATTGCAAATGCAAGTAATGCTGCCTGTTGTAGCGCATGAGTATCACTCTTCTCTCCGCGGCATCCAGTACACATACGGTGCGAAAAAAAAGCTGAACGGGTCTCCCATGGTTGCCATGCTATTGATCTGCCCAGCGCAATCAAGGGAAAAACGGCACACCGCGCCCGCAAGGTATGTCTCAGCTGATTGTTTTCCCGGAGGCAAGGAATGACTAGATGACCATTTATCCAGACCACCCGCTGCCAATAATGATTCAACCCAGATTCCAAGGGTGCGGGAGAGACTGCGGGAAAGATGGTATAGCTACGGAGAGCTACCCACAATGCAACGCTTCAGAAATCGACGTTAGCCTCGGACCATGGATGCACAACGCCAAATTACTGTGCCTAGTGTGGCCGCATGAAATCGAATTTATAATATCAGTTTTATAAAACCGATTTTAGCTAATTCGATATTATCCCGTAGTGTAGACGTGGCCAAAGAGATAAAAGTAACAAGAAGAAACAGACAGCGGGGGCAAAGAGAGGGAGGAGGACCCTATCTTGAGACATGCATCAAAAGTTTGCTCCATTATATTTGGGGGAAATAACCTAGGAAATAAATGGACAATGTGTTTGTTTCATGAAAGAGAGGTCTCAGCCAGGGTTGGCTGAAAATGCTGGAAAGATCTTTGAGTGTGATAAGCTTCTTTAGACAGGAGATTAACGTGTTAGTTAAATTTAATGTCTAGAAAGTGTGTTATGAGTTTGTTTCATATATAACCATTTATTTCCAAGATTCTTACTATCACCTGAATCCCTATTCTTGAACGATCAACTTATTTTTGCTTTCACTATCAATACGTAAATGCTGTGTGCTAAGCAAAGTGCTGGTCCGGAGCTGAATCTTACAAGCTGGTGTATTCTGTTGCTTTTAGAACAGCAGGCCTGGTAATTCTGTGAGTGTTCAGTGGATATGGGGCTGGACAACTCTGTGCAACGATGGGAGGACTTGAGGGTCTTTTTGTGCCAATCACTGAGTTGTACAGAGAGAGCGAGGCCAGGAATGCAGTGCTTTGTTGCTAGAGGCTGCTGGTTTCCGGGAGCTGACTCACACCACGCACAGCTCAGGGCAGGTGGTGTGAGATGCTTCACAACTCTGGGTGTTCCTAGGGAGAATCACAGAATGTAGTAGGGGAGGGCTGGCAAATTGTTGGTGTCTTAGACTAGCCTTAGTCTGCTGCTAGTTTGGGATTGTAGCTGTTAGTCAGAGGCAGGTTTGAGCTGTAAATCTCCCTTAAAATTCTCCCCGGCTGCCTGAATTAGGGTGTGTGTCAGTCACTGTGCAGTAATGCATTCCTGACAGCGTTCCTGTGGATCCAATTGCCAGGCCAAGTCCTCTGAGGACCAGACATTCTCTGCCCTCTGTGTTCTGAGGCCCCACAGCCACAGAAGGTTATTTGAAGGTGGATTTTGGCCTAACATTGTGCAGCCTACCAGATCTAGTGCAGTGCTTGAACTATAAGACCTTCAGTATGCCCTGATAAGCCACGCATTATATAAACCCCAGCTCTATTCTATTCTAACTCTATGAAGTTCTCAGTAGAAAACCCGAAGTGGTTTAAAAAATAGTGGAGGAGATAAGGTTGAGTCAATTCAGTTACTGTTGACCAGAACTTCAGCTAGTGTAAATTAGCATCACTCTGGTGACATCAGTAGAGTGGATCCAGCTGTGGTTCTAGCTCTTTGTCTATTTTTTAAAAAAGTCTGATGTGCATATAAGAGGGCACTATTGTTTAAAAAACTGGTTTATTATCACTTGCGAAATTCATTTGGATTTATAGGACTTGATTCTCTTTTCACCTACACCAGTGTAAATCTGGAGTAAATCCAACAAAAGAGTTGGAATTCACTGGTGTAGCCAGAGCCAGATCAGGCATCAAGTCTCACTGACGATTCCTTTTAGCAATTTTTCAGTTACATATATCAAATATTAATAATAATTATTTATTTATATTGCACCAACTGTGTGATAGGTTCATGAAGATAGTTCTCCGAGACGTGGACCTGACAAACTAAATAATAAATACATATCAATCTAAAATAATAAATAATAAATCTTCTACTCCAAAAGCCACTTCTTTCTGCTGATGTTTGCCCTCACTTAATGCTGATCAGTGGGGGCCTTTGGTTTTAAAGATCAGATTGGAAATGAGTCTCTTTGATATTTGCAAAGGCAATGGGGAATTTCACACCTTTCCAAGTGCCACTAAGCTGCAGGTAAAGAATGTTGCAGCCTGTGGGAGTGCTAATTAGAACCAGTAATAACTTGATTGACCTGCATGCTGGCACTTAAATGCCTGGCAGACCCTTTCAAGATGGAATCGTTGCTTAGATGTGCCATCTGATTTGGGAAGGTTCTTTGTTTTATGGATCTGCATCTAGCAACCATTCAGGCTGTAAGTGCTGGGGCAAAGTAGCTCAAATCAATCCTTGTCATGGCATCCCACTATATACTGATATCCTGGAGGTGAAAGGTTAATGCTTTACTCAGGAAACTACTCATCCTCCAAAATACTATTATTGTTTATCTTGTTGCAATCTGTTTTTATATATCCAGGATGTCTTTCTTTAATTAAGTTCAAGGTTGTCTTTACTGTGTTTTCATAGTATCACTCCACAGACTTAATCCTCTTCTGATCTGATATTGCAAATTGTGATGGAAAATGCCAAGTGTCTGGTGGTCTTTTAAATAGAAAGATTAGCAGAAAGAAAAATGATTAACTTCAGGGTACTTACTTCCACAGATCATGAGATATCAGGGACTCTGATCAGGTACTGGAATTGAAAGTGACTGATCCACTAGCGTAAAAGCTTGTCTCTTAGAACAGCATGTTTTATCACGTTAGTAGCCTGGAACATCCAGACATTTTCTTCAGGAGCTATAATAAAATGGACACTTTGAAATGTGTTTTGCTTCCATTTGATCTTGTTCTGAGCATCTTTTCTTTTCTCCTTTTTTTTCTTTTTGACACCTCTACACCATCCTGTAATAAGAGAGCAAGGAAATTAATGGCAGGTAAATCAAAAGCAAATAGAAAGAAATACTCCTTTTATGTAGCACAGAGACAGCCTGTAGAATTCACTGCTGTGGCAGCTCAAACAGTCAAATGCTGTCTAAACTGGGTTTTTAAAAGGCTAACTTCATAACCCTTAACATTTATAGTTATAAATGATTAGATAACAGAAAACAAATTTCATTTCAGAGTGGAAGCTGATATCTGCAAGTCAAGTAATAATTCTCCCTCCACTCCCCCATGTGTAGTATTTAGCTACATACACCTTCGGTTTTACTCTCCTCTCAGGTACTCGTCACTGCTAGAGACAGGATACTAACTAATTGGGAGATCCCTAGTCTAATGGAGTCTGGAAAATCATCAGTGATTTAGATAATGGCAAACAGAGTACACTTGTAAAGTTTGCAGATGATACCAAGCTGGGAGGTATTGCAAGTGCTTTGGAGGATAGGATTAACATTCAAAATGATCTGGACAAACTGGTGAAATGGTTTGAAGTAAATAGGATGAAATTCAATAAGGAAAAGTGCAAAGTACTCCATTTAGGAAGGAACAATCAGTTGCATACATACAAAATGGGAAATGACTGCCTATGAAGGAATACTGTGGAAAGGGATCTGGAGGTTATAGTGGACACAAGCTAAATATGAGTCAACGGTGTAATGATGTTGTGAAAAAAGCAAACATCATTCTGGGATGTATTAGCAGGAGTTTTGTAGGCAAGACACAGGAAGTAATTCTTCAACTCTATTCCATGCTGATTAGGCCTCAGCTGGAGTATTGTGTCCAGTTCTGGGCACAATATTTCAGTAAAGATGTGGACAAGTTGTAGGGACTCCAGAGAAGATCAAGAAAAATGATTAAAGTTCTAGAAAACATGACCTACGAGGGAAGACTGAAAAAATTGGGTTTGTTTAGTCTGGAAAAGAGATGACTGTGGTGGGACATGATAACAGTTTTCAAGTATGTAAAAGGTTGTTACAAGGAGGAGGAAGAAAAATAGTTTTTCTTAACCTCTGAGGATAGGACAGGAAGCAATGGGCTTAAATTGCAGCGAGGGAGGTTTAGGTTGGACATTAGGAAAAACTTCCTGTCAGGGTGGTCAAGCACTGGAATAAATTGCCTAGGGAGTTTGTGGAATCTCCATCATTGGACGTTTTTAAGAGCAGGTTAGACAAACACCTGGCAGGAATGGTCTAGAGAATTAGTCCTGTCATAAGTGCAGGGGACTGGACTAGATGTCCTCTCAAGGTCCCTTCCAGTTCTATGATTCCATGTTCCTACAAATGCAAGTTTGCAGTTACAAAGATAAATTTCCTAGTAGACCAGAATCATGAATCAAATTTATGTCACTAAAGTAGTCTAGAAAAATACACTAGAGATATTTTAAACTAAAAATTAAAACTGCAATACATCATGGAGATAGTAGAAAACAAACCTACTTATACAGAGGTGCTATAATAGAGGTGGAATCTCTGACCTCAGTAGGTGGACTATTGCTGGAATCTAATATGGCCACTTCTATATTACTGGCCTCAGTGGAGCAAAACTCTTAATATGTATTACTTTCTAATGCTCAGAGATTTCTAAAATAGTACTCTGTGCTACACACATGTGATCTTTCCTGGACCATACACCAGCTAATTCAGCTTTTAACATTAATTCTATTCCTTAGTGGCGTATTGATTGAGTGTTGCCAGATGCACTATGTCTCATGCTACTTGACAGATATAAAGGGACAAATTGAGCCCAGTATGCACTGGCCCATGTTGGGATGTCCGTGGGTAGAGCCCCGCAGCACTAATTCCTAAGAGCCTCAATAAATTATGTAGCTAGGCAGACAACAATGCCCTAAATGCTCCTGGTGCTGGTTCTATCCCACTCTCTCCTGATGACAAAGGGCCGAATTCAGCCCCCTTATTCAAGTCAGCTGAAAACCTTGTTACCAAATTATTCCCACTGATTTTAATAGGCCCAATCTATCAGTGTCTTGCAGCCATTCCAGTGCCCAGGAGATACCCCTGGCGCAGGAAGCCTCCCTGACAGGCACAGAGCTGGCTCTATGCCCTCTCCATAGGAATCACTGGCACTGTGGGGCATGGAGGTCATGCAGGGGCTGGAGGGGGTATGGCCAATGCATTCAGTATGACTACGGATGTCAGAATCTGGGTCATTGTTAGAAGCTCCAATTCAGAGCACCACAAACCTCCGCAGGAAAGCAGGCCTCTGGATTGTCTCGGGAGCCCCCAAACTGGAGAAATTTACATTAATTTAAAACTTAAAAAAACCCAGCCAGGCAGTGATTATCTTTCTATTAGTCCCCATGAGCCCCGCTTTCTAAAACATGAAGGGCAGCCAAAACACTCAGCCCAGACACATTTTAATTCTATGATCTCATTTTCCGTGGTCTAGCTCACCTCCGACTCCTTGCTCCTTTATTTAGTGGGAGACTGTTTGACTGTCATGCTACATACACAGGGACGCTAATGCTCAGTCTTCTGCGTGTTGTAAATCCTTTCATTTTGGGCTGCAAAGTACTTTGTCCTTGTAACAGTCACTGCAGGCAGGAAGCTAAGCTGTGTGCTTGGGTCCAAAATTTGTAAACAAATGAATATGAATGAAATTCTATTTGGCCAAGGGCAAAATTTTGCCTTCAAGTCTGTGGCCAAATGGATAATCTGCGCAGGGCTGGCCTTAACTAAACCTAGAAACAAATACTTCTGCTGCTTAGAATTCCACAGACCTATGCCAGTAAAAGGATTAAACTGAAATGTAGTGACGTTTATAACCCCTCTCATTAGTCCTCCATGTAAAAGCTCCCCTGTGTTCTCTGAAGAACAGATGTGTGACATCCTATGGCATTCATTTAGTCATTGGCTACCTGGATTATGTCCACACAGCCAGGAAGTTCATATTTTTAAAGGTTGCTTGCTTAATTCTGCTACACTGCTTGAAAATTGCTGTTCATTCTCCCACTTCAAGATATTAGTGATTTTAACTTAGTTATTGATTTCTCTTTCCCTTCCCCCTTCTTCCAGGGGGAAGAATTCTCCTCTCTAATCTATGGCACAGATCCCTCAACGTGTATGGCAGGTTCTGCATCCTCAATGCACGCAAAATCTCAGATGCGACCTTACTTACAAACAGGCCAGGCTCTAACCACCAGCAAAGCAAGCACGTGCTTGGGGCAGCCCATTTGCAGGGGCAGCAGGGATCCAGCATGGGAGCTGAGAACCAACAGGGGGCCCTGGGAGCTGTAGTTCCTTGGTTAGCTCTCTGCCAATAGAGCGGGCCCTGGAGCAGGGAAAAAACTACATTTCCCAGTATTCCCTTGGCCACTACCAACTG
>NC_133772.1:135238234-135339695 GCF_003597395.2 Chelonoidis abingdonii | reverse complement strand
ATGCATCCAGATATCCCCCAATCACACAAGCTGAAAATCGTTCCACTTTACTGCAGCTCTGTAACCATATGGGAACCAATCCTGTCTGTGTTCTGTGCACATCTAAAATTCCTGCTGAATTACCTGCCCTGGGAGCGAGTTACCAGTGACCCAGGGCTGTGGCGGAAGGAGGGTGCTGGTGTAGGGGGGGAGAGACCAGGGCTGGGGCGGCAGGGGGTGTGGATGGGGGGGGAAGAGCCCAGGGCTGAGGTAGCAGGGGGTTGCAGCGAGGAACCTAGGACTGGGACGGGGGGGCAGCCAAATTTTTTCTTTGCTTAGGGCGGCAAAGAACCTAGAGCCAGCCCTGCTCACAAATGGGTTTTACTTACAATACTCCTGGGCATACTGCTTGCAGAAAGAGCCCCTGAAAAGCCTCAGGTCACAGCAACAACAGAAAAATAAACAAAATTGTTCTTTTTGTGCACTCGATTCTGGCGCATTCAGTGATGTCTCACAGGCACAAGGGAACTATCTATATCATTAGGGTTAGAGTGTAGCTTTGCAGTCTGCCCTGACTAAGGGGAGGTGCAGATCCGCACTCTTCACTCCCCCCACATCAGACTAGAGGACAAACTGTGACACTGAGTCACAATTTCTCCCCTGTTCCCCCCGCCTCTCATGCTCTGGGAAGGGAAGAGAGTAACTTTTTTCACCCTTTTTCATGGAGCAGCTCGCTGCCCAAACCAACAAGTCAGGGTTGTGCAGTCAGGGTTCTTTTCCTTTCCCATCCACTTGTTTGCAGGGGCAAGGTATCATACTAGTAGCCTGCCTCCCCACCATAGCCAAAGTCACAGTCTGAGCAGGGCCAAGCAGAGGAGAAATTGGGTCTTTACACCCCAGCCTGGCTCAGTAAGAGCTGTGACTACCTAGGGAGAGAAGGCCAGATTCACCCTGGCAGTATCTCTATGGACTTCTGTGGTGTTGCGCTAGGAATGGATGTGACCTAGAGGATTGTCCTTACCTTCTGTTTTATCACTCAGTTTTGGAAGTGTGGGTAGGGTGACCAGACAGCAAGTGTGAAAAATCAGGACAGGGAGTGGGGGATAATAGGAGCCCATAAAAAAAAAAGCCCCAATTATCGGGACTGTCCCTATAAAATCGGTCACCCTAGGTGTGGGCAGCACTATCAATCTATCACATAACCATTACTGTGATTTCTAGAGACCAGCCATCCAAGCAATGGGTTGCTCTTCCCACGAGTGGCGGATTAATCTTTTTTTCTGTTTTGTGGGGGTTTTGTAGCGTCTTTCAGTTGTACAATTTTCTTTTGTGCGAGAAATAAGAATTTATCTTCTGCCACATGGAGGATCCAAACTCTGCTTCCCTCAATCCCTGTTGATTTTAAGGCTGTAATTTATTCTCTTTTTTAAAATAAAAATGTTAGTATCACCTCTTAACAGGTATGAGGAATTGAGATTCTAATTCTAATGCAGCATGTAAGACAAGCCACTGTGGCAGTGTACAACATTATAAATGACACCCCATCCTTGAAGGAGACAAATAGGATTATGTGTGAGTAAGGTATTGATTTGATTTGTATTTCTCAATCTGTGAAATGAATAAAAGCCTGGTAAAGGAAATTATACGGATGGGGGGAAGGATTGTTAGCACTGTGTAATGCTTAGTAATATCTTACTTAAAATATAGTCAGTATTTTTCCACTATTGTTTACCACTTGGTGGTAAATGCCTTGAACTAGATTTATCCGTCAGTGTTTCCGTTGACAATATTCCTGATTTACCTATTGTTGAGTTAATGAAAACATGATTTTTGTTGTGTGTTGTGTTTTGTTTTTTTTTAAAAAAGTAAATCTTCTACAGACCACCCCTGAAACAGTAAAGCAGATTCTGAGGAGTTTAGCACAAGGGATTAAAAATACAGATTTTGTTGCAGGAGTTGTTTTCATTAATACATTGTTAATTAATTGTAGCAAAACAAATATACACTTTGGCAATACATGCTGAGCCCCTAACTCAGCATTATTTTAATTAACTCTTTTGAATAATGAATCTCAATATAGCAGATGTTCTTGAGTATTCAGGTACATAAATATAATCAACATTAGTATTTGATAAGCCTACAGTTTGAGAGTTCAAGCACACATTAAGATGAGCCAATTGTTCAGAGCTGAAATGAAAGGAACGTGCAAATCTGCTGCCTCCACCTGTTTGAATTATATTGCTGTTCCTAAAAAACCACAATGCTGAGG
The DNA here is from genome assembly GCF_003597395.2 of Chelonoidis abingdonii. Classification (NCBI taxonomy): domain Eukaryota; kingdom Metazoa; phylum Chordata; order Testudines; family Testudinidae; genus Chelonoidis; species Chelonoidis abingdonii. The sequence goes on along the minus strand of NC_133772.1, from coordinate 135,337,447 downwards.
GAGAAAAGCAAGGAGTGCCATTGCTGTGTATAATGCTAGCTCATGGAGGAGGACGTCTGTTGTGCACTCTCCATTTGTAATTTGTCACTAGCCAATTGTCATAACTGAGCCTTGGGAAAAGGAAAATATTTCATGTCTTGATTTTTTTTTTTATTTAAATGATCTGTAGATGCTGCTTCAGAGTATTTGACTGCAGAAATAAAGGTGAATAAAAATGCCAAATGCTAAGATCAAATGATTTAAAATCTTAAATTATGCTTCCTCACACAAGAAAGGAATATGCCTTTCAACTACCATCTGATTTTAAATGAAATGCCTAATGAGTTAAAAAATGTTCAAAGTCAGCTTGAATTTTAAAATGGATCATAGATGTTATTGGTTTTCAAAGTGTCTGGGTGTGTCCCTATTATATTTTCGTATGGGTTTTTAATTAGGAAGTATACTTCAGTGCATGAAGTTCTCCTTCCTCTGATCCAGGTCACTCAGAGTTGTTATCACTTCACTGTAGGAAATAGACTGATAAACAGATGTGGCTTTCTTTGAGGACTTGACATTTTTTATTGTTCTCCACCTTACAAGCAGTACCAGCAGAAAAAACCTTCCCCAGTTTGTGTATTAGTTACTTTACATGACCTGACTTCCATGGTAAAGCAGTAAAGCCTACAGCACTTATTAGCAGGACTCAGAAAAGGAGGGGGGGACAAGAAATTTTCAAAGGCATAAAGGACTCTCGTTGAATAATATCATGTATTTATAGAGCACCTTTTATTCCTATGCACGTTTAGAAACTCACATACAGAAATAATTTTACCCACCAGCTACTGGCATGAAACACAACAATGTATGTTTAACAAAATACAGCAATGCTACAAAACAATTTAGGGCTGAACATCAAGGAGAATGCTGTATCTGGGGCATTTTAGGTGGGCAGAATTTAGTTACTCAAATTGGAATTGACACAAGAGTTCTGTTTGCCAGAAGCTGAGAATGGGTGACAGGGCATGGATCACTTGATGATTACCTGTTCTGTTCATTCCCTCTGGGGCACCTGGCATTGGTCACTTTCATAAGACAGGATACTGGGCTAGATGGACCTTTGATCTGACACAGTATGGCCGTTCTTATGTTCTACATAAAGTCTCACAAGCTCTTTTCTCATCACAAGTGTCCAGAACGTGAATTTTATAGCTCATCTTAAACACCTATAGGAGTAGGATATTCCATAGCATCAAGTCAGGTGCAGGTTGGGGAGTGCCACCTACTGTACCACCAAAACCATTACCAATCGCATCTGGGAGTTGCCTCTTCAAAACATTGGCTAGCCCAAACCTACTTATCCTGTGAGATATAACAGGAGTCGTATGTAAGTTCTGGCTAATAGGACTACCACCACCAGGACAACGTACATCCTTTGCTTTTCATCCAAAGAGGTTTCCAAACATAGGGAAGTACCCAGCCTTACATATCGGGAAACTAAGATACAGAGTGTGACCATGACTTTCCCAGTGCGCCAGAGGTAGAGCTAGGACTAGAACCCAGGTGTTTCCAGTCCCATTCTGGGCCCTGGCTACTACAGCACAGTGGATCCACAAGCTACTGGATACTCATAATATTTCAATGAAAATGTCTCAGCCTCTTGTTTGCCATAGAATCCTGGGACTGCCAAGGTCATCTAGTCTGACCCCCGATGCAGCCATGATGCAGGATTTGTTGTCTCTAAACCACCCAGCACAGATGAATCTCCAGCCTCTTTTTGAAAACTTCCCTTGAAGCTTTTATATAAGGTTATATTATGTCTCGATTTAGGCTGAATTTTGAAGCCATTTTTATAACATTAAAAAATCTTCCTTCCTGACGTTCATGTCCATCTTTCCATTCCCTTGTCTCTGTCTTTCTTCTTCTTCATTCCCTTCCCTGAGCACTTCTGGTTATGAAAACGAAAGACAGCAATTCATCACAGGCCATTTGACATAAAGAGGATTCACAATCTTTCAACTCCTGGCATGCGGTCAAGTGTGTTGGATGATGACCTAACATTTAAATAATGATTCACTGTTGAATATTATGAGGAATAGGCTGACAATTTCAAGGTAATGCCCTTTCAGAGATACAGCATTAATCCTTTAGTACCATATAACTATATGTTCAGTTGGAGTATCTTAAATAAAGTTTACGCTTTGCAATTAATTTAGCGAAACTCCAAGTTAAATCACTTGCAATAAAAATATTAAACATATTACAACTGCCAGGACATGATCTCCTAAATGAAAGGGAGGTTTAATTATTTTAGAAGAGAAATACAAACAGTGTCAAATTTAACCACTGCACAATTTAATGTAACTTCTGGCCAATTTTACAAATCATTATTTATACAGTTAACATGCATAAAAATTGAATAAATTACCTTCTGTATTATTGCTTTTGGTATAGATAGCGTTGTAGGCAATTATACCACTAATGTTGAAAAAAATCCACTGGGGAAATCTTTGCCTGCCTGTCCAACACAAGATTCATGGAATGGGGGGGAAAACATGTAAGAAAAGAAGCTTCAGGGGCAAATTTTTACTGTAATTCCAGGCAGCAAATTCAATAGCCCATTTTATAGCAAATTAAAAAAATGCATGAGTTAACACAAAATCAGTTTGGAGGACACTGTGGTTGTTTAGTATGTACAATGTCAGAAATAAAATTATTACCTTGTTCTTTTCATCAGTACATCTCACAGTGCTTTAAAAAAGGAGAAGAGTATCATTGTCCTCCTCTCACACATGGGGAGACTGAGGCACAAAACGGTGAAGTGTTTTTCTCAAGGTCACCCAGCAGGCCAGTGGCAAATCCTGGTCTAGAGCTCAGGTCCTAGTCCAGTGCCAGTGCCTATTCCATTAGGCCAAATAATACTTTATAGTTGCAAATATCAGTAGCAACTTTCATTCAAGGAAGTCAAAGCATTCCACAAAAAATAATTGATTAAGTTTCACAACAGACGGGTGAGGTAATTGTCTTAATCTACTCAGCACTGGTACAGCCTCACCTGGAGTTCTGTCCAGTTTTGAGCACCACACTTTAGGAAAGATGAGGACAAATTGGAGAGAGTCCAGAGGAGAGCAGCAAAAACCTGCCCTACAAGGAAAGATTTAAGAAACTGAGCATGTTTAGTCATGAGAAGAGAAGTTGAGGGGGGAACCTGGTAACAGTCTTCAGATATATTAAGAGAACTATAATCAATTGCTCTTCATGTCCACTGGAGGTAAGATATGAAGTAATGGGCTTAATTTGCAGCACGGAAGATTTAGGTTAGATATTAGGAAAAACTTTCTAACTCTAAGGATAGTTAAGCTCTGAAATAGGCTTCCAAGGGAGGTTGTGGAATCCCTATCATTGGAGGACTTTAAGAAGAGGATAGACATACGCTGCCAGGGATGGCCTAGATTTACTTGGCTCTGCCTCAGAACAGGGAGATGGACCTTTCAAGGCCCCTTCCAGCCCTATATTTCTGTGCTTCTGTAGCAACCCTGTTGAAAAGACAAAGTGTTTCTTGAACCTGTTTTACACACAGACAAGTCAGACTTGCTCAGGGTCACAGAGTGAGTCAGTGGCTTTGACTGGAATAGAAACTGGGGCCAGCCTTTGCTGTGCATCTCAGGAGATGAATCAAAGTACTCGCAATCCAGGAGGAGCTGGGGCAAAGATAGCTTTATGTCACCTTTGGGCCTACAGGCCAGAGCAGCTCCAAGTGTAAGTTAGAGCAGTCTCATCACCCTATCTGTTTATGGGCCACTCTGCATCATGAACTATCAGAGCACAGAGTGGCCAATCACAAGTCTAGGCCCCTTGGGTTCTTTCCACTGACTTCAGGAGCTGTGGATGAGGCCAATATACCTAAATGTTATAGGTGAAATCCTGGCCTGGTGAAGGCAATGGCAAAACTCCCCTGACTTCAGCTGAGCCAGGATTTCACCCTATGTATTTTCCTCAGGAAACTTGGGATCTGTCCTCCTATAGCTTGTCCTGGCTAGATTTCTTAAATGTTTTATGGCCCTGGCAGGACTCGCTATTTATATACAGGCTAGCTTTTCAGATGGTGTAAATATAGCTATTTGCACCAGCTGAGAATGTGTCCCTCTCATAGACTCATAGACTCGTAGGTCAGAAGGGACCAATATGATCATCTAGTCTGACCTCCTGCACAAAGCAGGCCACAGAACCCTACCCATCCACTTTTATAACAACCCCTAACCCATGACTGAGTTATTGAAGTCGTCTGATACAGGATGGCCAGGGAGCAGTGGGAGAGTGGTCGAGGGGAAGTATATAAGACCTAGGCTAATTAAGGTGTGGTTCCCTGAATACTAGGGAGGGTTGCTACAGGTTAATTGGAGCACTGTAGTCAATTAAGGCCCTGTTAGCAACCTAATAAAACCCCCCTGCTTCAGGCAGTGAAGGAGGAAGGAGAGAGGAGTGGAGCTTGCAGGTGTGCTGTGAGACTTGGAAGATCAGAAAACTGGAGTAAGGGAGACTTCTTCCCCCAGCGTCTAAGGACTGAAGGTACCCCACCCAATGGGGAAGAGGGTAAGGACCTGCAGGAGTTGAGAGGGGCTGGGACTCAGAGTGAGAAGCAAACCCAGACCCCTCCCCTGCTTCCCCCACTTCACTTTCCCAGGCCACTAGTGGGGCCCTTGGTGCCCCAAGAGCAGGGCTAAGGGGTGGCATCTTAGCCCCCCCCCCCTCCACCAAGAAAAGTGCAGGACCCACTATACTATATTGGCCATCTTGTCACAATTCCATAATGGGTAGTAATGCTATCTTGCCTTTCTTGACTCTTGCTGTCTTTTATGTTCACCTATAGCCCCTACTGTTTTGTATTTTTAATCTACAATTGAAAAATTAAGATCAACAATTAGTAGATGCTCCTTTTACAAGAACTGCAAAAATCCTCCCTCCATGGAAAAAAAAAGGAGGGAAAGACAAAAACTAAAGTATTGTCCCTTTGCTGCACACACCAATTATTTGATGCAGCCCTCACCTGCAATGAGAAACTGTTGGAGAGAGAGAGAGCTTTATTATCTCATTTAACAGATAGGAAACTTAGGGCACAGACGGATCGTGTCTTGCCCAAAATCACAGGAAGTCTATGGCAGAATCAAGAACTGAGCTCCAAACTCCCGAGTCCCAGCCCAGTGCCTTAAACACAAAATCATTCTTCCTTTTTAAATGAATTTAGATACTATAGTGATGGCTTTTTTAAAAATCTGGGGTGAAATCCTGAATCCTTTGAAGTCAATAGAAGTTTTGCCATTGATATTTGTAGGGCCAGGATTTCACCCCTGGAGAGACAGAGAGCTATGGGGAACTTCTGTTGTAAAGAAGTCCTTAGACTGAGATAAGTCATAATGTCATATACAGTAAACAGACAAAGTCCTTTACATTCTGCTTGCATTCCTTTACCTTCTAGGAAAGTGCATTACTTTTCTAACAATAAATCTCCAGACACAATCAGCTATCTTTCTCTTACTTTCTCTCTTTTTTCTTTTTTTACTGAAGAAGGTAGAGAAAAAGTATGCAACACTCCTGAGATTTAGACAGAGATGGATTTATTAGGGCATCCGAATATGCCACATAGTTCATCAATAATCCCTTGAATGTCTTGGCCCATAGCTCTTAAGGATGGGCCCATTATTTTTAATGGCACCTGGCAATGAAGTAGCAGCATGCATATATACATGTAGCCAAAAGGAGTGCTTGGTTTTGCAAAACTACTATGTACATCCCAAGGTGTTAAGGGAAGTACTTTACACATTGCAAGGCTTCTCCTCTTGGCCTGTAAATCTGCATCCACTTGCAGTTGCTCTTCCTACACTAGCTCACACTTGAAGGTTCAGCTGGGAGAGCTGTACTAAGATTTAGTGACCTTCCATGCCTGTAGAGAGAGCTCTGCATCACCTTATTTTTTAAGTCTGGGATGGTGTTCCATATTCTCAGTGTGTCACGTTGTTATTTCATGCTACATAATGAGCTGGCATGCCATGAAATGGTGTCTCTCCACAACCTTTGCCTCCCCAGCCTCTTTGCCAAAGTCACGGCTATAATTAGCAATGTCTGAAACAGCCTCCTGGATCCAACCTTTGGGGGTGGTTTGGAATCCAAACCCTAATCCAAATGTCAGTCTCTCTCAATGTGATGGCCTGCATCAATACCTCAGATCCATACGCCTTTAAGATTTAGCCGGTTTGAAATCCAAATCAGGTGTTATTGGTTCTAGACCATCACTGGAAGTAACAGGGTCATTTTCAGTTGGGAGTTCTGCTATACTATCTCATGTCATTACTTTCTATGCCATCCAGTTAGAGAGTTTCTACAATATGTTACATACATGGAAGTGTAGGATGGGTGATCAAACCATTCAAGGACACTGATTTCCTTGGTACTGTCCCACAGGAAGTAGAACATTCAGAGATAACATATTAATTTGGAAGGTCTCACCTATATAGTGTACCACTCACTAGGAAGTCAGATATTTTTGGAGTACTCTACTTGTGAGCAGTTATTTCATGTCTTAAATCTAGTACCACTTTGATTTTCCCTTGGCTGATTACTCCAATTTGTAGAAAAATACCCACGTGATTGATTGGGACACTTGATTTTCTCCCACCATGGATATCCAGCCATTAGCAATTGAACTGAGACTCCAGCTCAGGTCACTTAGGCTGCTAGACAATATTTGTACTGAAGTTCTCAGACGAGAAAGGCAAGATTGGTAGATCTACAATAGGCTACGCAAAATACCTAGATGTATGTATACGTAGCTACTTTGCACGTGCATGTTGTCACGTCTACACACAGAAGTGAAGGGATTTGCCAACAATAAAACTGCATGTGCTTTCCAGCGAGACCACCTTAAGTCCCTAATTAAGAAAGAAAAGAGAGTGATCTGGATGGCACTAGATCCACAAGGAGGCTGCCTCCTTTTTGGATTTCCCATGATGATGATTCTTATCTTTGGTCACTACCAGGCTGGCCAAGATTTGAACTAGTAATAGAGCAGTGAAAGACTGGTATCCTGTTAATAACCCTGTGAGCAGTTATGCCTCTCCTTTAAATGAATGCATTAAAACTATTTCCTTCTGATCAATGTCATGTAATTACCATCACAGCTCTTGATGGTTCAGAATCTAGAGCCAAGCCACAAACCTGCTTTCCAAAGAATGAGCTCAGCTCACAAATCAAACTCAATCAAACTTTGGGTTTTTTGCAAAGTAAAAATAAGGACCTTGCTAATCTCATTTATCCTTGCACCTGAAAAATGCTGCACTTCAGCCATAGATCCAAAAGCGCTCTTATTTGGATTTACAGAACCTGACATCTCTGCTATCACAAATGAATCACCAGCGATAACATCTTTATGAAGTTTATCCATCTTGGCTCTAAAATGGCAGTGCTATGTGTGTGTAAAAAAAAAAAAAAATTGGTCTTGAATAGCAACTGAAGTGTTTTTATTGGGTTTCACATGCTTAGAGAGGACAAGGGTGATCATAATGCCAATAGTATGATTCAGCAAGGGCGAAATAAAGAGAGAAATAAATCTTTAATAGCCGCACACAGCTCACACCTCACTCAGTAGAAAGCATTAAATATTCAATGTTTCATTAAGTAGATTTCTGCAGGGGAAAATACTGTGTTGTTAATTAGCAATGAAATATTAGTGCAAAACAAGCAAGCTTAGTGCAAGTTAACGTTTGCCAATTCTCACTTGCCTAGTAGGAAAGGTTAGTTAGAGGATGATAAGTCTAAAGACTGATGAGCTGTGTAATCACATTGTTATTACATTAATAGCTTTGTTTGTTGCCATGTTATCAACAAAAGATTAAGCAAATCCCTCTGCTGAAGCCAGAGGTGAAACAATTTGCTGGAGAAGGTATTCGGGCAGCAAATCTATTTATTTGCATCCTGTCCTTTCAAAGCAATGAAGATATTTTACTGGACTTTTTGTTTCCAGTGCTGAGGGAGGACAAGCCACAGACAGTGATGAGTAGTTTTGTTTACAGATTTACTTGTTCCCTTGACTGACCGTGGTGTAAGAGGGTTGGTTAATTCATTAGAGCTCAACTCAGCAGGGAGTATCTCCTCTTCTAACCCCCAGATAGAAAAGCTTTTTGGCTGAAAGGCAGCCTTGGGCTAACTTGGACTTTTCTTAATACATTGAGTCTAAACCCTCTTAAAAGGTTATCCTGAGCCAACTGGACTTGATTAAACACTGTGATTTGGAGTGGTCCAAACACTGATGCTGAAATGGAGGAGGATTCCTCTGTCCCATGCAGCTCTCCTGCCAGAACTCTGAAATCAAACTTCATGTTTGCAGGCCACTGTATTCTCGTCAACCTGAATATGTAAATAAGGCTGGCAACTGGAGAGGCAGGGGGAGGCCTTTGCAATGAATTGCCTCCGCAGTGACAGCATGGAACCAAAAACTCAATCATGTCTGTGCAACAGTATGTATCAGGGAGGGGGAAAAAATGCCATTTCCATTCTGATGCAAATGAGACGTTCAAACTGTCTGTATGTGATGTATGTATCCTGCTAACACTGTCTTATGCATGTTCTTCCACCGTAATACCTCCCACTGGGATTCTTCACCTTGCTTTGCCTTCCCCTCCTTTCTCCCCCACTCCCTAGATTTTGAAAGCTGGGTCTTGGCAGGATACTTTCTGTAGAGACCAGATTTCATAGAAGAGCTTAGATATAGTTGGGCAAGTACTGCATATTTCAGTCTATAGTAAAATAAAACATATTACGATAGAGTTTGATTTGAGAGTCTTCTCCTAGTCACATTCTACCAGCCCATTGATGTCAGTGGAGTTGCATGGTGTAAATGGAGGAAGAGTTAGGCCTTTTGGGTGTACTCAGTGGCATAGTTCTTTTGAAATCAAACTACCCACGATGCACACAAGCTCAGGATCTGGCCCTTGTGTTTACAAAAGGTTTAACAAAATAACATTCAGTCTGAACTTCAGTGACATGCTGGTTGAAAATCTTCCAGTGGAAAGCGCCGTTTCCTCAAAACTGAAACTTCCCATAAAAATGTGCTGATTTTGACAAAATTTAATTTTTTTTAAAAATGAAGAAATTATGCTTCATTTTGGCATTTTTAGAACAGAATATTTCAATTTTTATATTGAAATGACTCTTTATTTTGCAATATAATTTATTTTATATTGTACAAGAGAAAAAATAAAAATAATTAAACTGAAATGAAATTTTATCAAAACGAAATGTTTTGATTGAGCCCCCATGATGCTCTGTACCTTAGGGGAACACCCTGCACCCCCATGTTCATCCTTATAATATGATTTTGTGATATCCAATGCAAAGTTTGTTATGTTGGGTGTCTTCGGAAGGCTCATGATGCATTGAGCATTGTTGTTATAGTAATGTTATAGGTTGTAATTTCATGTAAATAGTTACAATTGCTTAAAACAAGCCCAGGCAAAAACTCCCCAGGAGCAGAGGCCCAGACAAAACTCTCCAGGAGCAGAGGGGCAGTTCACACCTCATCAGGGCATGTATGGGACAAACCCAGCCCAGCTTCACAGAAAGGATACTGGTCTAGGCAGCAACAAAGGATCTGTTGGACTCGAATGAGTCACCCCACTTCCCTTGGTCAGTTTGGGACTATAACAAGGTAATGCTCACCTGACTCTGAAGTAGGGGGGACAAAGCCAAGAGGGAAGAAAGAACATGATAAAAGGGAGAGATGTTTGCCATGATCACTCTCATTCCATCACCATCTTACAGACACCACCACCAAGTAACTGACACGCTGATCAAAGGGGAGAGCCTGGCTGAAGGGCAATCAGCCAGCCCGTGGTGAGAAGCATCTAAGTATGTAAGGGCACTGAAAGTGTTAAAATCTGCTTAGAATGGATTTTGCTTTTATTTAATTTGACCAGATCTGACTTGTTGTCCTTTGACTTATAATCATATAAAAATCTATCTTTTGTCATTAATACATTTGTTTGTTTGTTCTACCTGAAGCAGTGTGTTTGATCTGAAGCATGTCAGAGACTCTCCTTGGGATAACAAACCTGGTACATATCAATTTCTCTTTTAAATTGACAAACTCATATAAGCTTGCAATGCCCAGTGGTCATAACTGGACACTGCAAGACTGAGGTTTCTAGGATTGTGTCTGGGACCAGAGATATTGCTTAGTGTCATTCAGTTGTACAATCCAAGCAGCTGCTGGCCAAAAGTTCTCACTTGCATAGCTGGGAACAGGTTACATGCTAGACGCTGTGGGTGAACAGCCTGGGAGTGGGGATCTCACAGCAGAGCAGGGTAAGGCTGGCTTCCAGAGTCGAGGATTGGAGTGACCTAGCAGATCACCAGTCCAGATAACACCAGGGGAATGTCACACCCCCACAAGAAAATTTTGAAATGGGAAATTTTCAAATTCTTTGTTTTCATTCCAATTTGGAATAAAAAACAAATTTTTAACTGCAAAATGTGAAGCTGTGTGATATATTTTACAGTCTGCAACTGCTTTAGATTGGTACATTACGAGCAAACACTTGTATTAAAGTGAGTATTCACTCACGAAAGCTCATGCTCCAATACGTCTGTTAGTCTATAAGGTGCCACAGGACTGTTTGCTGCTTTTACAGATCCAGACAAACACGGCTACCCCTCTGATACTTGTATTAAAAACACTGTTTTAATGATATTTCAATTTTAAAGGGATTTAAGCATGTGCTTAAAATTAAGCAAGATGTTTAAGTGTTTTGCAGAGTAGGAATAGGTTTAGTAGGGACAGGATCCTCAAAATTAAGCTTTGCTGAATCAGAGTTAAATAGATTGCTATAAATTATAAATAAATATAGAGCTTTGAAAGTTATAAATAATCACCTCAATGTAATCCACTGGGGAGTGTCTCTTATAGGTCCACATATCAGCCCAATCCACAAATAATATAAATCTGTTACAGCCACAACTAAAGATTCTTGGTCATCAGCTCAAGTTGTAATACTTTACACTTTTGCTCTGGGGGCCTCCAGTTCAATCCCTGATGCATTGGCCAATATCACATCAATATCTGTCAAGGGCCTGGTTTTTATTTGTTGGCTCCATTTCAGTTTATAGTTCACTGTTAACAGTTTTTTTTTTCTCATATGAACCATAATACAATTCAGATTTTGAGAGTGGGGATTACCTTTTAAAAAAGTATTTACATCTCAAAGATGCCAGAGTTACAGCACTAGGGAAGTACATTCCCTTTGTTTGCTAAACCAATAGAAGATGGGCACAGATTCCACCATGATTAGCTCAGTCTTCATGCCAAGTCAGCTCTAGACCTCAGAGGAAACAATTAACAAGACTGCAAATTGTGATATTGCTTCTAGAAGGAATAATAATTGTATTTATAAAGCAGCCCTGCCACCTGCCCAGGTCACTGAGCAGCCAATTAAAACACAACAGTGAAAGTGTCATAAAATATCAGTTAAAAGGATCAGACAAAATATTCTAAGCAGTGACATTGCATGGGGTGGATCTTACCCAAGAGCTGTCCTTATAAAAAACAAATCCTAAGGATTCTGCATTCATTGCCCCCAAATACTACAGGGTCACTATTGTAAGATAGGGGTTGCCACAATGAAGGTTGGATTAGAACTGACCATAAAGGATGATGGTGGGGCTCCCAAATCATATCGAATATGAACACCAGTCCACTAGGAACTGTTCTGAAACTCATTCATGTGCATGACTTTGCCTTTTCCATACTAATAACTCTGATCATTGTCGAACTGTACCACATTTATCCAAAGACTTGCCATCAAAAGTTACTCCTTTAAGGCTCTATATTATAGCCCTGTAACATAACCTCTGCTCCTTCATCCCAGTCAGCAAAGCTACCTGCCTGCTGAAGGAAGGAAATGTGGTTTGTTTTTTTTTCTGGAAGGAAACTCAATCAGAAATAATCACTGATTGAGTTCTGAACTTGGCAACATCTTTCCTGTGGCTCAGAAATAGACAGTGCAGTCTTCCTAAGCTTTTACTTCTCTGCTGTTTTAGCACTAGGAAGCTTAGGCAGTTACGAGTGGGCAGTGAACACCAAATGCACTTTCACAGTTCTCCAGTAGGCGCTTAAAGTGCGGGAGAAGGCAGAAGCCTACATTTTCCTAACCAGCCAAAGGATCTGTGTATTCCAGACATGACATCTTAATCATACCAGCAGTACTGAGCAGGCAAAAGTGACTACCTGCATCCGTGAATGGATGTGGGTAGGGATCATTATTTATGTGTCTAAGAAGCACTGATCAGTGAAATTTGCTGTGATTTGGGAAACCTGTAAGCAGAAAGAATAGAGTGAGAGAGCTTATTTTGCCATTATGTGCTGGGAGCTTTATAACAAGATTTAGAAAAAGACCTTTTTGTGAGGTGAGAAGCAACAGCTTGGGACAGGTAGGAGTCTCAGCAAAGAGGACGGATATTAGTAATTAAGGCTGGTCATTTGTAATGACAAAAGATAGGAAATATCACAGCAAAAAAATGGAAGGTCACAAGTGGAGTTTAAAAGGAAGAAAAAGCCATGATACAATATTATTGATGAATATTAAGTTGCTTGTTGCCATGGAAATTGAGAAAACTCAAGAACATTTATGGTACAGAGAGTAACGGTAGCTTAAAATCAGTTGAACCCCCCAGCCAAATCCTTGACCTTGTTTTTTGCCCTTTGCCTTGCTTTGGGAGAAGCAAAAGGACAGGATGCCAGTTTACAGAGCCACCTGGGAATTCCTGGTGCCTACGAGTATGTCTACACTGCATTAAAAGTCTGACGGCAGCGAGTCTCAGAGCCTAGGTCATCTGACAAGGGCTTGTGGGGCTCACGCTGCAGGACTAAAACTAGCAGTGTAGACATTCAGGGTAGAGCTGGAAACTGAGCTCTGAAACCTAGCAAGGAGGTTGGGCTTCAGAGCCTGAGCCCAAACATCTACACTGGTATTTTTAGCCCCACAGCACAAGATCTACAACTCCACGTTAACTGACTGAGACTCACTGCCAAAGATTTTTTTATTGCGAGGTAGATTTATCCTAAAAGACTCCTCAGGGCGCATAAAAGCTGCAAAGCGAGCTCCATGCCATCCACTCCTGTCTTCCGCCAGGGTTAGGGAGCATAGGGATGTGGCAGAAGTACAAAATTCCGGCTGGAAAAATGATCCCTGGAGCGCTGCTGCAGCTGGCATCAATTATAGCAACACTGAGGCTTCTCTGACATACGCTGCCCGGATCTCCTGACCTCACTGTCACTTTTGTCTCACTTCCTTGGGTCCTGTGCCATCTGCAGGTTGGTGAGTCCCAAGGAATAAATGTTGTTGTTTTTTTTTTCAATGGAAATGCGGTGTATGCAAACTTGAAATTTGCTGTCAGGAAAATTCTCAGATTTGCTGAATTTTTTTCAATTTTCCATTGGGAAAATCAGAAGAAAATATTTTGGTTTCTGAAACTGAATTAAAACATTTTATTTTGGGTTAGTTCAGTTCCCTGTATGAGGGGACCCCTGTCAGTAGAGGAGAATGGGGCAGGCAGCACTCCAATTCTCATGAGGCACTGCTGCAGCTCAGGTGGGCACAGGTGAATGCCAACCTGCCCTGAAAGAAGATGTGTCCACATAGCCAAACAAATGTTTTCAGAACTTTCTGTTCCATGACTTTTAACCTTGATTTAGTTCTAAAACAAATGTTGAAATATTCAAATGTCATGTGGCATAGAAATTTTGATTTTTGACCCGCTGTAGTCGAGACAGACACAGAAGAGTCGTCAGAAGAAATTGTTTGTTATTGAGTTTTCCTCTTGGCTCTCATTAAAAAGTGGACAAAGCCATTCCTTCCAAGCAAGGAGAGAGCTGCTGTTCTAGTCTGAGAATGAAGAGTTAAAAGGGAAAGCGTTCTCTTTTGTATTCCATTGACAATTCCAAAGCAGGCACTACTTGCTCTGAATCTGCCAGTGCAAATTTATAAACCCTTTAGTTTCCCTCTCTCACATGTGACATTCAAACTGGAAAAAAAAGCCTATTCCCTTTTAATCACCCATTCTTCTAAGCCCCTATCCAGAAAGACACTTGATGCCACATGCTTAAATACATTGCTGGTTTGAGGCCACAATCCATAAATCTGTAACCAAAACCATTCTCAAAACACCTTGACTTTGTCCTTATTTCCATATGTCCCTCTTTCAATTTTCCTCCCCTCAACCTCCCTCTTCCTTACAATAGTAACAAACAAGTGCCAGTAGCCTCCACTGAGACTATGATGCAACTCGGACTCCAGAAGAATCTAAGAAGTGCTAAGAAGCACAAAATCGCAGCCTTATATTCCATCCCACCTTATTTCCTTCTGGAGACAAAAAATATCACTTAGAAAGTCATACACCACCAAACAATTCCCCAGTCTGAGGAAGTTCCAGGTCACTCTGACCACAGATCTCTCTCTCATATCAGTGCACCGAAAAACCTACTGAGCAATCTTTGAGAGCCCTGCTGCTGTAATAAATCTCCAGCTTCCCATTGCAAATCTTTGGGGAATTGAATAAAGGAGTTGACCAGGTGCCACATACATCTGAGTCACTAAAATCTCCTTAATGTCTTTTAAATATTTGTAGTTCTCTGTATAGGGTGATGGAAGATGTTATTCTGAAACAGGACAAGATTTCCCAGTAGAGAAGATCATCTGACCCAAAACATGGACTTTACATATAGAGGTTCTTATTAAAAACCTGAAAGTGCTTTGTATAAATTACAGCCATCGCCGAGCTAATCCATTAATATCAAGGACACCTACAGTGCACTCCCAGTTCATATGCGTGATCATAACTCCACTTGTTGGTGATTTATGGTTGCATGTGGGAGCATGTATTGTCCCTGCACCCAAGTAATATATTCATAGGTCAGAAGATAGATAATCAAAACTTTATACCCAAGAATCCTAATGTGTAAAAGGAAAGGAACAATGTTTCTTTCATGAACTATTTGGTGGCATATAAACAAAAATGTAGGATAAAGTAGTAGTTGAATTTTACTAGGTGTGAATGAAAGGTTTATTATCTTTATACACTCCCTATTTTCCCTGTGAATAACAAGAGCAAAGACAAAGACGGAAAGAGATCTATCAGAATAAGGATAATATACCATCATTTGGGTTAAGCCCATTTTTATGGGTTACTTGTTTATTGACCTGGTCATCTGATGTTCCCAATTGCACAAACATTGCTCTGGTTTTGGAGAATCGTGATAGTGACCTCCATTTTAGTTTTCAAGATTCTCCTTTATTTTTCAGGGAAGTAAACAGCCATGCCCAGAGAAGAGCTAACATCAGCAAACTGGCAATGTGAATGGCATCTATGTCCCCAGTCATCTGGCCATTCAGGAGTAAAGGTATAATTTCAAAGATGTGGCCATCTCTGGAGGAATGAGGAATAAACTCCAAAGATGTAAGCATTTTGATAGATCTGCAGTCCTGTGTCTCCAGTAGAGAACCAATCAGGGGATGTTCAGATGTATGTGCAATGATTACTCATTCACCCACTGTTGAGTGGATAGTTCTCTGAAAACATCCATTCAATGTGCAGCGGCTGTCAAAAAAAACTAACACAATGTTGGGAACCATTAAGAAAGGGATAGATAATAAGACAGACAATAGCATATGACCTCTATATAAATCCATGGTATCCATGAATACTGCCTGCAGATGTGGGCGCCCCACCTCAAAAAAGATATACTGGAATTGGAAAAGGTACAAAAAAGGGCAACAAAAATGATTAGGGGTATGGAACACCTTCAATATGAGGAGAGATCAATAAGAATGGGACCTTTCAGCTTGGAAAAGAGTCGACTAAGGGGAGAAATGACTAAGGTCTATAAAATCTTGACTGGTGTGGACGAAAGTAAATAAGGAAGTGTTATTTACTCCTTTGCATAACACAAGAATTAGGGGTCACCAAATAAAATTAATAGACAGCAGGTTTAAAACAAATAAAGGGAAGCATTTCTTCACACAATGCACAGTCAACCTATGGAACTCCTTGCCAGAGGATGTTGTGAAGGCCAAGACTATAACAGGGTTAAAAAAAGAAAGAGATAAGTTCATGGAGGATAGGTCCATCAATGGCTATTAGCCAAGATAGGCAGGGATGATGTTCCTAGCTTCTGTTTGCCAGAAGCTGGGGATGGGCAACAGGGGATGGATCACTTGATGATTACCTGTTCTGTTCATTCCCTCTGAAGCACCTGGCATTAACCACTGTCAGACGACAGGATATTGGGCTAGATGGACCTTTAGTCTGACCCCATATGTCCATTCTTATGTTGAATAGACACTATAAATGTTGGATAGTAGGGTATGCATTCAGCTTAATGCAACCAAAAGACACAGTGGAGCTGATATCAGTTTCCACAAGCAGAGGAGTCTGGTACCTTTTGTTACTCATGTACACAATCTGGGATCCCTTTGAATCTTTGGCTGATTCTGGATAGATCTGTAAAGATATGTTTACTTGCAGTATATTACTCAGCCGGTAGTTGTGTCTCTGTATGCTGCACATAGTTTCAGACAAGGTGTAGTAACTGGTAAACAAAGGAGACAATGTTGGAACTTGGGCCATGTGGAAGCCTTTTTGTTTGTTTAAAAAAATTACATTTATTCCATACATTATGATAGCCAGGTAATAGCAATGGCCAGGAGTGCCTTTTATGGTCTGCATTTGGTTAAAAAAGTGTTGTGAGGAAATGTTGTGGCCTGAAAATGGAATAGATGAGCATACAAACCCTTGAAAGTGAGGACACAAAAATAAATCCTAGTGATGGAGGAACTTAAACTTCGGAACTAGAAGTGATGATCACTTGGGGATTATTCAGATTGTTTATGTGGTTATTAAATTTACTTCTTTATTCTCCAAGATAATTCCATAAAACTATGAGGGCTGAAGACAAACAAGAAATTGCATCTGTCACTCCACTAAGCAACTGAAATTGTTTGTTTTTCAACTACAAAAAGTGGTAAAGAAACTGTACAAGTATTCCTTAATGTAATTTACTATCCTACCACCATCTGCTACATTTGGCACTGACTGTATGGTTGAAATCCCTTTTATAAAATGTTCCTTGAACCAGGAAACTGATTCAGATGAGAACCAATTAGTGTTACCAGGCCCTCTAAATGCACACACAGACACACACTCACTAACTGTACTTGTATTTTACAAGCGCTTGTGTTTTGTGAGCAGGGTTGTGTTGAGAAATTTGCTTTAATTTATTGCACCTCTGTCCCATACTATGAGCCACTGATGCCAATAATTTAAAGCCTGGAAAATTGTGGGTTGATGCACACCTAGACAACACAGCTTGGCCAG
Source organism: Chelonoidis abingdonii (assembly GCF_003597395.2). Lineage (NCBI taxonomy): Eukaryota > Metazoa > Chordata > Testudines > Testudinidae > Chelonoidis > Chelonoidis abingdonii. Next base: position 135,320,053 of record NC_133772.1, on the reverse strand, counting down.
TGCTTCTCATTCTTAACCTGAAACTAAGGACGTCAGAATCAGTTCAGTGAAAATCAGGATTCCTACCTTACGCACATACTTCCATACTTGGTTCATCATAAGACCTGAACATGAGCCAAAGCTTTTATGAATTTTGATGAAGGTTCATTTAAGATTTAGGGATTAGATATTCAGCTGGTGTAAATCAGCATAACCCTCTTCATTTCATGGGAACCATGCCAATGTACATCATCTGAATATATGACCCTTGGTGGTTCTTCTCAGCCCTTGCTGCTCACTTTTGGTTGGTGGGTTCTTGCCAACTTCTATTTTGCTTTAAGCCCAAGTGGTCACAGTATTTCCAAAGAGCTTAAAATTTTACATAATCTGGGACACGTGCATTCTGGGAAATCTCAGATGAATGAAAATTGAATGGGCATCAACAGATTCCCTATTGCTGCTGCTTTCTTCAGGGAGGGAGGGTTATAACACTAACCTAATAGATGGATGGTTGCCAAGAAGGACAAGGGTCTAAAACTTGCTCCATCAGATTAGGGGTATGAAGCATTTCCTTAAACTCCTGCTTGAAACAAAGTGTGCATAGCTTTCCCATTTCTACTCTAAGAAAACTTGTGTTGTGGAAGATTGTAGCAGAGATGGTTAGAAATTTTTCATTGAAATTAAAAATGCCATTTTTGTCTAAATTGAAACGTTTTGAAAAGCATGCCAATTTCAATGAAAACTTGTTCTGAAAAACATGAAGCATTTTGATATTGTTGAAATGTTCCATTTTGACATTTTCAGAATGGGAATGCTTCGATTTTTCATTTCAGAATGACTTTTTGAAATAACATTAGGTGTTCTTTAAGTAAAAATGTAATTAAGGTGCCTAACTGTCCTTTGTACCTTGTGCCTTCTAAAATGTCACCCATTCCTAGTCAATCCAGTAAAAAATAGTCCCTGCCCTGGAAGGAATGAAAAAGAAAAGTGGGAAACAGCTCAGGGTTTGGAGATAATACTTGTGAGGAAGATAAAGAATAAGGAAATCTTTGAAGAAATGAGTTTTAAAGAGGGATTTGAAAGAGGAGAGAGTGGGCACTTTGTGGGCAAAAAGTGGGAGGTTGGTCTATGCACGCGGGTTAGGATGAATGAGTGCAAGAAGGAGAAAGGAGTAGGGAGGAAAGAAGATTAAAAGAACTGCAGGCAAGATTATGCAGGGTTTAAGACAGTAAGAAGGAGTTTAAATTTGATGCCATAAAACAGAGAAAACCAGTGAACAGATTCAGAGTGGGGATGGCCAAATTAGAGCAGCAGAGGAGGAAGTAGATTTTAGTAGCAATGGTTTGGGAGACTGGTAGAGGAAGGGTGAGTAACAGCGAGTATAGAGATAAGGCGAGTATAAAGATAAAGAAGTGAGGGATCCAGAGATCATGGACAAGAGTGCTAGGGAGTTAATGAAGAAAGAAAAGCTTTTTAGCTGTGTGAAAGAGGAAGAAGCAACTGAACTTAATAAAAGATCATGAGAGGAGAAGCAGAGAGAAGAGCCAAAGGCCGCACCTGTTGTGTGTGGATGGGAATAGAAAGGGCAGTGGAGCTCTAAATAATGGGAAGGAAGGAAAAACGGTGTTGGAGAGACATTAAGATAAAATTTTCAGTTTTTTGGGGAGAATTTGAGACACAAGATATCCAAGAGGAGAGGTCCACGCAACTGGACATTGGGAAGAGGTGTGGGCAGATGGGTAGGGTTGAAAGTCATCTGCATGGAGATGGGATTTGAACCATGAAGAGAACATCAGCTGGTATAAATCAGTGTAGGTCAATTAAGTCAATGGAATTACACCAGGTGAAGATCTGGCTTCATGAGACAGGATGAAGTCACCAAGAGACATATCATAGCTGGAGAGGAATGAAATAAGAACCCAGAGGAACTCCAACAGACTGAGAGAGAATGGAAGACAAGTACCTACAAAGGTCAGCAAAGTAGGAGGAGAACCAGGAAAGTACACATCTACAGAAGAAAAGGGAGAAGAAAAGCAGAAGAACTGAGGGCGATCAATTATGTGAACATAGGAAAATGTTCAAGAAAATTAATGACAAAGAAGTGCCACTTTGACTTAGCTAGCAGTAAAACATTGGCAACCTTGGTGAGGGCAGTTTCAGTGGAGGTGAGGGGGTAGAAGCCAGCTTGGAGGAGATCAGAAAGAGTGAGTGGAAAGAGAGCCTTGGCAATGGGAGCAGATACCACGGTCTAGTTTTCAAAGAGGATGGATTTAGAGGATGCTTTCAGAGATTGGTACAGGTTACAGGAGGAAGATGCAGAGCAATTATGACTTCCCCTCTATATTTCTAGATGTACATTAATGTGGTAGTTAGAAATTCAGCACTCGGGGATGAAATCCTAGCTTCCTTGCTATCAATAGCAAGATTCCTATTGACTTCAGTGGAGCAGGATTTCACAGATGTTCTCCCAATGTATCACTACAGATTTGCCTAGTGTTATATATGTGAGCAGTGCAATATGCCACATGGCTTATATCTCACTATTTCGTATTTATAGTGTATGTGAAATGTCTACACATGGTTTTAACTGATTCATGGGGCTTTTGTTTGTTTGTTTGGGGCTAATCAAGGTAAAGATTTAGAATTTCCTTGACTAAAGTTACCGGGAAACAGTAGTTTAAGTATGTTCTCACTTTCAATCATTCTTTCCCCACCCTTGGTAAGCTGCTACTGAAAGTTCTTAGTCCCTTGGAATTAATGAGACTCAAGACAGTTTATCTGACTTCATTATCCTCCTTTTCTTCCCCTACCTAGCAGACTCTTCTGGTCATTCTTTTATTTGTTGTGACAGACCCAGACCAGTGGGGTGCAGGAGTCTGGCAGAGGGCAAATATACTGGTCACTGGGTGAGTAGTTTTCTGTTCCCTGAGTGACCAGAGCAGGGTCTGCACTAGAAGTAATCAGGAACTTGCTAGAACCAATTAAGGCAGACAGGCTGATTAGAACACCTGCAGCCAATCAAGGCAGGCTAATCAGGGCACCTGGGTTTTAAAAAGGAGCTCTCTCCAGTCAGATGGGGAGGAGCCAGAGGAGAGGAAGTGGATGTGAGGAGCTGGGAGCAAGAGGCACAAGGAGCTGAGAGTGAGAAGGTGTGCTGCTGGAGGACTAAGGGAGCTACAAGGTTATCAGACACCAGGAGGAAGGTCCTGTGGTGAGGATAAAGAAGGTGTTTGGAGGAGGCCTTGGAAGTAGCCCAGGGAGGTGTAACTGTCACACAGCTGTTACAAGAGGCACTATAGACAGCTGCAAATCCATAGGGCCCTGGGCTGGAACCCGGAGTAGAGGGGAGGCCCGGGTTCCCCCCAAACCTCCCAACTCCTGATCAGACACAGGAGGAGCTGATCCAGACTGTGGGGGAGATCACTGAGGTGAGCAAATCTGCCAATAAGCACAGGACCACCAAGGTAGAGGAGGAACTTTGTCACATTGTCTATATCGAATCTGCTGTAAAAAATGAGGTGCCTCAAAGAGATCAGTTTAGGTATTATTGGCTTTTCCAATGTGCAAGTGTTTTCTGTGTTGCACTGGGCACGGGTAAACACGATAGGCACACCATTGTTCTTTTATTTTGAGAGAACATTCATCACTGAGGTTTATTAACATTTACATACAAGAAGTTAATGCAGTTTGTCAAATATATTTCTCTGTCTAGGTCATCAGCTCTGTCACCTTTAGTTTCTTATATGGAGAAGTTTCCTGCTACCATTTGCTCTCATATGGTGAAGACAAGCTTTCCCCACTTGCTTACAATAGACGCGAGACCTGGTTACAACATCCAGCATCATAGAAGGGTAGCTAGCTTAAGATCCATAGCCATTATGATTTGGCAAAATCTCATTTAAGGCTGCAATCCATAGAGAATCCACAATGGAGCTAAGCCTCTTTTATTTTTCTCACATCTGAAGACTTGCATGAGTATCATATTGAAGCCAAAAAGACTGAGCAGAATGTAGCCAATGATTTTATTAATATTCTGTACCAGCACTTCAGTCTCTTGAGACCTATAATTTGCCATGAATATTTTGCATGCAGCCATCTGATTTTGGTTTGATCTTTGACTACAGTGGAAGCTAAGATATTAGATTCTTTCTTAAGACAACAGGATCAAAAAAAAAATTGAGGCATTAACGACAAAGATCTGGCATAGCGATTATCTTCAAGGTTGCAGCACTGGATATGTATCTTGATTTCTTTTGGCTGCTGTTCACTTATAGGCTATAAGTGCCTGAGCCTGCAAGATCCTGAGTGCCTCACACAAAACACCATATACATTTGGCTCCCAGCTTAACTTAATGGGAGATGAGGGCACTGCCCTCTTGGTTCTATTGTGACCTAAAATTAACTTAACATACACATCAGCAACTTCCCCCTTCATTTAGTTTTACCTCTAAGCTCCATAGAGTCTATAGTCCAAATGAGTTACTGTGTAAGACTTTTGATGAACAAGGCAACAGGAAATTTGTACTAGGAGGATTTATTTTTAATATTTGTAACCTGTAACACTTTTTTTTTCTTTCAGTGCATGTACCATATGGAAAAGAGTAGCACATACACTCACAGGGAACAGAATTAAGTGTAATGTCAGTATCTTACCTAGCTATAGTCTTAAAAGGAAAAGCAAAATTGCAAGTATTTTAGAAACCATTGGCCTCTGGATCACAACACAGGAAAAAGAAAGCAAAAACCTTATTGTCTCAATTAATTTATCATGACAGCTAGCTTTATTATATATTTATTATTCCTTCCAGAAAAGAAGAGTTTCTCCTGCCGAGATATTACAGTAGTTAGTTCGAACAACCATTGTGTATGGGAGGAAATACAGAGTGCAGTTTCCAAAAGTCCTTAGTGTTGACTAGCCTCTGCTCACATTAAAGTCAATGGTAAAACTCCCTTTCTTTTCCACAACAGCAGAGTCAGACCAACACTAGTGCTTTTGCAAATCCCACTTACAGAGCTTTTCCAGTTTCCCGAGATCATCCATTTGACAATGGTTAATGCAACAGAGACCCAGTCAATAGCAAAGGAAGCACACAGATGCCATGATGTTGTGCACTTTATAAAAGCCTAGACAGGTTAGTTTCAATAGTTAGACTGAATGTTAATGTCTACGAATCATAAAGCCCATGATGCAAAACTTAGCTGTAGGAGCAGGCAACGAAATATCAAGAAATACAGAGATTTCAGTGCCAGTGTCTGTCATCACCTTAATGCACAAAAAATAGAATATTTGCTATATTCGTAGACTTTTGGTGGGAAAGAGACCTCTCCAGAATGTTCTGCTTTGAAGAGGATTAAAACAAACTAGGATTACAATTCTGCATGAGAGCATCCACACCGGGGTTAAATGCACTTTTAACTGATGTACTTTAAATTCACACGTTTAGTTAATGAGGCTTAGCTTTCCTATATCCCTAAGTAGGCATGACCTAAGAATTACAAAGTGATAAATGGTATAAAATATGAATGAACTACATGGAACATGAACTGAAATCGAAGTAGTAATGTACATTGAACAGGGGAATAGAAACATTCACAAAATTCCAGCTATGTGCTCAAAATGTAAAAAGCTGTTATTGGTTTTAGCCAAATAAGATACTATGTACAGAAGGACCTGATGGATCCAGAAAACCCCAGTGCATCAGCATTTAAGTTATCAACATGGCATGCTTGCTTAGTTCCAAATCAGAGCTCAGGTTCTAATTCACAAGCATAAGCCAAACTTTAAGTATGTGAGAAATCCCCCTGAAGTCAATGGCCCAGATCCTCCAAGACGCCTAAATCCCTTGGAAGATGTGGGTCAGTGAGATTACTTGCATGCTTAAGTATTAAAGTTCTTAAGTACCTTGCTGAACCAGGACTTTTAACATCCACCTTTGCAAGGTGCTGAGCAATTCCTGGAGATCCCAAGCGCCTTCAGCTCCCATTGACTTCAGCTTCTGGAGGTGCTTAATATCTTGTAGGCTTGAGCCCTTGGGCTCTGATCCAAAGCCCTCTTGAAATCAATATGGGTCTTTCTATTGACAGCAATAGGCTTTGGATCAGGACCATAGTTAACTGGCGATTAACACTTGCCAGAATTCATATTAGCATTAGAATCACTTGTTATTTTCACTCTGTGAGACACATGATATTGCTGGCACTATTTACCTACTATGTGATTACCTAGGCTGTATATTCCAATTACCGTCAAATATGCAGTCTCCTTCCTACATTTCCACAGGTGAAAGTTACTGAATAACTGTGCCTCATTTACTTCAGAATTATTTTATGATCCAGTTGACTGTTTTAATGATATCATGAAACCTTTCGGACCATCCAAATGGCTGGCCACGGAAGAGAACAAAGAGGACCATATTCGGTATAAAAATAAAATAATTATTTCAGGGGTTGGCTTATGCAAACAATAATGCAGATCCTCAGCTGGTTTAAATTAGTGTAGCTCCATTGATTTCAATACAGCTGTGCTGTTTTACACCTGCTGAGGAATTTTGCCCAACATATTTCATAAACATTATTAACTGCTGTGCATACAAGGAAGGAAAGACTGATTCACACTCACACTCATAACTGCCTCTTTGTCCTTGGCAATGCAGCTTTTGAAAAGTTTCCAAACTTTGGGAAGAAAATAATAATTACTGTTAGCCCATGAAATGTAATGGCCAGACCCTCAGCTGGTGTAAATCAGCATAGCTTTGTTGAATTCAGTGGAGGCACACACATTTACACCAGCTGAGAACTTGGCCAGTTATGTTAAGTGAGTTTGATAGTGTTAATATTCATTGTCTTCAAGTGTGGTTCATGGTCACTTTGTGATATAGAGTATAAACTGAAGTTTGCTCAGCTGCACACTACAAATCTCGTGCAATGACAGTGCTACAGAGCTGCGCTATTGTCTTTTGCTGCATACATGAGGCAAGGGATTACAGTAAGTAATTTGTTTTGGAAGGCAGGCAACTCTAATGGGGCATGCCTGATAGTGTTCAAAGGTTCTGATTAGGCACAGTCCGCAACGATGTTCTTTTAACTTGAATCTTTAAAGAAAAAGACTTAATTTTTAACAAATCATTTTCTTCACAGCTTCATCAATTTGGTTTCTTTGAAATTCATTAGCAAGATGTATCAAAGGAACAGATTGTTTGCCCAAAGCCTATCAAAAATGCTTTTTGCCTGTACTGAATATACCTAATCTATTTCACAATTCATTTAGAAATGATCCTATAAGGACTATTATTCCCATAATGGTTTGTAAAGCGGGAGCTCTACGAAGCCTCTGTGCAGCTGAAATGATAATACTTGCATGTGCTGGTCAGAACTACACTTCCAACCTTAATTTATATAAGGACTAAGGGGGAAGGTACTTTTTGTCCTCTGTTGAGGTAAGCTCACTCTGCTCCCTGCTGGTTAGTAGAAAATGTTAACGTGCTTGCTGAAGATCATACACTTTTCTGTGCTGCCATTGACTTTCTGTCAGCTGCATAGCGGCCTCCCTATTGTAAACCAGAAAGTTGCAGTTATACAGTACTTCACCTGAACAAATGAAGGTGTTTAGCTGGCCCTTCGTTTGACTTCACAGCATGGAAAAGGCATTAAAGGACATTAACTGTACCAGATCGAAATGGGGTGTACCTTTCTGTTGTTAAATCTATCATTAATCTCCCCAATACTCCCAGCTCCCAGAGAGCCAAATCAGGAGATACAGCTGTTAGAAATAGCTTTAAAAGGATATTATCTCATTGATTTTTTTTTGAAGGCAAGTTCCCTTACCAAGAATACTGTCTTTCGGTACATTCAGTCTCAGTCTTTAATGTTTATTCATTTGGCTGCTTCATAAGAGAATGCAAATCACAGAAATGTAGGCGTTGTACAGTGGTGTGCAAAATGAGTACCACTAGGGATTTGGGTTTTCTTCTATTCCTATCCAAGCTTCTGAGCAAGACAGCTTTGTGTGCTGAGGACTTGGGAAGAAAGAGCAGCACAAAACAGGATTATAATATTCCCTTTCTATGCATAAGTTAAAATTCATATGATTACTTGGGTTTTATGTTTGAATCAGTGTTATGCATATGTTGGCTTGTGAAAGATCTAGGCAAATAATTTATGACTTCTGCAAAGCAACGCATCTTAACGTGCTCCTTTTCTTTAAGGCATAAGCATTTGTGAGGTGAGTTCATAAACCCCAGGCTTTAATTTAAACCTCCCAACTATTGTCTGAGGTTTTCCCTAGATTCTTTGGTAAAAGTAGTGAATTAGCAGCCTAAAAGAGGTACACTAGTAATCTGGGAATAGTCAATCTAGGAACCATGTATGAAATTTTTCACCAATAGTCAAATGCAAAGGCAAACAGAAAATGTAGGAGGCAATCATAGCCTTTGAGATACAAATTTCTTTAGGATATTTGCTTAAATGGTGACTACAGAGCTCTCACCTAGAATCTGAGCCAGCATTTCCATTGACTTCAGTAAGGGTATGTCTACATTGCAACAAAATATCTGCAGCTGGCCCTGGTCAGTCTATATGGACTCAGAGTTTGCAGATGATTCAAAATTACTCAGGATGTTTAAGTCCAAAGTAGACTGCGAACAGTTACAAAAGGATCACAGAAGTGGGTGACTAGGCAAAAAATTGGTAGATTAAATTCAATGTTGATAAATGCAAAGTAATGCACATTGGGAGACATAATCCCTGCTACCCATACAAAATGATGGGGTCTAAATTAGCTGTTACAACTCAACATCATGCTCTGAATATCCCTAAACCTCCAATTGCCAGAATCTGGAACTGGACAACAAGGGATGGATCACTCAATAATTGCCTTGTTCTGTTCATTTCCTCTGAAGTATTTGTCACCGGCCACTATCAGAAGACAGGATACTGGGCTAGATGGACCATTGGTCTGATCCTGTATGACCCCCTGCACTGACAGTAGGGATGGCTGGTGCAGGATCCACCAACTTTTTGCCAGCAGGGAGTTCTCCTCTACCAGGGGAATTTTCTGCTCAACACATGTGGCCAGAATCCACATGTTGTGCTACCCGAGTGTCATAAAGGGGCCAGATTTCAGCTGAGAATCTGACACATAGTCTTCAGTTTTACTTCAGCAGTTTTACTTAGGAAAAAAATCTTAATTGGTATTGATATAAGTGTTGTCTTGAGGACTGAAAAATGGCTGTAGGCCCATAAACAAAGAGCAACACATAAGCAATGTATTGAGTCAAATCTGGTATGGAAGGAGGAATTGGGTGCCAGAGGGATTGGTATTATACCTGGTCTTATTTAATATCTTCGTTATTGATCTGTGAAAGAGGGAGAAAAGCATGTTAATTAAAGTTGCAATTAACACTTAATTGGGAGGTATCACAAACACCAGTGAGGGCAGATTAAAAACACACAGGGATCAAGATAAATTAGAAATAAGACAATGAGATTCAGCAAGGAAAATGCATGCTAATATTGGAAATATAATCTAACCCCAAAAGGAATAATGTGAGAATAAATTCAGAGATTATAAAGAGGTCAGACTAAATTGTCATAATTTTCTTGTTTGGCCTTATCTATGAATCTATACATAGATTTTACAATTTGCAGTGATGGAGACTCCACTACAACCCTTGGTAAGTTGTTCTAATGCAGAGGTGGGCAAACTACGGCCCACAGGCCGGCCTGCTCAGTCCCCGAGCTCTTGGTCCAAGAGGCTGGCCCTCAGCCCCTCCCCTGCTGTCCCTCCTCCCCTGCAACCTCAGTTCGCTCGCTCCACCATCGGTGCAATGCTCTGGGTGATGGGGCTGTGAGCTCCTGGGGCAGCACAGCTGCAGATCCTGGCCTGACCCAGTGCTCTGTGCTGCATGGTGGTGTCAGCCTGGTCCTGCTCCAGCCGGGCAGTGCAGCTGCAGCACCGCCAGCCACTGGTGCTCCAGGCAGTGCGGTAAGGGAGCAGGGAGTAGGGGGGTTACATAGAGGGCAGGGGAGTTCGGGGTGATGGTCAGGGAGTGGGGGTGTGGATAGGGGTTGAATGGGGGCAGGGCCCTAGGGGGGACAGTCAGGAAGGACAGGGGGTTGGATGGGGCAGCGGGGGCAGTCAGGGGACAGGGAGAAGGGGTGGTTGGATGGAGCAGGGGCCCCGGGAGGGGGCATCAGGAATGAGAGGAGGGGTTGGATGGGGCGGTGGGGGTCCGGAGGCGGTCAGGGGACAGGAAGCGGGAGTGTGTGGATGGGGCAGAGGTCCCAGAGGGGCCATCATGGAACGGGGGGGGAGGGTTGGATGGGGCAGGAGTTCTGAGGGGGCAGATAGGAGGTGGGGGCCAGGCCACAGCCCCTTCCCCTAACCGACCCCCCATACAATTTACAAAACCCGATGTGGCCCTCAGTCCAAAAATTTTGCCCACCCTTGTTCTAATGGTTCATTGTCCTCATCGTTAAAAATGTGCAACTTATTTCCACTCTGAATTTGTCTAGCTTCAACTCCCAGCCATTAGATTTTATTCCAGCCATTGACTTTATTTATAACCGAAGGCTGAAAAGAGTAGTCAATCTGTAACCAAGTTACATATAGTACAAGCAGTGGATTGCCATCAATAACCATCTACGCCATTTTGGGGAGGTAAATACCAACATGAGAAGGAATTATTTAGGGCATGTCCTTGGGGCATAAGCAGCACAATGAGATGAAAATGAGCAAAGGAAAATTAAGCCATAGATCAGTAAAAAAAATCAACAATTAAGTTATGAGATGGTGGAATAGTTTCCCAAGGAAAGTGATGGATGTGCCACTGCTAGAGCTATTTAAACTGGTCTGGACAAAGCTCTCTCTGAAAGGAACAATCCTTTACTGGCTGGGAGATAGGTGAGATGACATAAAGGGCTAGATTCTCTGTTCCTCTTTTCCTGCATCCAGTTAAAGGAATTCTGGCCCCCAGTCTAGAACAACACACACATCACAACACAACTTAGGCTGTCTCTGGGTTTCCTGGTTTGTAGCAGCCCTCTAGGACTCTTTTGCTGACACAGAACAGCCAGAGCAAAAGTGTGCTCACTTAGTCTGTCCCCAGCCTTCCTCCAAAACAGCAGCTGGGAGAAGAGCCAGCCCAGAGAATTTGACAAGGGCAATATCTAGGGACTGACACAGAGTAAAAGGGCACAATGCAAGAGAGATTCAGGGCCAAAGAATCAGGGGAAAGGGCAGAAAGGAGGCCAAGATTCAAGTATCAGCGCAAGTGGGCAAGGGAAGTATGGTTGGTGCGTATGAGGTCACACAAATAGAGCAGTAACAATGGGAGCTTTCCACATGTGCCAATCTTTGAAAGCCAATTTTACAGGGAGTCAAACCAGATATTCACCGTTTCTGACCCTACCAATCAAATTAGCCCACCATACATCTCAGCTCCAGATTTTAAGCTAGTTGGCCTCTCCCATTAAACTTGCTTATCTTTGAAGACTGTCCAAGACTTCATCTTCATCAAAAGAGATCATATTGACAGAGATGTGGGTCCTGATTCCCGACTGTATCACTCCAGGTTTCCATCAGTTGATTTAATGGGAGTCATAGTGACGTAGAACTGCAGTTATGCAGTGGTGAATCCAGGACCGGCGCCAGGGTTTCTGGCGCCCTAGGCACCAGGCCATTTCGCCGCCCTGCGCGGGTCTTGCGGCTTTGGTGGAGCTGCCGCAGGCATTCCTGCGGAGGGTCCGCTGGTCTGTGGCTCTGGTGGAGCTGCCGCAGGCATGCCTGTGGCAGGTCCACCTGAGCCGCGGGACCAGTGGACCGTCTGCAGAAATGCCTGCAGAGGTCCACCGAAGCCCTGAGACCAGCGGACCCTCCGCAGGCACGACTGTGGCAGCTCCACCGGAGCCACCTGCCGCCCCCCCGGCAAAATGGCACCCCCCCCTTAATGCTGGCGCCCTAGGCGACTGCCTAAGTTGCCTAAATGAAAGCACTGGCCCTGGGTGAATCTGGCTCACGATCTGGAAAGTGTGGAAGTTTGGCATTTCCTCCTGTATGCCTTCTTGAAAGTGAAGTCAGCATGTACTGAAAGCACTTGGACATCCTTTCTGATTCTGCATGCTGAGCTGTCAATGCAAGCTAATATAGTAAGACAAAAAGCATCTCTGCAGCAGGGTCATGAGAGTGAGAAAGAAAGTGCCAAGAGAACATATATGGCTGAATACCCTGCTTTCACATCTCAGTAACAGTTTAAATGATAGAGCATAACTACCATGTAATTATTACTTAGTTACATGGTACTATAATTGTCAGAGGCCTTACTCAGTGGAATAAATCCCTCCCCACCCCTTGCTCCCCAGTTTGGTCCTGCACAGACTGTACCTCACTCAGACTGTTACAGTGGATGAGCAGGAGCTGCTTCTCTGATGTTCCAACTTTTGAGCAAGTGAGCGGGCAGAAGGTAGGGAGTGGGAGGAGCTCTGGCTGGCCAGGTCCACCACAGAGAGTGAGTAACTCCATGAAAAGGGGTGAATTAATTTACTCCCTGACCCCCTGCAGGGAGGAGCAGAGGAGGAATTGTAACTCTGAGCCAAAAACCATTCTTTGGCCTGCTACTGGAGTGATGCAGCTATGCCTGGCCCTTTGCGCAGGGCAGATGGGAGACTCTAGCCCTTGACAACTTAATATATTACTACATAGTACTACATGGCTTAGCAGATTCTGCTGAAATTCAGATCTCTGTGGAGTCCTTTATCCTATTTTACTCAAGTAAACTGTCACTCAAGCCCCTGAAATCTTTATCTGACCCTGAACCTCTTCTCTTCCATAGCTAGTGGAAAAATTAAACAAGGCTTCTGGGCACAGGAAAAATTAGAGAGAGAGAGAGCGAGCGAGAGAGATTTATGCATCTTGGCATGGCAGTGCATACCACAACAAGTGGTCAGAAAATGGTAATTATTTTTCATTACAAAATCATAAAAAATAAAATCTCTCTTTTTGGAAAATTTTCATAGAAATGTTCAATTCTTTGATGAAAACTAAAAAACAAAAAAACCCACTTTTTTCAGTTTTCCTTCTTTCATCAGAAAACCAGAAATTTTAAATGACAATTTTCGCTGAAAATTTTTTTGACTGAAAAATGTTGCTCGGAATTGCACAGTAAGTTCTTGGGAATTTTCTATTCAAATACTCAACATGATGACGAGTCTTGGCCAGCTCAGTGTTGCCCACATTGAACTGTTCTTTGAATAGTAAGAAAGTCTCTCTGGGCTCACTGTACATTACAGTTATGACCCTTTACACTGACAGAATGGTATAAAGGGGGCCTTGGTATAAGTACAAATAAGTCCACTTATGCATTGAATCGTGTGTCAGGCCCAAATCTGCCATCCCCTGTGAACTGGCGAAGTTCCATTCCTTCAAATGGACTGTTCATATGTGCAAGTGTTGTGTGGAATAATTGCCGTCGTGCATGTATGTGAGTGTGGCTGCAGAGACCAATGGTCCTCCTCCATTCTAGAAGATGGGATTCTGGTTCTGTACAGAGCTACAGGCTATACTCAATATTCGGTTTTGGTCATGACTGTGTTAGAATTATCTAATGGTTATCGAAAAGTAATGGAAGTGTTAAATACAAGCTCTCCACACGTTAATAAGAAAATCACAAGCTTCTTCAGGCCTGGGTCTTCAGAGCATTCTTCATTTTAAAAAGGAGATCCAGGAAGAGTGAACAGACACTGTGTTGTCAAGGTCTTCAGCAAATACAGCTCATTTCTAGTTCTGGGGTAATCTGTCCCTGTTGGGTTCATCGAACCATAGGACATCTAGATTTCAACTTCAGGCACGCAACAACGGCAATGTCTCACAACACCCCCTCTGTGTTTAGGATTTAGCATTCACAAATATCTGAATATATTTACATACATTTATTTCCTTGACTTTCATAATGATGAATGGTTTTGTTCAATAAAGAAATCTGAGCAACAATTTCTCCTCCACTGAAATTTCTCAAACTAGCAAATGTTTTGTCTGGGTTCATACAGCATTATGCAGTCCATAAAAATGTGAGGATATTCAGTGTAGAATCACCACCATATATGTGCAGTAGGTACAGTGTCTCAAAAATGAATTCTCTTTGTGTCTTTCACATTTCCAGGAGTGATACCATAATGTTCCCCTGCTTCCTTATTAGTAATTCCACACCAATTTGCAGCTGAGATGCAGAAACCTGTCATGTAAGGTGAATTTCTCTAATCCTTCTTTCCCCATAAAACCATGAACCCATGCCCTTCAGGAGATCAAGCCAAATCAATATAACTTTAGATCTGGAAGTAAATATCCAGAGAAACCATTTAGCAGCTTCATTGTTGCATTTATACAGTAAGTTGCTCTGGGGTAATGTTTTGTCATTCTTTTTTACACTTGACAAATTTTAATGATTATATTGCCAGGATGGGTGTACTGGAAGATGTCATTAAACTCCTACCAGGCTTCCTGTTTGAAAACTGCCTTGTTAGGTCTATTTAACTTACAGCACATTTAACTAATACCAGGACACGATCAGCATTTTGATTTACAGTTGGGGGTAGAGGAAATACATCTCCAACTTTGGGGGCTAGGGATTTTTTTTTCCTTTTGCCTTGATGATCTGTTGGGGGGTTTTGCATGGCTAATATGAAATGTATCATTCTCAATTTCTCTCTTCTCTCCCCCCTCTCCCTCCCCCACGCAAACGCACACACACACACAGTGTCTCTCTCATGGCTTAGACATGACCACAAGGGGCACTGTGTAAAGCAAGTAATTCACATTCTGTAGCTGGTCTTGCTGGCTTTTACCACCATCCACATATCAGGACCACTAGTTCCAGCCCACTTGTAAGACTCTGATTAATCTTAATTCATCCTTCATCTACCTTAAAACGTGCCTTGCAGACATTTTTTCCTCCTAGCCCTTTTAAACTGTGCTCAATCTCCCTGGCTAAAGACAAATTCATCAAACTCCTACTGCAGCATCTCTTGTCTGGGAATATTTCAATCCTTTAAGAAAATCTCCTTGGGCCTTCACTATGCCACTTCTTCAGATCCTGTGTTTCTAGCTTTCCAAAAAGGCCACGATTGTTTCATTAATTACCAATGTTGCCACTGCTGCAATATAAATCTCCAGCCATGAGGGCTAAGTACAGTAGTTTCAGAAAAGATGACTTGTCTCTGCATACACTGTCACATCCTCATTCATCACCCTCAAGTGATCACAACTGAATTACTCTCCACCACTGCCACTCATTTTTCAGGCCTCTAGCTAATTCATGGAGGCTTGTTAAAATGCTGCAAGCAAAGGTGCCCTTCTGATCTTTCCAAACATGCACTAAATGGTTTGAATTTATTCATTGGACTAAGCTCATCCTGGGTCATGTCTCTCTTTTTTTGCGTGTCTCATTGACTTTTAAATTTTCATTAAAGCTGCAGCCTATTCTTTTGTCTGAAGCCAGCTCTGCCGAGGAAAGTTGCTACTTGGAGAGTGGGGAGGAAAATCTACGTGAAGCAGTCACAACCATGGTAAAAACAAAACCTCACAGACATGCAATTAACATTGTGCAGGGACGCTAGGGGCTTTGACTAGCAGGAGTTTGAATTTGGTCTTTGAACCATTTGGGGACCAGTCCTGCCTTCCTTGTAGTGGATGGGGGTTTTGCCTGTGTAAGGAGTGAAGTGTCTGAGCCTTGCTGTTTACCTAGAGCTGTGCTTTGAATTCAACCCAGAAGGTTCTGTGTAAAAAAGAAAATCATTACTAATGGAGTGTTCTGAAACGTCCATTTGATAAAGCCTGATTAGTTTAGGTTTCAAAGCTTTCTTACATCTCTCTCTCTTGTATATTGAATTTCCAAGCTGAGAGACGGAGGAGAGTTAGTAGAGGAAATGGAGAGGTCTTGCAAGTCAATACAGGTTAGGGCAAATGCCAGTCTGATTGAAGGAGTGACACTGTGCCTGCTGCTGTCAGTTTGAAAACGAGACTTGCAAAATCACTGCAATCAAAGGAATATTGAAAAAGCTTCCTTTACGGATCTCTTCCCCCATTTCAGCTGATATCATGACAAGGCTTGGAGATAGAATATTTAACATCAGGAGTCCCAGAAATACAAGTGTGTTAAAGATGAAGGCTCTGATTCTTCCATCCTTACAACTGGGGCAGGGATAGTGGGTGTGGAAAAGCAAAGGTGGCCTCAGCCTCAGGGCTACTCTAAATTGTGCTCTGTTTCCCATGGCCTCTGATCAGCCCTGGAAAATGAGACAGCTGTATTGCAATATGCTGTAGACACACTCCTCCCCACCCCACCCCACCCTCTGCCTCTTATTCTGGGAGCTAGAAGCCAGGCTAGAATCCTTGCACCAAGTTTGTGCCAGCTGGGGAATTTCCCTGCAGTGAATAGGAAATATTCTCAGGGGGGAAAGAGGCCTATTTCCAGGGCCAGCTCCAGCTTTTTGGCTGCCCCAAGTGGTGAAGAGTTTAAAAAAAAAAAAAAAAAAGCCACAATCGGCAGCAATTCAGTGGCTGGTCCTTCCTTCCGAGAGGGACTTGCGGCTGAAGACCTGGCCATGCTGCCCCCTTCCACGGGCCGCCCCAAGCACCAACTTGCCGCGCTGGTGCCTGAAGTCGGCCCTGCCTATTTCCACATCCTGTAAGGTCCTTTTACACTGCCAGAGTGGAAAAAAGGGGCCTTGGTGTAACTGGGAATTGGGCTCAAAGTATCTGAACTTTCATGTAGCCTGATGGTGCTGGAACATCCCTTCAGCCACTTACTGCTTCCTCTGCTTCAGTGACCTTTTCTTCCAGTACCAGCTGCTCTTTCCTCTGGAACAATAACAAAAAAAAATAAAATAAAATATAAAATAAGCCCTTATATATCTGGCTGAAAATTTCCCATTCTGACTTTTTTTAAAAAACAGAAAATGGCCTTTCAATGCGGGGGGAGGGTTTTTTCACAAACAGTAAATCCATTTCCTTCAAATTGTTTGCTGTTTTGTTGAATTTTCAAAGAAAAACTATTTCCCAGCCACCTCTAATTATTAGTCTGCACTGAAAAGAAAAACCTCCACAATAGCATTTGCATGTTCTAATGCCAGGCAAAATAGCTACATACTTGAAAAGAACTGTAGCTGAATTACTCAAATCCTTGAATCAGGTATCTAATTTGCAATGTGAAGACCAAATCCTTAGTGTCTAAGTAGCTGTGCTTCCCCTTGAAGTCAGGGGGCTGTTTCCTGCTCCACAGGAGTTTACAAGAGAGCCAGCAGCCTCGGCAGAGTTTTCTCCAGGGGACATGGATCTACCTCTTCTCCTCAATGGAGCCCTGCTGCATGTTGCATGCTCCTGGGAACTCAATCTCCCTGTAATGTACCATCTCACCTAGAGCTCCCCCTTCAAGCAGTGTGGGCCTGCACTGCTCTCTGCATAGTCTAGTGTTTCTTACACCTAATCGGATCCATGCTCTATAACGGAGTGGCCAACCTGTGGCTCTGGAGCCACATGCGGCTCTTCAGAACTTAATATGCGGCTCCTTCTATAGGCACTGACTCCAGGGCTGGAGCTACAGGTGCCAACTTTCCAATGTGCTGTGGGGTGCTCACTGCTCAACCCCTGGCTCTGCAACAAGACCTGCCCCTACTCCACCCCTTCCCACCCCCTCCCCTCAACCCTCGCTCCTTTCCCCTCCCACCAGAGCCTCCTGCACACCACGAAACTGCTGATCAGGAGGTGTGGGAGTGAGGAGGTGCTGGTCAACGGGGCTGCTAGTGGGCAGGCGGCACTGGGAGCACTTGGAGGGGAGCTGATGGGGGGCTGCTGATGTTTTACTGTGGCTCTTTGGCAATGTACATTGGTAAATTCTGGCTCCTTCTCAGGCTCAGGCTGGCCACCCCTGCTCTATAACAATGATGGGATCATTAAGATTGTGTCCCTAGGACACAGTCCATAGCAAGTGGCAACATAGGCATGTCCCAGAGAAGGAGTTGTATTACAGGGAGCCACAATTCACTCCCTACTTTTGACCTATAGCTGCAGCAAATCCCTCTTCCCTTTCCCCTCCATCTCTGGTGGCTTAACTGTCTTGGCTGGTACCAAAACTCTACCTGCTCCAGGGGAGGAGTAAGTGGGTGTGCTAAAATCAAGTGTACTCAGACTAAGACATGGTCAGAGCATGCCAGAGTGTAAGGAGTGACTTATTTATCCAACATACTGAACTCTTTTGAAAATCCGGCCCCCATTGTGAATGCCGAGCCCTAAATAAATACTGGTAACTTATGCTTCCCTAGAAAAACCTCTTCTTTACTGGAAACTCCAAGTCAGAGTTCCTGCTATAAATACAAATGAGCAATGTTACTAAGATCCAATTACTCTGAGCCCTGGTTAACACCTTTGCGAGAATGGTGCTCACTTGGAAACAATCTGATAATTAAACCACTGACGTTTCAAATGTGCAAAGTCAAAGTGAATTTAAAATTTCCAATTTCCAGTTTATACCTCTCTAATTCAATATTTATTCAGAACGTATTTAACTGAGTTAAATTGGATGATTCTTTTAGCATCTTGATATCTCCTCCTGGGTAAAAAGTCAAGACGTGGGCTAACCTCTTTGAACATTCATGGTGTGTTTATAATATGTAAATGCACCTTTATTCCATTATTTGGCACTAACAATGTTTCCACAGCTCATTATTTCCTGCATGAAATAATGCTTAATTAGTGCTGAATTACAGTGGAATTGCTGTGGAAATACATATGACATCCCCACAAATTCCCAAATGAATTCAGTGTGATTGCTGCTATTGCATTGAATTCCAAATTAATTCATAATGATTAGAAATTCCAGGCATACCTGCCTCTTATTGATTGGTGTGTGACAAGCAGATTCTTTTATAAACAGAGTCATGTAGACAATCTGTTTATACCAGTATCTGAAGGTTTCAGCTACTCCTGGGAAAGGACTGGTAACTGTGGCATTTAAAACCAAGGCTACAGTGATAAATGAATCAAATCTTATTAGGATTTTTCGAGGCTTATCATGGCCACAAAATTACCGAACTCTACTGAGTTCATAAATAAAATTAATGTTATGGTTTTAGTATACCAAACAGATGGGTAGACATTAATTTAAGCAGAGAGATGCAAGAGCTACAGGCAAAAATTCTTGACCCAGTGTCCCGCCCAAGTGTCCAGTCAACTGTTGGGCAGATGTGCAGAGGAAGGAAGGTTATGTCTCTCTAAGAATTTGCTCCAGCAGCTTAAATCACTAGAAGGCATTCAATTGGCTTCACTGGGAGCTGGACTGGCCCCATGTCTGCAAAGCTATTTTGTGGAGGCTATGCATCCCGGTGCCTGACGTAGCCCTGTGCTCCCCTAATGCAGCTCTTAGATGAATGTGTGTCCAGGTACCAGCGAATCCACCAGTACCAACCCAATCAGCACATCCCATTGCACAGAGGAACACTACCAATATTACAGCCAGAAAACCCTCCATAGTAATGGAGGTATGGGCAATATTTACCCCTGTATTTTAAAGGTCTCGCCAATGACAAAGAAATGGATCTATTGGCTTTATGTGGAGCCAGGTTCAGATTCAAATCGATTTAACCAATACCCTCCTCTCCCTGTGATATCAACTTTTCCTTTCTAAATTTTCCTTTAACCCAGTCTCTGGGCTTAATCCTGCTGCCACTGAAGTCAATGCCAAAACTACGATTGATTTCAGTGGAAATGCGACTACACCTGTCACACCTTCTTTTTTCCCCCTCTCCCAGTAGATCTTTCCAGTGTTTAGTATCCAACAGCCTTTGACATTTAGTGTATGTTAGGCGGACACAAGCACTTCCCTGTAATATCCGCTATGTAAGATTTATTCCCCAGACTTACACTGGTCTGTGTTCACATTAGCAATGGTTCTAGGCAGTCTGCTTCTTTGGGCTTCACATACACTTGCCTAATGACTTCAAAGGCTTTTCACTTATGAAAACAAGAGCAAAATCTGGCCCTCTCCATCTAAGAGGCTCAGACTGGCCAGATTCTTCCTCATTTCTATTATTATTATTTTTTTTTTATTTTTTCCACCTGCTAATAGTGCTTACAAATTAGCTCTCCTTTGACAATGCTTTACTAGGTAGAATAATGCTAGCTTTCTTGCTTGCTAAAACCTCCAGACTGATCTCTCAGTCTTAAATATGCTTATTTGAAAACACTTCTATAACTACACTACATGAATTGTACTTACGACACATTGTACTTGTCTGGCCTTAGGCTGAGCTAGCATGCGGGTAATATGAGAATGTGCACTGGCAATATCACAGAGTCACAACTGCTGTGGGTGCAGCATATGGGGCAATGCAAAATCATGGAATCATGCAGCACAGTGGTTCTCAACTTGCGGTCCGTGAGCCACTTGTGCCCCAATCAGCACAGAGCTGCATCCCATGTGACATCCTCAGGGCCATTCAGGTAGTATTGGATGAGGCCCACGATGATAAGTAGGTTGAGAACCACTGAGTAGCAGATCTGGTAGCTCACCCCATTGCTACAGCAGGTGATATGGAGGACAGAAGAATGAAAAATTTTCCATGCAGAAGGGCACAAAATCATAGAGTAAAGGTTCAAGGGGCTTGGAAGGAAAGACAACTTCCATACAGCACCTTAATATTGAATTCAAATTGTGTCTATAGTAACAATGTGCAAGGACCAGGAGAAGATCTCAGTTTATGATCTGCTGTATTTACATAGGCTGGCATTGACAAGATGCCCATGGGTGACTATATTCCTTGGTAGAGTGTAAACAAAAGCTCAAAGCAACATAGCTGCAACATTAAGGAACAATCCAATACCTGAAACAGTGACCTCTAGTGTATTCAGGAATTCATTCAGTGACTGCTTAATCTGAGCCAGGATTTAGCCGGACCCTGTGTGGTAACACTGTTCAGCACAAATTGTGTTCCTGTAAGCTTGAGTTCTAGGAAGTGGTAAGGGGTCTATGTATATCCAGCATTGTATATGATGTGTTGGATAGGGCTAGTGGTGCTCCCTAAAATGTTGCCACTGGGGAACACTCACCCCATGCTGCATACTGCTAAATATGCATCGGAGATGGCTTATTCCAGGTACACCGGATTGCATCAAGTGTATTGTATTTTTTAAAATAGCCTAGTGGAACGTACTCCAAGCTTCCCTACTTGCTACTCAGCTCCTTTTTTTAAGGGACATGGTTTGATCAATGCGCCAAGGATCATACACTTCTATCCCACAGGAAATCATGTCTTAGGAGAGAACTGATTTGAAAACATCTAAACATCAGAAGCTCAAAAATTTCTCTGCATCTTTCCCATATGACTGGCAGCTGATTGAAAGACCTGGTAACCATGATAGGTCAGAAGCATATGAGTAAAGACATCAGAGATACAGGTATTTCCTGTATCTCCACCCAGCTCCAGCAGCTGGCTTGCTTTCTTGTAGTGCTGCCATTGGGCAGCTATGACCATCTGACCCATCCCCTCCGATGGAGGCTCTAAAAGTGCTGTGCTAGTCTAATACCTAATTGTCCAATATGGAAGATAAAGGCACTACTGCCTAGTAGGGTCGTTAAGTGTGTGTGTGTGTGTGTGTACAATATGTTGCTAAAATAATGAGTCAACCAAGGAAACAAAGAAATTTCCTGAGGTGTGAAACACATCGAAATGCTAGTAGACCCCAGCAGATATTGTCTGTCCT
The DNA here is from genome assembly GCF_003597395.2 of Chelonoidis abingdonii. NCBI lineage: Eukaryota > Metazoa > Chordata > Testudines > Testudinidae > Chelonoidis > Chelonoidis abingdonii. The sequence continues at coordinate 135,298,329 of NC_133772.1, read as the reverse complement.
TTTGAGAGAAGATTCCTAGGATGAACTTCTTAATTGTGTAAAAAGTAACGAGTCCTGTGGCACCTTAAAGACTAACAGATGTATTGGAGCGAAAGCTTTTGCTCCAATACATCTGTTAGTCTTTAAAGCTTTTGCTCCAATACATCTGTTAGTCTTTACGGTGCCACAGGACTCGTTGCTTTTTACAGATCCTGACTGACACGGCTACCCCTCTGATTCTTAATTGTGTGTTCACCAAATCCTTTCAGATCAAAAGAGCGCACTGTTGTGAGCAAATAAACTTTGGTTTGTTTCTTTCACCTCCAGTGCTCTTTGGGAGGAAACCCCCTGGCTTGTGGACCAAGACATTTAATTTAAAAACCTTGCAAATGCTAATTGAATAAGGAGGGTTGATTAGAAGTCTGACCTCTGGTCTCAAATGGTAATGGAGGTTCTTGACACCTCGACAACAAAAGATCATCAGAGAATAAACAACAAGACCAGGAGGAGACATCAGATGAAGCTGAGAAGGTGAAACACTAGCCTCACCTGGGAGAAGGTTGGATTAAGAGAGGATTGCCAGCCTCAGTGCCAGAGACAGAGGCAAACATTTTAAAATGAACAACAAGAAGTCCAGTGACTAACAGATTTATTTGGGCATAAGCTTACGTGGGTAAAAAAAAAAAAAAGATGGTTACTCACCTTTGTAACTGTTGTTTTTCGAGATGTGTTGCTCATATCCATTCCTGTTAGGTGTGCGTGTGCCGCGTGCACGTTCGTTGGAAGATTTTTACCCTAGCAACACTCGGTGGGTCGGCTGGGCACCCCCTGGAGTGGCACTGCCATGGCACGGGATATATACCCCTGCTGATCCAACTGCCCCTCAGTTCCTTCTGGCCGACTACTCCGACAGTGGGGAAGGAGGGTGGGTTTGGAATGGATATGAGCAATACATCTCGAACGACAACAGTTACAAAAGTGAGTAACCATCTTTTCTTCTTCGAGTGATTGCTCATATCCATTCCAGTTAGGTGATTCCCAAGCCTTACCTAGGCAGTGGGATTGGAGTGAGATGTGGCAGAATGCAAGACTGCTGAGCCAAAGGCTGCATCATCTCTAGACTGTTGAACCAGAGCATAATGCGAAGCAAAGGTGTGGACCGAGGACCAGGTAGCTGCGTGACATATTTCCTGGATTGGAACATGGGCTAGGAAGGCAGCCGATGAAGCCTGAGCCCTGGTAGAATGTGCGGTGAGATGGCTCGAGGGAACATGAGCCAAGTCATAGCAAGTGCGGATGCACGCCATCACCCAAGAGGAGATCCTCTGGGAGGAGACAGGTAGGCCTTTCATTCAGTCCGCCACTGCAATGAAGAGTTGGGGGGATTTACGAAAGGGCTTCGTCCGTTCAATATAAAATGCAAGCACCCTACGGACATCTAGGGAGTGCAATTGTTGTTCCCATCGTGATGAGTGCAGCTTCGCGAAGAAGATCGGAAGGAAGATGTCCTGATTGGTGTGGAAGGCCGATACCACTTTAGGGAGGAATGCTGGGTGTGGTCGCAACTGCACCTTGTCCTTGTGAAACACAGTATACGGTGGGTCCACCGTGAGCGCCTGAAGCTCAGAGACTCATCTAGCCGATGTAATGGCTACGAGGAAAACTGTCTTCTAGGACAGGTATAGCAGCGAGCAAGTTGCTAATGGCTTGAATGGTGGAGATAAGTCTGGTTAAGACTAGGTTGAGGTCCCAGGTAGGGGCAGGGTGGCGTACTTGGGGGTATAGGCGCTCCAAGCCATTGAGGAACCTGGAAACCATAGGGTGTGAAAACATGGAGCAGCCACTCTCTTCTGGGTGAAAGGTAGAAATGGCCGCCAAGTGCACCCTCAATGATGATACCACTAGGCCCTGCTGTTTGAGAGACCAGAGGTAGTCCAGGATGGTGGAGATCGAGACCTCGGTGGGAATAACATTTTACGTTTTACACCAGCAGGAGAAATGCTTCCACCTGGCCAGATACGTAGACTGAGTGGAAGGTTTTCTGCTACCCAGGAGTACTTGTTTCACTGGGGCAGAGCAACGTAACTCTGACTGGGTTAACCACGCAGCAGCCATGCCGTGAGGTGAAGGGACTGCAGGTCTGGGTGGTGAAGTCTGCCGTGGTCCTGAGTTATGAAGTCTGGACGAAGAGGCACGGTGATTGGGTTGGCTATCGACAGGTCGAGCAACATGGTGTACCAGTGTTGCCTGGGCTATGCAGGGGCGATTATGATCAGGAGAGCTCTGTCCCTGCAGAGCTTTAGTAGGACCTTGTGAACCAACAGGAATGGTGGAAAGGCGTAAAGTAGTTGGCTCTTCCACGGAATCAGGAAGGCATCTGAGCTCGAACCCGGGGAGAAACCTTGGAAGGAGCAGTACCTCTGGCATTTCCTGTTCTCGTGGGAAGCAAAGAGGTCTATGTGGGGAAATCCCCACTTTCGGAAAACAGAATGTATAATGTCCAGACAAATCGACCACTCGTGAGACAGGAAGGATCTGCCAGAGTGTTCCGAACTCCTGGGAGAAAGGACGCTACCAGGTCTATCGAGTGGGCTATGCAAAAGTCCCATAGTTGGATCACCTCCCGACAAAGGGGGGAGGATCGTGTCCCTCCCTGCTTGTTTATGTAATACATGGCCGTTGTGTTGTCTGTAAACACTGAGACACAACGGACCTGTAGATGTTGCTGGAACACCTGGCATGCCAGGCGGACTGCTCTTAGTTCTCAGACATTTATGTGTAACGCCAGCTCCTGAGACGACCAAAGGCTTTGAGTGTGAAGATGTCCGAGGTGAGCACCCCAGCCGAGAGATGATGCGTCCGTCGTCAGGGACATGGAGGGCTGTGGCGGATGGAACGGCAGTCCTGCACACACCAGGGAGGGCGTCAGCCACCAGCAGTCGAGGGAGCCTAGGATGCTCAGGGGAATGGTGACTACCATGTCTATGGCATCCCTGCCTGGGCAGTAAACCGAGGCAAGCCAAGTTTGAAGGGGATGCAGACATAGTCTGACATGCTTGGTCACGAACGTGCAGGCACCCATGTGACCGAGGAGGCCGAGACAAGTGTGAGCCGAAGTTGTCGGGAAGTTTTGAAGGCTTTGTATAATTGATACTATTGCCTGAAATCGGGGTCATGGTAAACTGGCCCTTGCGAGATTGGAGTCCAGGATGGCCCCAATGAACTCTATTCTTTCTGTGGGCACTAGAGTAGATTTCTCTAGGTTGATCATCAGGCCTAGTCGCATGAAGAGGTCCTTGATGACACCCACATGACTGGTGACTTGGGCCTCGGAGGTCTCCCGAATGAGCCAATCGTTGAGGTACGGGAAGACGCAGCAACTACAGCCATGCACTTCGTGAATACCTGAGGGGCTGTAGATGGGCCAAACGGAAGGACTGTAAACTGAAAATGCTGATGGTTGACCACAAACCGGAGGTACTGTCTGTGCGGAGGGTAAATGGCAATGTGGAAATATGCGTCCTTCATGTCGAGGGCGGCATACCAGTCTCCAGGATCCAAGGATGGGATGATAGTCCCCAGGGATACCATGCGGAACTTCAACTTTTTCATGAACTTGTTCAGTCCTCACAGGTCTAGGATAGGCCTGAGGCCTCCTTTCACCTTGGGGATTAGGAAATACCGGGAATAGAACCCCTTGCCCCTTAAGTCCTTCGGTACCTCCTCTATAGCTCCCATTGCAAGAAGCGTCCGTACCTCTTGCAAGAGGAATTGCTTGTGAGAGGGGTCCCTGAAGAGGGACGAGGAGGGGGGGTTGGGAGGGAGGGAGTGAAATAAATTGGAGGTGGTATCCAAATTCTACTGTGCGTAGGACCCAACGATCCGAGGTTAATTGGGTCCACGCAGGGAGGAAAGGGGAAAGGCAGTTGTAAAACTGAAAAGGATCCTGGGAGACAACTGGTACACCGCTCTTGGGCGCACCTTCAAAAGTTCAGTTTGGGTCCCGTCGTTGGCTTGGAGGGACCGTTATTCTGACCCCCTTGAGATCCAGACTGTCGTCTGCGGTTGCCTCGACCTCGCCTCCTGCCAAAGTCCTGTCTTGGTCTAGGTGGGGTCTAAGGGCGTTGAGGTTGGGAGCGGAAGGATCTTCATTGAGTCTGTGGTGTATGCATCCCGAGTGAATGCATAATCACTCGATTATCTTTCAGACTCTGTAGCCTAGGGTCTGTCTTCGCGCTCCACTGTTCCAACGACCGACACAGGCGGTAAGAAGGAACTGAGGGGCGGTTGGGTCGGCAGGGGTATATATCCGGCACCATGGTGACGCCACTCCAGGGGGCACCCAGCCGACCCACCGAGTGTTGCTAGGGTAAAAATCTTCCGACGAACGTGCACGCGGCGCACGCACACCTAACTGGAATGGATATGAGCAATCACTCGAAGAACCACCTCAGTTCTGTATCTGAAGAAGTAAGGTTTTTTACCCATGAAAGCTTCTGCCCAAATAAATCTGTTAGTCTTTAAGGTGCCACCGAACTCCTTGTTATTTTTGTGGATACAGGCTAACACAGCTACCCCAGATACTTGACATTTTAAAATGAAAGAGCTTTTCACTCAGTTACACCTGTAATGCCCCATTATAACTTACTTGGAGTTTCAAAGATATAGCTAAGGGTGGAATACCGGCCTAAAGACTTTGTTTCCTGCTTAGTCAAAAGATGCTGGGGCAATTTTTGTAGTGTCTCAGACCTGACTCCCTTGCTGTGTGATGTGCTTGCCACAGAAGATTATTACCCCCCACAAACAGTGGCTAGGGAGATTGACTGAAAGTAACCCTTGTATAATATCCTACGGAGGGTATTGCAGAAATTACCCAGGTGATATACATGTAAATGTGATACATTTGTAAAGGTTCTGTTCCCTCCTGCACAGTGAGGAGACTCTCATAATTAGTTCACTAAATGTTCTGCTGTATACAGAGAACAGTAGTTGGGGCTTTCCTCACCCCTTTAGCAGTGAGGGGCCTGTGTCCATGGGTCTGTCCTGACCAGCCACATACAGAAGTGGCTCTGGGGCAAGGCAAAAGAGAGGCCAGTGGATACACAACTATACAGCTACACCAGAACTTTCCACCCACAGAGCGAGGTCTGAGGAAGTGCAAGGGGGCTACTAGGGTCTCAAGGACTTTGAGGCCTGGGGAGGAGGATGTCCCCCCTCAATCTCTGCAGTGATCATTGCTGTCAGATAGCTGTCCCCAACTCAGTCTGTGTCCTGAATCCCAGGACTTGAGTCTACCTGATGCTTAAGTTGCAGAGTCGGGACATAAAATTTCTAAGAAGCGAGCTGAGGTGTCACATTTTTTTAGTCTGTTCTGGGGAAACCTCCTCTGACTGGATTCTGTTGCCACTTGCCCACCTTCTGGGGCAGAGCCACCAATGGGAGCTGCTATAGGAAACAGGCAGAACCCTTCTCCCACTCCCCTCAGCAACCAACACCATTCTCACAGGAGAATAGGAAACAGAAAGGGCCCAGGGCAGCTCCATTGCCTCCTCCACCCTCCCCTTCCAGGAGAGGGGACCCACCCCTTCAGAAGCTTCCCCTCCCCCCATGTGGGAGAGGGGGTGAAGAACCACTGGAGCTGCAGAGGTGAGGCTCTGGGACACAACCCATGGGAGACAGAATGGATGTGGAAACAGGATTGATTTGGGGACAGCATTAATTGCTGGGTGGGGGGACAAACAGATGTGGAGGTAATGAGACTCCCCCAGTTTTTTTCAGACCACCTTAAGTATTGGGCCCAACTGGCTTTATGGCTCCTATAAGAATAACCAGTCTCTAAGGTGGCACATGGATTCCTCATTGTTTTTCCAAATAGCATAAATGAAGAGGTTTCGTCTGTCCAAAACCATCTGAGATTTTTTCTGTGAGAGGAGGCATAGGGAGGCTCTGCAGGAAACCTGCCAGCACAGTCCTACAGAAAGTGCCTCAGCAATATAGCTCACCGAGGTTTCCTTCCTCAAGGAAACCCTGCTGGCTAGGTTGGTTTTTACAAGCTCTTCCAAGTCTGCTGACTATATTTTGATTACAGAGCTGAAGGGAAGAAGGCAAAAAACACAGGGAGAAAAGGACACAGTCTATGAATGTGCTTTGTGGACTTTAAAAGCCTGGCAAGTAACTCACTACAAAAGGACTGTGTTGGAAAGTTGTTAAATCTCTTTAAAATCCATGTTCCAGCATGTGAATTTTTTTGCCCCTTCTCTCTTCTACAATCTCTGAAATTATATTTGCTGAGGATGTTCATGATCTTTCAGTTCCAACTGCAAATTCTGCCAGCCTTCTTCCTCTTTTGTTTCCAAGTCCTATTAAAATTTACCTAAAACACCTCCATCTTTCACTTCTTCCTTTCAGCTTACTTTACCGTCACTGCCTTTCACAAGAATGAGAGTCTAGGAAGGATCTCTTATCTGGTAGCTCTTCTTCATGCAGTTAGCCCAATTTCTCTTCTTGATGACTCTTATTTATTGTTACATTAGCTTAAAATTATCTGCAGATTGTATTTCATCTCCATTTTGATGATCTTCTGGCCTGTTTGCTGAAATCTTCCCCATTTCCTGCCAGCATATTCCCTGTGCTGAATTAATTTCCCGCAATATACTTTGTTCTTCCCAAATCATGCAAATAGCACAAAAAGGGGGGGAGCAGTTGGAAAGATAAGACTAAATACAATAGCAATTGAATTTCTAGTTATTTGTTCATAATAACTTGCAAGGTGCTGAATATGTCCTGCAGGATGCTGATTACCCTCAGCTCCTGTTGTCCCCAACTGCTGTTGACGCCACTCACCACCTTGGAGGATGAGGCTGTATATGAGTAGATCTGTTTCCTTTCAGAATTTAACACTTTGTCAGTATCATCATAGGGAAACATTATTTTAAACTGAGAAGAATTTACTTATGCGTCTCAAGAGGGAACCAAAAGAAAGCAAATGTCTCACAAATCAGGATGGGACACAGGAAAATGTCATTGTGAAAGGCTACATAATCTGGTCTCGTGCCAGTTTTAAACTCAGCCCCACAGCAGCCACAAGCAGCCAAGATGGAGTCAAATGTAAGCCCTGAAAAATGGATATTATCTGTAGGAAGTCAGCCACTCAGATACCAGAATGATACAGGGCGGGAGGCAGAAAACACATTCTAGACTTTGGCATCTGAATCGCACAGCTGCCAAGCAATGCCATAAGTGAGCGTGGATTCTCTGGGAAAATTAATGAAATGGGCAAAGTGGAGCAGAATAAACAGTGACAGTAACAAATGACAATTAGTATTGTCAACACATCTGTGTGCCAACATGGTTACTAATTGACTGGCTATGTCTTAAAAAGTGTAATTGCTGTATGCACAGGTACCATGTATGCATGTTTAAGCCACTGTATTTGACAGAGATGTTAGCAATGGGCTGCTTGTACTGACATTGAAAACAGACATAATGGGGTGGGGTGGGGTGAGCAGAGCAGTGCCTGTCTGAGGTGATATAATTTCATGGAGCCGCTCCTTTTATACTATTATTTCAAAGGTACTCAAATACTCCAGTGATAGGTACAGTGCATGAGATTTGATCTACAGAGAGTCTTAACCTTATTGCCTGATGTAACGGAAGAAATTTCCTAAGGAAGACAAGAAGGAAGTTCTAAAACAGGATTATGAATTTAAACTGAAAGCTCTAAATAAGTTTGATTTTCTTGAGCCAACAGATGCCATTGTGCTCATTTGCCTCCCTCCCTTCCTAATGTTAGACATACTAGATACCCATTCTGACATTACACAGGCAGTCAGCTGTAACAAGAAAAAACTCATTGTTTAATTGGTCAGTGTCATAGGTGCCCTGTCTAGAGTTCAGGGTTGAAGCAATGGAGAAATGGGAAGATGTGACAGTCCTTACAATAGGCAGGCAAAGCCAACAGAAGACACCAAAGGCCAATTTTTCAAAGAAGCTGAGCACCCACCTTTAATTCAGCACGTTGGGTCCTGAGCTCTTTTGAAAATCTGGCCCTAACGCAATTTAAAGAGCTGATGGGGGGCTGGGAAGACCCAGTCAATTTCCAGCCCCATCTGAAAGTTCACAAGTCTGGCTAGAGTTTTGCTGCAGCAGGGTTCATGATATCGGTTGTAATCTCAGCATTACAGTATTGACAACTCCAAGCATCCCAAAATCAAGAGATTGGCTTAAAATCAAAAGATTCTTAAAAATAATGAATTTGGATTTTTTTTTAATTTGTCTTCTAGTTTTTGAGCCTTTAGATCACATTCAGGTCAGATTGTCAAGCTTTTCCCTGCAACCACAAGGGCTAGAAACTTACTTGTCTTTTAAGTATAAAAGGTCAGATTTTCATGTAATCAAATAACAGAAGAACGTGGGCCTTTAAGAAAATCTCCAAATGTTGTGAGCCTGGCAACAGAATTGTGATAGTTGGTAAGGCTGTTATTCATATCTGTAAAGTCAGGGAGCTGTTTCTGAAGTTGTTTGAACTCGTTGAATTCTAACACAAAATCATATCCAGCAATCCAACCTCATTAAACTTTATTTCATTAAAAATTGCACTATACCCACAACAGCTCCAGTCCATTAGGTGACTTCATGGGTGCTGATAGCAAGCCCCCCACCCCAGCAAACACACACAGAGCCCTGTGCTGTAGTGACAGGAATTCTCCCCCACACAGAGAACCCTCTATTAGGGTATCAGAAAGGCTGAGGTTTTCCTCCTCCTGGACCGCATTCCACCCCCACAAAAAGCAATGGTCTGAAGAGCACAGAAGCCTTGATCATCCTGAAGACCAAGGACAAAGGCACCCTCCTGTGACACTAGTTAGAGAGTTGGTGTATGGAGGCCACCACCAGTCCCAACCTACCCAGCTGGGGGTCCTGTGTGTGGGGCCCCAAGAGACCCCCACACCAACATACAGACACAGAGCCCACTAATGGGGTAAACCAAGCCTTCCATTGCCATGGTGTGAATGGAAGCTCCCCTCCCCAAGTTGTCCTCACTGTAACGGCATTGGTTGCCTCCTTCCAGCCCTTCCTGAAGATAAGCAGGGGCTAGAGCCCTCCCTGCATCCACTGCCAGTCAGGGCCCCAGCTATCTGAACAGGAGTGGTGGTGGCTGAGATCTCCTGCCTCAATGGAGGTAGCATCAGTGGCCAGGGCCCGTCTCCCCAAGTTACCCTAATAACAGCAAACAAGATCCCCCCACAACCAACTCATCTCAAGAGCTGCCTGTTCACCTTGGTTAGATCTTGGTGGGTCAGGATGAGGTCTTTTCGAACAGGGTGCCTGTGCTGCAGGCATTCTTCTCCATGTGCACTTTTCCAATGACATCACTGATGTTATCAAATGACCCTCAGACCCAGGGTCCTGACCCTGGTTCTGTTCTATGTATTCATTAATCTGGCCCTGATCACAGGATGACATTTTAACAAGTGAAAATTTCTCCTGGTTATCAGGAAAAGCTTCTCTTTAAACAGAGGTGCAGTTTCTAAAAGGGAAATAGTAGAAGCCCCTTGACTGGGATGTTAAAAATCTAGGCTAGATAATGCACTATTCCATGGACATATAGGGAGCACTTCTGTTTTGGCAAGGGAGTGAGCTTAGATGACTTCATCTTTTCCTTCTCTAATTGCTATTAATCTGTCTAGAGTTGTGTTCTCCATATCTGTGTAGCCCTGTTGACCACCAGAGAGAGAGAATTTACTATGATTTCAAAGCAACTACTTGGGTCTTGCGAAATTTGCTTTCTTTCTGATCATTCACACTCCATAAAAATAATACATTTTATTAGGGAAAACTTATGGGTAATGCAGAAAATTGGCCTCTCCCAATAAAGCTGGGGTAGGAGTGCCTACAAAGATGTGAAATACTGAAAACACACACAAAAAAAGTTCAAAGTGGGGAAGGCTTATAGCTGTTTGGATTCTATTTGCCCTGCTGGATTTTTAATTCTGTTATGTTCCATAGTTATCATAAAATGTCTCTTTGTCACACTATTTAGCATTTTGTGCTATTTTCCCCTTTTTCGACTGCCTCAGCTTTGTGCTCTGCACTGGTACATGCCCTCACAACAGAGAAGGTGGGGAGGGCATAATGAGCAGTGACAGTATGAAAGAACCTGTTCTGGGCCAGATCAGTGCAGCTCTACTGAAGTTATTGGAGCTACATCAGGTGAGGATCTGGCCCCCAAAATAGAAAAGGGCCTGAACTGCAAAGTCCAGATTCACTCTTCACCAGCATTAGGTTCCGATGAGTGGCTTTGTCACAGTAATCCCTAATGAGCTTCTAATTTTTTTTCCATTGGGGAGGAGCTGTCTAGCAAATGAAGTCCTTGGGAATTATTCCTGTTTGTCTGTCTTCCCTACCCCTCCTCCCCACAATCTCATAGTGGCTATGTTTTCTTAGTGGTGTTTAGCTTCATCTTTTTCCTCCAGGCACCCACGGTTAATTACTGTGAGCCAGAGTCTGATAAAATGCTACTCAATGTGAGTCAGGGTATTTCATGGATGGTCCCATTGACTTTCATGGGACCACTTGTGGAATAAAGTGTTATTTCACATCAGAATCTGGTCCTGTATGTGGTAGGGCTATTTGACCTTTACCTGCTCTCAGACTGGCTTTTCCACTTCTCCCTAATCCAGACCTTCAGTCCTTCCTGCTAGACACATGCACATTTTGAGTTCAGCCTCATAGGAAACAAAATACTGCCAGTGACTTTTCCATGACTGAAGCAGCAGATAAGGTTTTATAAATGGAAAATGAGCTACAAAGCAACATCTGTGTTACTCCCATCAATAAAAGAATGAAGCAGTCAGCTTTTAGAGCCCCACCTCCAGTTATGCTTCCACATGGCGCCTTCACAAAATTCATCCACTTCCAAAAGTAACATCTGAAAGTTACAGCTAAGCCTTATAAGATTACGAGGTAAAGAAAGCATGTGGTGTGTTAGCACTGGTATCCCCAGTGGTACTGGCAGGCAAGTATCCTGCTTGCTTGAGTGCATACTGCCCGGCATGCCCACATTACACTATTTATTAAATAAAGGCTCTGGCTCTCTAAAGCCCGTATTCTACATGTACTAGACATGCCAAAGCCCCTGGACTAGGATCGCACCAAATTGAAAGCACTGAGCATCTTCTGGAACTGGCAGTGATTGGATAGCAGTTGCTGAAAGAGAACCCAGGGTGCTGTAAAGAGGTGTTTGTGGTTCAGTAGGCGCAGGGCCGTCGTTTCCATTTAGGCGGCCTAGGCAATCGCCTAGGGTGCCAGGATTATTGGGGGGGGGCGGCATTTTGCCGACGGGGGGAGGCAGGCGGCTCTTGTGGACCTGCCGCAGTCGTGCCTGCGGAGGGTCCCCATGTCCCGCGGCTCCAGTGAAGCTGCCGCAGGCATTCCTGCGGACGGTCCGCTGCTCCTGCAGCTCCGGTGGACCTCCCGCAGGCACAGTTGCGGCAGCTCCATCGGAGCTGCGGACCAGTGGACCGTCCACAGGAATGCCTGCAGCAGCTCCACTGGAGCTGCGGACTAGTGCATGGGGCGGCGAAATGGCCGTGCACCTAGGGCGCTAAAAACACTAGCACTGGGCCTGAGTAGGTGGTGCTCTTCCATCAGAGTCTGATACTGAAGGAGCTGCGAGGATGGTCTTAGGGAGCACTGTGCTGTTGGTAGGCTCGCTTTTCAGATGAGAGGTATAAAGAGATCCTGGCCACTTGCATTTATTTAAGGTCCCAAGGCATTTTTCATAAGAGCTGGGATCTGTGAAGCTGGAAAGCTTGTCTTTTTCACCAACCAAAGTTGGTCCAATAAAAGATATGGAGGCTTTTCACACAAAATGTCAATGTCGTATACAGGGCATAAAGTGGAATGACTTCATCTGTAATGCTGATGTTTATGGTCGCTCAAGTCTACAGACTACTGGGGCCACTGTCTGCAGGGAACATCTTATGCTTTTTGGACGTCGCAAGGATACCGCAAGACATTCCAGTGAACGCCATTCTCCATGTAACTGCGGTACATTCTGCCCAGGTAGATGAGAGCAGGGCTGGTTCCAGGCACCAGCGCAGCAAGCAACTGTTTGGGGCGGCCAAGGGAAAGGGACAATACGTCCGGCTCTTCGGCAGCAATTTGGCAGTGGGTCTCTCAGTCTCTCTCAAAGAGAAGGACCCGACACTGAATTGCCACCAAAGAATGAAGGAGCGTGGTGGAACTGCCACCGAAGTGCTGCCAATTGCGGCTTCTTTTTTTTTCCCCCTGCTGCTTGGGGCGGCAGAAACACTGAAGCCAGCCCTGGATGAGAGGGACGTCGTGATATTCTTTACTTCCAATCGTTAAATGTTGTGCCATGTAGCTGTTAAAACAGCTGCCATGTTGCACCCCCGAAATAGCTGCACTTCAGTGGTGAGTGAAGTGGTTTTAGTGTGTGCTTTCTAAACTTTGTTAAACACTTTGACATGCTTTGAAATTAAAGGTGGTCTTAAGTATTTTCCTCTTATGAATGCTACAGAATATGTGCAGCAAAGCTAGTATATCAGCATCTGAGTACCACCTCCCACCCGATAGCTTTCCCACTGTAGGGCAGTGTTCTCATCTAGTGAATTAGATTCTCTACGCTTTTAACATTAATTTTTAACCAAATTACATTGCAAAACTTATATTCATCCATAGCAAGATATTTTTGACAAGAAAAAAATAACTACAGTCCAGACCACACAGTAGTCACTTGGTTTCAGATTTCATTACCAACACAGTCAAGGTGTGTTAAAGATCAGTGGCTTCACAAACCTTTACGTAAGCCCATTTGGAATTCACACTAAGACCACGTGTAGATGTGTGGACTCACCCCCGCAGTGCCTCCTGCTGGTGACTTCAGGGAATTAGCTCAAATTCCAGCCCAGAGCACCCTCTGCAGGCCGGTGATCCACCTGTCCACTGCTGGCCGCTGTGTCCCTCCCTGGAACCCAGTGCCACTTTAACTGGGTCCCCCCCCCCGGAACCCTCACCCCACTATCCCCTCTTTGCCTCAGTCATGGCTACTGCCAGTCTCTGTTTAGCCCCCGTGCCCTGGGGCAGACTGCAGTGTATCAGCTGATCATCACAGGCAACAAGGGGTTTGGACTGGCTGCCTTTACCCACCCTCCGGCTGCCCAGTTCCTAGGAGGCCTAGAACCAGCTGTGCAGCCTGGGAAGTTGCTGGCCTAGGGCTTCCCAGCTCCTAAGGCCTTTCCCCAGCCCTACCTTCCTCTAGGTCCCCTGGGTGAGTTCCCAAGCAGCCAGGTCTGTCTCCCTCCCCAGTCAGAGAGAGACTGCTTTCCCTTGGCTTCCCTGGCCTTCTTATTAGGCCCTGTGGCTCAGTTTGGGGTGTGGCACCAGCTGCAGCCACTTCCCCAATCAGCCCAGCCTAAAGGTTGCTTTCTCCAGCCCCAGCCCCTTCTCAGGGCTGTTTTTAACCCCTTCAGGGCAGGAGCAGAGGTCTACCCTGCTACACCACGTAAAGCTCACATTTGTTAGTTTCTCCAACAAAGCTTTGCTTTCAGTCATTGGGGGTCTCTGCTCAAGGGAAACTCACATGGTGTTGATCCTGCATTTATCGAAACTAATCTTAAGAATCCATAAGAAGCAAAACTGCCAAGTTTTGTATGTATAGAAATACCTTAATATGAGGTTGCAATTAAATAATTGATTTTAGACATGGATCTGAATCAGAACTCTGGTCCTGAATACGTAGAAACTTTGGTCAGAGGATTGAAGCAGCAGGCTTGACACTAGAATTTCACAATTAGCACTTATCTCTGGCCCCAGCTCAGGAAAAGAGCTCTGTTACAGACAGCACTTAAGTATGTGTTTGTGTGCTGCCCTGAATAGGGCTGGAGTATCATTATCCTGAATTGGACCTAACACCCAAATGCAAATATCCTCAAACCTTTGGGCCTTTTAAATTCACATCTAGATCCAAATCTGTATCCAAATGCTGTGGCTGAGTCCCATCTCTAACTTATCTGCATGAGTCTCAGAAAGCAGCCTAAAACAATTCACTTCATCTGAAATGTAGAGGTTGTTTTTCTTCTCTTCAGTGAGAATGAAGATTATCCTGGTCAGAAAAGGTGGGGGGTAGGGATGGCAGGTGATTGAAGACATGCAGGGCTGTGCTATCTCTTCTAGTTTGTTTACAAAGTCTTGATATCAGTCATCAGTGCCTAAAGCTAGAGGAAGTGTGGTCTTCAACTGGCTCTTTAAAATGTAGATTGAGTTACTTGCATTGTTGATGTTCGATGGGGATCATTTAATTCATTCTGCAGAAAATGTGAAAATCGTGTCTGCAGCAAGTTAGTCTAGCAGCCAGTTGTCTCTTGGGATCTGTCTTCTGTAGTATGAAGCACCAAATCATATCCTAGTGGTTTAATCAATGAGCACACCAGCTTTCTTGGCATGTCTTCTTACCAAAAGAGATGTTACCCATACCTCACGCCATAGAGGCTTCAGAGGGAAATTATGGTTGTTCCACGCCATACTCAGATGCTTCCCAAAACAATTTTTAAAAATGTTCAGAGCAACTTGATGTTAAACAGACATTGCTAACTTTCTTCAACATTCTTCCGAAGAGACTAAGGCCACGTCTACACTACGGGATAAAATCGAATTTGCTAAAATCGGTTTTATAAAACTGATATTATAATTTCGATTTCTTGCGGCCACACTAGGCACAGTAATTCGGCGTTGTGCGTCCATGCTCCGAGGCTAACGTCGATTTCTGAAGCGTTGCATTGTGGGTAGCACTTCCGTAGCTATCCCATAGTTCCCGCAGTCTCCCCCGCCTCTTGGAATTCAGGGTTGAATGTTAATGGTCGCGGGGGGTTCTGGGTAAATGTCGTCAGTCATTCCTTCCTCCGGGAAAACAATCACCTGACAATCTTTCGCCGCGTTTTTCCCTGGATTGCCCTGGCAGACACCATAGCACGGCAACATGGAGCCCGTCAGCTTTTTTTTTTCGGCACCGTATTGTACTGATGCCGCGGAGAGAGAGGCGATACTCCAGCGCTACACAGCAGCATTCACTTGCTTTGCAAGATAGCAGAGATGGTTACCTGTTGTTCTGTACCGTTACTGCCGGAGAAAACTGGCAATGAGATGACGTTATTTCTCCCGTCTCTGTACTGTCCGCTGCTATCATGAGTGCCCCTGGCTGAAATTTTTGAAAAGAAAATTGGGATTGACTCACTTGGCAATGAGTAATTCCTCCCTTATGGTTTCTAAAATAGAGTCTGTCTGCCTAGAATAATAGGCAAGTGTAATAGAGATCCAGTGTATCAGAGAGCACAGCTGCTTTGTGTCAGTATCACAGGGGTTGCCCCTGCAAGAACCGCACCCGTTGCTTCCCTCCTCCCTCAAACCTTCTGGCCCGTGGCAGTGCCCCTCCCCCATTTGTGTCATGAAGTTGTAAGGAATACAAGAATAAGAAGCAGAGATTGTTAGTGAGATAAATGAGGTGGGGGGAGGCATTGGAGGCAGCCTCCGGGGCATGAAGTCCAGGCAGGATGGACTTATTTTTAGAAACCATAAGGAGGAATTGACTCATGCCAAGCAAGTCAATCCCAATTTTGCTTTCAAAAATTTCAGCCCCCAGTTTCGATGATGAAGCTGGTTATTAGTCGTTCTGTCCTATTCTACTGGAGTAACAGGAATAATTGCCTCTCGATATTGAGCAATTATCAGCATGGGGTTCTCGAGGATGGTGGGCAGTTTTTCTGCACCGTCTACCACCAAGGAGGGGGAGAGGGAGAGAAGCGGATACTGCTCTTCACTGCTGTAGCATCCCGTCTACCAGCAGCATTCAGTACACATAGGGTGACATTGAAAGTAGTCACGGAATGATTTCTTTCCCTTTCTTTCACGTGGTGGGGGGGGGAAAGAAACTGAGGAGCTGTTCTGAACCACGCCAGACACTGTGTTTGAACCTACAGACATTGGAGCTCAGCCAGAATGCAAATAATTTTAAGAGACTGCTGTGGACTTGGGATAAGTGGAGTCCTCAGTCCCCTCCATCCATGAGCGTCCATTTGAGTCTCTGGCTTCTCCGTTACGCTTGTCACGCAGCGCTGTGTATCCTGGATTTTTTATTCAAACGCTTTGGCATTTCGTGTTCTGTATGAGCTGGATACAACAGATTGTCCCCATACAGCGATCAGATCTAGTATCTCCCGTACGGTCTATGCTGGAGCTCTTTTTGGATTTGAGACTGCATCGCCAGCCATGCTTGATCAGAGCTCCACGCTGGGCAAGCAGGAAATGTAATTCAAAGTTCGCGGGGCTTTCCTGTTTACCTGCCGCTGTCCTCGAGTCAGATTGCTGTCCAGAGCGGTTCAGTGTGCACTGTGGGATACCTCCGGGGCAATACGTCGATTTCCATCCACACTAACTGTAATCCGAACTTTTAATACGAATTAGCGCACTCGTCTCGTCAGGTGGAGTACAGAAAATCGATTTAAAGAGCTCTTTATTCGATATAAAGGCATTGTAATGTGGACGGGTACAAGCGTTAAATCAATTTAACGGCCATTAAATCGATTTAAACGCGTAGTGTAGACCAGGCCTAAGGCAGATACTCAGTGGCATTTAGACACCTGATTTCAATGGAAGAAAGTGCCTAAACACCTTTGAAGTCTGAGGCCAAAAACTTATATCTTTTAGTTTGAGTGGATTCTCAGCTGGTGTTCTTTGGAGTAATAATATTGTCAGCTGCAGATCTGGCCTACATCTGTACCCCTTTCCCTTACATCCTGTCCCCCTCTCCTCCTAAACCTGCACTCAGCTACTTTTAAAGAAGAATAATAATTATATTAATATTAATATCATAGTAGCCCTCAGAGATCGAAACTGAAATCAGAGCTCTATTGTGCTAGGTTATGTAAAATACCACAAGAAGAGACACTTTGGGACAGAGCTCACAGACAGACACAGAGAGGTGAAGGACGTGCCAGCTGAAATGAATGGAAGATTCTGAGATTTTAAAAGGCCAGAATCCCAGTAGACTGTGGACAAGTGGAGCCAAGCTGAGGCCATAAATGCTAGTGAGACAGTAATGACCATTAATATCTTCTGTGTAGCACTTCTCATCCATAGATTTCAAAGCACTTTGCAAAGAAAGTAAATTTTATTATTCCCATTTTACCAGAAATATAGAAACTTTCACCCTAGGAACAAATTGCTTTATGAATAGGATATTTAAAAGGACATCCTGAAATTTAGCCAGTTTAGAAAAATGAGTTAAAGTAGTTTTTAAGTACCTAAAAGCTTGATACAATGAGGAGAGAGAAGAATTGTTCTTCTCAACTCTGAGATTGACAAGAGCAATGGGCTTAAATGCAGCAAGGGAGGTTTAGGTTGGACATTAGGAACATTCCTAACTGTCAGGGTGGTTCAGCACTGGAATAAATTGTCTAGGAGGTTGTGGAATTCATCACTGGAGATTTTTAGAGCAGGGATTGTCTAGATAATACTTAGTCCTGTCATGAGTGCTGGGACTCAGCTAGATGACCTCTGAGATCCCTTTCAGTCCTATGATTCTATGAGTTGCACGGTACTACATCTGCTACTGAGTCCTTCTGCCAACATCTGTGATTTTTTATGCACTTTAAATATTTCTGTCCACTTGTACTGTGTGACAGACCCACGAACAGCCAGGGAACTGTCTAAGGCACCCCGCAATGAGCTCATTGGAGCCCAGTGCCTAACTGATTCACTGTAAGAGGAAAATCTGAAACTGACCACTCCTTAGTGTACAGACAATCTACAAAGTAAGCAAACTCAACATTAGGGAATAGTATTTTTCTTTAATCATTTTCGCTCACAGTAATCTCAGGAGCTTCTAACAGTACAACAAAAATAAGTCAGATGGAACTTTGATTTTTAAATTTTCTCTTTAAGCCTCAGAACCAGGGCTTTGAGCTGTGCTTCGACTCTGCTCCAGCTCAGGCAAAAACCTGCTGCTCCGCGCTCCAGGCTCTGCCAAAGCCGCGTTCAGAGCACCTCTGAAAGAGGAAAATGCTATTATTATTATCTCTCATTGATAGAGATGGGGAAACTGAGGTGCAGAGAGGTTCGATGTCCTACATAATCCACCTCCAAAAGCAGTGGCTAGAGGAGGAAGAGAACCCTGGATTTCTGACTTCTAGTCCATGTGGTCTAAACACTAAACCAAACATCACAAGTTTCTTTCTTTGCCTTGGGGAGAAAACTTAAGCTCCAGCTGCAGAGTCCAGATGTGGATTTAGATTTCCCAATTTGGTAATTCAGATTTGGGTTCAGTTCCAGCCTTGTACAGAGTAGGCATGAACCAAAGTTCAATGGACTCATAGCACAGGTTTTGGCTCATGTGTCCCTTTACCTTTTAATAATCTGTGAAATTGTATTGATGCTAAGCTAAAACAATGATGTTTCAACAGCGCACTGCCAGAGGTAGGCTATGTTTAAGAAAAATCTTGTTTTTTATATGTTTTCCATTTTTTGGTGAAAATATATTAGGAGTCATTTCATGGACATGGAAACTTCCCTGTAATATTTCTGTTGTTATTACAGAGGGGGGAAATCCTAAGGTTTGTTTACAGACAGACACATTGTTTATTCAGCAGTGGATAGAGCTGGCTACCATCCTTAAAAAAAACTGTGTGTGTGATGCTTGCAGGAGCCTGAATGATTTATTATCCAAAATATCCTTTCATTCAACAATAACGATCCTTCAAACACGCATGTCGTTTGATTAATGTAAGGCACAGGGGAGCTGTGTTTCAGCTGGATTCAGGATATTACTGGATCACTTATTGTTGATGGATGGGATGGCACTCGCTCCTCTTGATGGTAAGAGAAGCAAACTGCTGATTGGATGGAACTGCCACACACACAATCCTGGGGCAGGAGCTGGGGTAGGGGCCATCTGTCATGGGACTGGATACACATTAAGAGTTGAAAAACCATATAAAGGAAGCTGTTTTCGACAAAACATAGCAGGTTTTGCCTGCAGGAGAGGTGGGGTCAATCTTTCTTGTTTTACCCATTAGATCAGAGATGCTGGGTGGGTGAGGACCTGACTAGATGTCATCGCTGACTCACCAGTCTCAGGACCCTCTATAGCCATGGATGAAATCCAAACTGCAGTTGGTTTTAAGGTTAGAGCTATGATAATCTGGCAAAATTACAATGACTCCAGTGGGGCCAAGATTTCCCACTCATGTCCCAATCCTGCTTTTCTCATCTGACCTTACACAGAACCCTTATCTGGGCCCTTATTATCCCTGTCTTAATTACTGCAACCTCTTCCTCACTGGCTCCCTGACCACATTCACTCTCCTGAGGTCCATTCAAAATCTTGCTGCGAAAATGATCTAGCTGCTGAAAAACTGGCTCCAATGCAGCCTATTATCTTGCCACCTGTCTTCAGCCCTGGAGTTTGGCGGGATGGGGGAAGGAGTGTTTATTTACTTATTTATAACTTAATTTTTGAGACTAATATTTCAGTTCAGTATTTCAGGAACCCGTGACTCAGGCTCAAGATGCTAAAACTTGTTCAGACCAGACAAAATGTGCTCCACTACGCAAAGGATAAGACAGCTGAGATGCAGTAAGACCTTGACTCACACACCCCTGAACATAATTCATATGCGGCGTTTTTATAGAGAGCAGCTACTTGAAAAGAGAAACTAAGGACAAATCTCTGATGGGTCATGGTATTTGCAGGAAATGGCAAAGAGAAACTTTTTGAAATTCAACCACTGAGTCATTGCATCCATAGAATCCTTATTTTATTTTATTTTGTTGTGGGTGAGTCCATGAGCGGTGGGTGAACATGGTTCGGGGAGTCTAGCCCGTCCCCGCCCAACCCACCCTTCTTCCTGATGCACTGCCCTCCTACCTCCTGCAAGCGCAGAGCTCCCCCAGCCCCAGGCTGCCCAAGCGCCTCACCCGAAGAGCGCAGGTGGTGGCACGTGCCCCCCAGCCAGGAGCACTGGGCGCTGTGGCCCAGCACCAGGCCCAACCCACTCAAGTCTGGCCACAGAACAGCCGCTCCAGCCAAGGAGGCTTCCAGAAGAGGAGCTGCTTGCCAACTAGCAGCAACAGGAGGGGGCTCACAGCAGAGCGTGGCAGGGCGCAGGGCAGGCATAGCCTTCCCAGCCTATGATATGCCCACCCATGGGTGAGTCAAAGTATTTGAAATTCTCCTTAATATACACACTTCAGCAAAGGTGAGAGAGTAAACGAGGGGACCAGGTGAGCAGATGGTGTACTTTATTGCAGCTCGGGGTAGAGAATTTGTTCCTGAGATGGTAAATTTCCAAATATTTTTTGTCCTTTCTGACTTTTTTCATGCCTCTATAATGGGGCTGGGAGTAGTTGTGTCGTTACCTACAGTAATCTGTGCAGAACTGGCATATTATTTCGAAACCACATACATTCAAAACACATTCTGCCACGCATTTCGTATGCAGCACAGCACCAAACATCACTACTGTATATGTATTGGCTGGGTTTGATTTCTCCATGGCAGGGCATTCAGCCACATGATCTATTGAAGCAAACACACACATTTTGCACAGCAGCTTTATGTTCCTCCTTCATAGGTAGAAAGAATCTTCAGAATATTACTCCCGATACGCTGTCCATGTCCCACAGATGGGTCTTTAAAGGGAGACGTTTTGCATTTTTTTTAGTGAAAGCCAAACTGTTAGTTGCATTATGGGGCTTTACAACACCTGTGAATTTTCAGCAGCCGCCAGTCAAGTGTAGAGTTCCTCCTGGGCGACAACCAGAGAGTATTAACTCAACAACTTTGTCATTTCAATTTTTTGCACATTTCCTTCTGTGTGCATGTGTTTTAAATCTTGCTTCTCTCCATACTGCCATAGCCTTCTAGGCTGAGACAAATCTTAGCCAAGCACAGGCAAATCTCTGAGGATACCACTGACAGCATGTGCAGCACCCATTGAAGTTTAATTGCAGGTCAACACACTGACCGTCATTCTACCTGTACTGATTTCAGTTTAACTCTGAGCAATTCTGCTTGTAAAGACTAAGTCCGACAGACCCCATTGGTGGAAGGCGTTTTCACTGTGTGATGTGCTTTCATGGTCTGAAATAGAATTGCCGTGGTGAATTATTGATCACTTTATATCAATAGTGGCAAAGTAGTCCATGAAGATCTCTTATGCCTGTCCCTCAAATTACAAATTAACAGTTCTTATTATCGCTGCCTGCTAGTAATTCATTCTTAATGTATCTGTCTCTGAAAGCTCCTTGTAATTGCCACAGTGCTGAGTCTACTCAGGATATGGAAAGCACAAAACAGATGAATTCAAATAGAGAAAAGTTTTCAGGTCTGTGAAATAACGAACTTTTCCACGAAAAAACCAGCGGTTGGACTGGCCAAATGCCAAATTCATAGATTTTCATGGAGTGCAAAAAATAGGTGCTTTTTATATTTTAGAAAAGTAACGCTATGAGAAACCAGGGGCAATATTTCCACACAGTATCACTCACCCAAGCAAGGGCAACAGGAAGCAAGCTCTAAGAGATGAACAGCTGGAGGAGGTTAGTGGTTTTTGCCTGTAATCTCGAGGACCGAGTGTTAAATGTCAATATTAAAGTCTGATTCTGAATTCTTTACTCAACAGGCCCCCGTGAAGTCATGGAGTTTTTGCCTTAGTAAGGAATTTAGGATTACTGCTGCTTAGCATTCACATAACATTTCACATGTTCAAAAAGATGCATAAACATGACTTGACTTTACAATCACAACCTTCTGTGGTGAGATAAGACAATTATTGCCACTTACAGATGAGGACACTGAGGCAGAAGCTTCAGGCTGTGTCTACACTAGGAGCTAAGGGTGTGATTCACAGCTCAGTAGAATACTCAGCTGGGTTGATTGAGCAAACATCAAAAAGTGATAGCGTAACCATAGTACCTGGCAGTGGCAAGTGGAGCATAGACTAGCTGCCCTGGACGTACACATAGGGTTCTGGTGGGTTTGAAAATGGGGCAGTAAATGTGCCACTGCCCATGCTATCACAGCTACACTACCATTTTTAATGAGCTAGCTCATAAGAACTAATCATATAGTATGTCCACTCCAGCTGGGAAGCAACATCCCAACTCCAGAAACAGCCTCTCTTCTATATGCCCCATCCCATGGCCCTGAATGGCCTAGATCAAAATGCAAAGTAGCATGAGAGGTAATGATAACGCACAACTTCCTGACTGCATCAGCCCATGCTCATGCCTTCAGACCTATCTACCACCTACATATCAGGTTTCTGTCTGAATTTTTCAACCTACATGAAGCTTTCTTTCCCCCAATCCTTGTCTACAGCCTGACTGGGGTCGGCTACCCCCAGGCCACTTCCAAGCTCCCTCTCACTGGGTACCTGCCATCCGCCGGCGCCATCCGGTGGGTCCCAGAGCATGGTTCCTCAGGATACTGGGCCTCGGGAACTCCCAGCCATTCCTCTGTGTACTGGCTGTGGGGTGGCTCAGGCAGCTCCTCTAGATGCTGGGAAGCGCAGGCAGCTACTCCGGGTACTGAGCACGGGGGAGGTAAGGCCAGCGTTCCTCCGAGTATCGAGCACGGGGGAGGTCAGGCCAGCACTCCTCCGGGTACCGAGCATGGGGCAGGCTGGGCCCGGCAGGAGCTTGGGCACCAGCATCTGTCCTCTCCGGCAGCCTCCTTCCAACTGAGCGCCGGGGCCGGGCTTTTATACTTCCTGTCCCGCCCCTTGACTTCCGGAGTGCAGGGACAGGTGAGGGTGGCTCTGCCCACTGCCACGCCTGTTCTGGCTTGTCCCTCTCTGGCGCGGCGGGGAGTGAGGCCTCCTCACTACAGGCACTAATTGACATTCTTGTTGGGAATCTTAGCTGAGAGGCAAAGGACTGGCTGGGCTAACTCACCAATAAAAGTGGTCCTAGCAGTGTGGGACTGAGGCACATTGGCCCATGCTATAACTTCCCTGTGTCAAAGAAGAACACTTCATTTTCCAGATATTGTCAATGTGGCCATTTTCATGACTACTAAAAAAAAATGCACGGACACATGTAATGTTCTCCCAAATCCTGTTTTAAATGAATAATTGAAAACACTTATATTTGCAGACCATCCAAACGAAAAAACAAAAGTTTATCTCCATCAGTCATCTCTTACCACAACCCATCATCTCAAGTGTCTGAAACATCTATAAAGATCAGTGAAATCAGCCATAGAGCCTGAAGTCATTCACAAAATGTCAATGCCTTTCCTGAGGAAAAAGCAAAATAAAGTTTTAATTAAAAAAAAAAAACTAAAGAAAAGGGCTTGATTTCTGACCTCTATTTGCACACCTGCACAATGTAGTTGTTCAGTTTTGGACCCATTTAGATTGTAACTTAGATTTTAGTTCCTCTGGTACTGCAGACCTATCAGACAGTCCAGTTCCTCCATTGAGTATAATCACTTATTAGTTGTGGTAATTCTTCCCAGGTGATGCCAGTTCATTCAGTATCCTCTGTCACTCTATCAGCTCTTCATTGCCCTTCCTCACGGTCTAGTATCTCCCGTACGGTCCATGCATGCTGGAGCTCTTTTTGGATTTGAGAATGCATCACCACCTGTGCTGATCAGAGCTCCACGCTGGGCAAACAGGAAATGTAATTCAAAAGTTCGCGGGGCTTTTCCTGTTTACCTGCCCGCTGCATCCGAGTTCAGATTGCTGTCCAGAGCGGTCAGTGTTGCACTGTGGGATACCTCCCGGAGGCCAATAACGTCGATTTCCATCCACACTAACTGTAATCCGAACTGTTAATATCGAATTTAGCGCTACTCGTCTCGTCAGGGTGGAGTACAGAAATCGATTTAAAGAGCTCTTTATTTCGATATAAAGGGCATTGTAATGTGGACGGGTACAGCGTTAAATCAATTTAACGGCCATTAAATCGATTTAAACGCGTAGTGTAGACCAGGCCTAAGGCCCAGATACTCAGTGGCATTTAGACACCTGATTTCAATGGGAAGAAAGTGCCTAAACACCTTTGAAGGTCTGAGGCCAAAAACTTTATATCTTTAGTTTGAGTTGGATCTTCAGCTGGTGTTCTTTGGAGTACATAATTTGTCAGCTGCAGATCTGGCCCTACATCTGTACCCCTTTCCCTTACATCCTGTCCCCCTCTCCTCCTAAAACCTGCACTCAGCTACTTTTAAAAGAAGAATAATTATATTTAATATTAATAATATCATAGTAGCCCTCAGAGATCGAAACTGAAATCAGAGCTCTATTGTGCTAGGTTATGTAAATACACACAAGAAGAGACACTTTGGGACAGAGCTCACAAGACAGACACAGAGAGGTGAAGGGACGTGCCCAGCTGAAATGAATGGAAGATTCTGAGATTTTAAAAAGGCCAGAAATCCCCAGTAGACTGTGGGACAAGTGGAAGCCAAGCTGAGGCCATAAATGCTAGTGAGACAGTAAATGACCATTAATAATCTTCTGTGTAGCACTTCTCATCCATAGATTTCAAAGCACTTTGCAAAGAAAAGTAAATTTTATTATCCCCATTTTACCAGAACATATAGAAACTTTCACCCTAGGATCACAAATTGCTTTATGAATAGGAATCATTTAAAAGGACATCCTGAAATTTAGCCAGTTTAGAAAAATGAGTTAAAGTAGTTTTTAAGTACCTAAAAGCTTGATACAATGAGGAGAGAGAAGAATTGTTCTTCTCAACCTCTGAGGATATGACAAGAAGCAATGGGCTTAAATTGCAGCAAGGGAGGTTTAGGTTGGACATTAGGAAAAACTTCCTAACTGTCAGGGTGGTTCAGCACTGGAATAAATTGTCTAGGGAGGTTGTGGAATTTCCATCACTGGAGATTTTTAAGAGCAGGGATTGTCTAGATAATACTTAGTCCTGTCATGAGTGCTGGGGACTCAGCTAGATGACCTCTTGAGATCCCTTTCAGTCCTATGATTCTATGAGTTGCAGGTACTACATCTGCTACTGAGTCCTTCTGCCAACATCTGTGATTTTTATTATGCACTTTTAAATATTTCTGTCCACTTGTACTGTGTGACAGACCCACGAACAGCCAGGGGAACTGTCTAAGGCACCCCGCAATGAGCTCATTGGAGGCCCAGTGCCTAACTGATTCACTGTACAGAGGAAAATCTGAAACTGACCACTCCTTAGTGTACAGACAATCTACAAAGTAAGCAAACTGCAACATTAGGGAATAGTATTTTTCTTTAATCATTTTCGCTCACAGTAATCTCAGGAGCTTCTAACAGTACAACAAAAATAAGTCAGATGGAACTTTGATTTTTAAATTTTCTCCTTTAAGCCTCAGAACCAGGGCTTTGGAGCTGTGCTTCGACTCTGCTCCAGCTCCAGGCAAAAACCTGCTGCTCCGCGCTCCAGGCTCTGCCCCAAAGCCGCGTTCAGAGCACCTCTGAAAGAGGAAAATGCTATTATTATTATCTCCCATTGTAGAGATGGGGAAACTGAGGTGCAGAGAGGTTAAATGACATGTCCTACATAATCCACCTCACAAAGCAAGTGGCTAGAGGAGGAAGAGAACCCTGGATTTCTGACTTCTAGTCCATGTGGTCTAAACACTAAACCAAACATCACAAGTTTCTTTCTTTGGCCTTGGGGAGAAAACTTAAGGCTCCAGCTGCAGAGTCCAGATGTGGATTTAGATTTTCCCCAATTTCTGGTAAATTCAGATTTGGGTTCAGTTCCAGCCCTCTTGTACAGATAGGCATGAACCACAAAGTTCAATGGAGCTCATAGCACAGGTTTTGGCTCATGTGTCCCTTTAACTTTTAATAATCTGTGAAATTGTATTGATGCTAAAGCTAAAAACAATGATGTTTCAACAGCGCCCACGTGCCCAGAGGTAGGCTATGTTTAGAAAAATCCTTGTTTTTATTATGTTTTCCATTTTCTGGTGGAAAATCATATTCAGGAGTCATTTCATGGGACATGGAAACTTCCACCTGTAATATTTCTGTTGTTATTACAGAGGGGGGAAATCCTAGGTATTGTTTACAGACAGACACATTGTTTATTCAGCAGTGGATAGAGCTGGCTAACCATCCTTAAAATAAAACTGTGTGTGTGATGCTTGCAGGAGCCTGAATGATTTATTATCCAAAATATCCTTTCATTCAACAAATAACGAATCCTTCCAAACACGCCATGTCGTTTGATTAATGTAAGGCACAGGGGAGCTGTGTTTCAGCCTGGATTCAGGATATTACTGATCACTTATTGTTGATGGATGGGATGGCACTCGCCTGCCTCTTTGATGGTAAGAGAAAGCAAACTGCTGATTGGATGGAACTGCCACACACAACATCCTGGGGCAGGAGCATGGGGGTAGGGTCACATCTGTCATGGGACTGGATACACATTAAGAGTTGAAAAAAAACCCATATAAAGGAAGCTGTTTTCGACAAACATAGCAGGTCTTTGCCTGCAGGAAGGTGGGGGTCAATCTTATCTTGTTTTACACCCATTAGATCAGAGGGATGCTGGGTGGGTGAGGACCTGACTAGATGTCATCCTGACTCACCAGTCTCAGGACCCCTCTATGCCATGGATGAAATCCAAAACTGCAGTTGGTTTCAAGGTTAGAGCTATGATAATCTGGGGCAAAATTACCAATGACTCCAGTGGGGCCAAGATTTCCCCACTCATGTCCCAGATCCTGCCTTTTCTCTCTGACCTTACCACAGAAACCCTTATCTGGGCCCTTATTATCCTCCTGTCTTAATTACTGCAACCTCTTCCTCACTGGCCTCCCTGACACACATTTCACTCTCCTGAGGTCCATTCAAAATCTTGCTGCGAAAATGATCTAGGCTTGCTGAGAAACTGGCTCCAATGCAGCCCTATTCATCTTGCCACCTGTCTTCAGCCCTGGAGTTTGGCGGGATGGGGGGAAGGGAGTGCTTTATTTACTTATTTATAACTTAATTTTGAGACTAATATTTCCCTAGTTCAGTATTTCAGGAACCCGCTGACTCAGGCTCAAGATGCTAAAACCTTGTTCAGACCAGACCAAAATGTGCTCCCAACCTACTGCAAAGGATAAGACCAGCTGAGATGCAGTAAAGACCCTTGACACTCACACACCCCTGAACCATAATTCATAGCGGCGTCTTTTATAGAGAGCAGCTACTTGAAAAGAGAAACTAAGGACAAATCTCTGATGGGTCATGGTATTTGCCAGGAAATGGCAAAGAGAAACTTTTTGAAATTCAACCCACTGAGTCATTGCATCCATGGAAAGTCACTTTTATTTTATTTTATTTTGTTGTGGGTGAGTCCATGAGCGGTGGGTGAACCATGGGTTCGGGGAGTCTAGCCCGTCCCCCGGCCCAACCCACCCCTTCTTCCTGATGCACTGCCCCTCCTACCCTCGCTGAAGCCCAGAGGCTCCCCCCAGCCCCAGGCTGCCCAAGCGCCTCCAGCCGCAGAGCGCCAGGTGGGTGGCACGTGCCCCCCAGCCCAGGAGCACTGGGCGCTGTGGCCCCAGCACCAGGCAACCCCAACCACCTCAAGTCTGGCCACAGAACAGCCGCTCCAGCCCCAGGAGGCTTCCCAGAAGAGGAGCTGCTTGCCAACTAGCAGCAAACAGGAGGGGGCCTCACAGCAGAGCGTGGGCAGGGCCACGCAGGGCAGGCATAGCCTTCCCCAGCCTATGATATGCCCCACCCATGGGTGAGTCAAAGTATTTGAAATTTTCTCCTTATAATCACCATCTTCAGCAAAGGTGAGAGAGTAAACGAGGGACCAGGTGAGCAGATGGTGTACTTTATTGCAGCTCCAGGGGTAGAGAATTTGTTCCTGAGATGGTAAATTTCCAAATATTTTTGTCCCTTTCTGACTATTTTTCATGCCTCTATAATGGGGCTGGGAGTAGTGTTGTGCCTGTTACCTACAGTATCTGTGCAGAACTGGCATATTATTTCGAAACACCATACATTCAAAACACATTCTGCCACGCATTTCGTATGCAGCACAGCACCAAACATCAGCTACTGTATATGTATTGGCTGGGTTTGATTTTCTCCATGGCAGGGCATTCAGCCCACATGATAACTATTGACAGCAAACACACACATTTTGCACAGCAGCTTTATGTTCCCTCCTTTCATAGGTAGAAAGAATCTTCAGAATATTAACTCCCCGATACGCCTGTCCATGTCCCACAGATGGTCTTTAAAAGGGAGACGTTTTGCATTTTTTGTAGTGAAAGCCAAACTGTTAGTTGCATTATGGGGCATTTACAACACCTGTGAATTTTCAGCAGCCGCCAGTCAAGTGTAGAGTTACTCCCTGGGCGACAACCCAGAGAGTATTAACTCAACAACTTTGTCATTTCAATTTTTTGCACATTTCCTTCTGTGTGCATGTGTTTTAAATCTTGCCTTCTCTCCATACTGCCATAGCCTTCTAGCCTGAGACAAATCTTAGCCAAGCACAGGCAAATCTCTGAGGATACCACTGACAGCATGTGCAGCACCCATTGAAGTTTAATTGCAGGTCAACACACTGACCGTCATTCTACCTGTACTGATTTCAGTTTAACTCTGAGCAATTCTGCTTGTAAAGACTAAGTCCGACAGACCCCATTGGTGGAAGGGCTTTATCACTGTGTGATTGCTTTCATGGTCTAGAAATAGAATTAGCCGGTGGTGAATTATTGATCACTTTATATCAATAGTGGCCAAAGTAGGTCCCAATGAGATTCTTATGCCTGTCCACCTCAAATTAACAAATTACACAGTTCTTATTATCTGCTGCCTGCTAGTAATTCATTCTTAATGTATCTGTCTCTGAAAGCTCCTTGTAATTGCCACAGTGCTGAGTCTCACTCAGGATATGGAAAGCACAAAACAGATGAATTCCAAATAGAGAAAAAGCTTTTCAGGTCTGTGAAATAACGAACTTTTCCACGAAAAACCAGCGGTTGGACTGGCCAAAATGCCAAAATTCATAGATTTCTCATGGAGTGCAAAAAATAGGTGCCTTTTTATATTTTAGAAAAGTACACGCTATGAGAAACAGGGGCAAATATTTCCACACAGTATCACTCACCAAGCCAAGGGCAACAGAAAGCAAGCTCTAAGAGATGAACAGCTGGAGGAGGTTAGTGGGTTTTTGCCTGTAATCTCGAGGACGATGTTAAATGTCAATATTAAAGGTCTGATTCTGAATTCTTTACTTCAACAGGCCCCCCGCTGAAGTCAGTGGGAGTTTTGCCTTAGTAAGGAATTTAGGATTTACTGCTGCTTAGCATTCACATAACATTTCACATGTTCAAAATGATGCATAAACATGACTTGACCTTTACAATCACAACCTTCCTGTGAGTGAGATAAGCACAATTATTGCCACTTTACAGATGAGGACACTGAGGCAGAAGCTATCCGAGGCTGTGTCTACACTAGGAGCTAAGGGTGTGATTCCCAGCTCAAGTAGAATACTCACGCTGGGTTTGATTGAGCAAACATGCAAAAAGTGATAGCGTAACCATAGTACCCTGGGCAGTGGCGAGTGGCAGCATAGACTAGCTGCCCTGTGACGTACACATAGGGTTCTGGTGGGTTTGAAAATGGGGCAGGTAACATGTGCCACTGCCCATGCTATCACAGCTACACTACCATTTTTAATGAGCTAGCTCAATAAGAACTAATCATAGTATGTCCACTCCAGCTGGGAAGCACATCCCCAACTCCAGACACAGCCTCTCTTCTTATATGCCCCCATCACCATGGCCCCTGAATGGCCCTAGATCAAAACTGCAAAGTAGCATGAGAGGTAAGATAAGACACAAGACTCCTTGACTCTTCAGCCATGCTCATGCCTTCAGACCATACTACCACCTAACATATCAGGTTTCTGCTGAATTTTCTCAAACCTACATGGAAGCTTTTCTTTCCCCCCAATCCTCTATACAACAAACATGTAAAACAAAACTGTTTTTTTAAAAAACAATCAATGACTAATTTAAAAGCACATGGTAGAAACTTCTTTTCAAATCAATGCTTCATTTCAAAGCACCCCTGACTTCACTGTACCACAGAGCAGTTATGACATTTCTGCCTTTGCAAGCATTCTGCAAGCTTTTAATCTGAACTACAATCATGTTGTGTCAGGGCTGTTTACGGGTAAATATACACTATGTAATTGCACTGCCAGACTACTGTGAGCTAATTCATAAAATCTCACAATCCTAATGACCAGTTGCAGAGCTTTCTAAACAAGGCTATATTGCTGAGGAAGGATTACAGAGTATGTGTTTCGTGTTCCAAACCGTCAAAAAATCTGACCCATATCCTGAATTAGCAACCGTTTTTGCCTATATAAAGTGCTAGTTGTTTTTGTCAGAGAAATCTCTGTTGCTGATTGTAATCTAAGTGTTACGCCTTTGATACACATTTCATTTGTGAACTAGAAACAACTGGAGACACAAGCAAACTCCTATTTTCCAGCCCCCAAATTCAGCATGTTATCCAAAATATATATCTGGCCCCACATCTAAAATTCTTATAACAAATAAAATTCATTTTGATGGAATCTGGTATGTGCAAAAAAATTGGATGTCACCAAGGGGGTCGCAAAATGGAGTTGCACACTCATCTTAGACTAATAAAGACTCACTCCTTTGTAATAATGGCCAGAGAATTCTAAGTTGATGTAACACCTTTTTCTAGCTTGTTGGCAAGCAACTTAAAATGACCTGGGAGCTGGTTTACAGTGACATGCTCTGCCAACTCCCCAGAAAGTTAATTGCACTAGCTTAGACTCCCTTGCCCTGAGATACAGTGGTGGTAAGTAGATCTAAAGGAGTCTTTCTGAACTCTAAGGCTACATCTTCACTACCCGCCATATCGGCAGGTAGCAATCGATTGCTCGGGAATCGATATATCGCATCTCATCTAGATGCAATATATCGATCCCCAAACGCACTTATATCGATTCTGGAACTCCACCAAGCCCCATGGAGTTGCAGAATTGACAGAGGGAGCCGCGGATATCGATCCTGTGCCGTGAGGACGGTGAGTAATTCGATCTTAGATACTTCGACTTAAGCTACGTTATTGACGTAGCTGAAGTTGCGTATCTAAGATCGATTTTCCCCCGTAGTGTAGACCAGCCCTAAGAGAGGCTAAGGTTACTGCTAGGGGGAGTCTAGCATCAACCTCTTTACACATGACTGGCCCACAGTGGTTTTAATCTTCAACCTAAAATCTCTGGTCTCCTGGGCTCCTATGTTGTGTTTTGAAAAACATACTGCGGTCACTGGTCAAGTTTATTGTGCTTGTTGCCAGACAGCAGTGTTGTAGATGACAGACATATGGAAACTACACCAAAATACTAACCATCATGCAGTGACATTAAACAATTCTCTCTTCTTTTGACCTTCTTTGGCTTTGTAAAACTATGTGTCATTTCACTAATAGAAACCATTATTCTACAGAGTATCCTTTGAAACTGCATTTTGCTTTCTTTTCTATGGTTCATAGCTTTAGAGGCATTTTTGTATGTCCATATACACGCATATACGGTAATCTATGGGTTTCTGAACACTGAACAGGTCCTGCTAGACTTTCAGTAGATAAAGTTATTTGAAAACAAGTTTCCTGTTGATTTGGAGTAAGTCTCAAATTTGCCCTTTGACCTGGACACCAGGGTAAATTGACCATTCTGAACATATGCCAGTTTCTCAGACAATTAGCAAACAATAACTGGCAGTTATTTTACATTTTACATCCAAAGATCTCAAAGCACTCAACACATTTGTCAAGGTGGTGAACAATCTCATGGATCACCTTGACAAACTGAAACTTGTAGAAACCTGAATAGCAGTCAAAAATATCTTTTTCTTTCTTCAGCTAGCTAGTTGGTGCCTAGATACCATGGTGACGGGCACCAACACAAACTGAGAGCATACATAGATATGAGTAGAAAACTGTTCTTTTGTTCATTTGGACCTTCACTGCCTCCTGTCTAGACTGCTATACTTAGGGTGACCAGATGTCCCGATTTTATAGGGACTGTCCTGATTTTGGGGTCTTTTTCTTATATAGGATTCTATTGCCCCCCCACCCTCTGTCCCAATTTTTCACAGTTGCTGTCTAGTCACCCTAGCTATACTGCACTCTAGTTGGGAATGACTCTGACAGATGAATGAGAACCCCTAGATGATCCAAATTGCACAGTTCCTTGCTACACACTTGGAAGCAGATTGAGAACTGGGTGAGAGGCCAAGAAGGTGTTACATCAACTTAGAATTCTCTAGACATTATTACAAAGGAGTGAGTCTCTATTAGTCTAAGCTGAGTGTGCAACTCCATTTTGTGGCCCCGTCACCCAGTTTCCAATGTGCTTCCAAGTCCTAGTGCTAATCCTTAAAGTCCTCAGTGGCCTGGGACCGAGCCATCTGGGACAGCCACTCTCTCACCACAACCCAGTTGTGATCAATGGGGATATATTATTCCTGATTCTGAAGCAGGCAGCTAGGTTTTCTTGGCATCAGGCCTTTTGCTGTGGAAGGTCCTACCATAAGAGATCAGGATCTTGACACCTATAGAGTGCATCTTAATTATGTACATAATGCTTAGCTACTAAAGAGATGGGTGCATTAAAAATGCTCAGAGAGATGCTACATCTAGGAATCACTTCATCCACCTCTGGAATGCAGCCGTCTCTGGAATGCAGCCATTTAAAAGTGCTCACTAACAGAGCAGCACTACCCAGCAGTTCAGAACAGTATGTCAAAACTAATTTACTCAGCTGAAACAACAGGCAAAAGGGTGGCATTGTGGCCCACTGGTTAGGTCACTGAGCTACAATTCAGGAGACCTGGATTCTATTTCTGGCTCTGCCAGTGACCTTCTGTGTGCCCTTGGCAAGTCACATCACCTCTCTGTGCCTGGTTTTTCAGACTGTAAAATGGGAATAATGATACTTACTCTCCTCTGTAAAATTATGGATGAATATTTCTATAGAAGACCTCTAAGTACTATTACTGCTTAGGCAGGTTATCGGAGTTTAAGCAAGACATAAAGGCCAACATATCTAAAAAGTGCCTGGTCCACCATAAATGCTCAGGATCCTGAGTTCATATTTCACTCCAAAGATGGTGGGTAAAATTCTAGTTCCATTGAAGTCAATAGGAGTTTTCCAGGCGCTTCCAGCAGCATAGAGTCTCTAAAAACATACTGGGATGTTGTTCAGCACTAAAGCAGAGTGTCAGTTAGGGCTTGTCCCCAAAGTCCTTATGCCTGAGTGAAGACTCTGGCATTAGGTCCTTGCTCTAGAGTGAAATAATCAACACTGCTCCCTGAAGCAACTGATTTTTTTCTTGGCAGTCTCCTGTCCAAGCAAGTTCTGACCCGTGCCAGACTCTACTTATCTTGTGACAAAATCACTACCTGTGGCATATATTGAGAAATGCTATTCTTTCAGGCTGATGATTCAGGCTGTATAGATTTTCCAAGCTCCTGGTTTTGTGGCAGTAACAATAGGTGGTAAGAGTCCTCTCCCCCTTGTATTCTAAAGTTCATACTTTTATCCCAGCTACAGTAAGAAGCCTGAAAGCTCCGCTGATTTTTAATACACCCTCCAGTTAGATTTTGTCTGGACAGTTTTATGTGTCTATGCCCAAATTCATTCCTGGTGTAGCTCCCATTTGGCCCAATCTCTTTGTGGGGCTATGACTTTCAACTGTAATGTAATTGTGGGTGTTATGTATGGTATCTTGCCAGTGTGAAGTGTATTGTACCTGGTCTATAAATCCTGCTGAAGGCTGGTATGGACACTGGAAGACATAAATGAGGGATTCTTGGCTTACTCACAGCAGACTGGGTAGATGTGAGGCAACAGCTGAATTTAACATGGGGGTATTATTTTGAACATATTATTTTGCATGTAACACTGCAGTTTGCAACTACAGTTTTGCACACTCCACATCTCTTGACTGAAGTATAATCCTGACCCTTCACCACCATAGGGTAATATTGCCTAATTTTCTAGGAACAATATATGGTGTTTTAATCTTTCTCTGCAGAGGCTGAATATAGCCCAGGGTGAGGACAGGATTCCAGGCAAGATGGACCACTGCGCTGTTTCCTTATGGCAAGCCCACGGAATACTGAAAGACAACACCTGACATCGAGACAACAGTCACAACCTGAAATATGAAATTAGCTTAAAATCCTGTATGTTCATTTAGATGAGACCTATCAGGGTGGTTTCTTCATTCTAGTGTTTTTAAACTCTCTGGGGAAAATCTTGGGCCCCACTGACTTCAGTGAGGTTGCAGTTTCACCTCCTGTATATTTTCCCTCTGTAGGTGCATACATGCAAAACAGTGTGTGCCTTTTGCATCAATGAAGATATAACAAGATATGCAAGTGCCTTCTCCTACCTGTGGGCAAAGCTACAAGGCACTTCCTCGCCATAAGTTATTACTAGAAGTTCTGTAAGTGGTTCACAGGACTCTGAAACTGCTGAGTGGGCTCCTTTCGATGATCTTTAAAAGATAGGCTCAAGCTTCAGGTCATTAGACTCAGCTTAGGTTTAGAATCTAAAGGAAAAAAAATCCTTAACCCGTGGAGTGGGCTTAGTGAATCAATAAACAAAGGGAATTTCTTGGCAGTGTACAATCACTTTTCTATCCTAGAAAAGTACACGCTGTCTTGCACCATCTACTCCCTTCCAAATTTCAGGCCAAACTGTGTTCAGTTTCATCAGTGTAAACCTGGAATAACTTTGATGAAGTCGGTGGAGCCACTCCAGATCGATACTGATTTCAGTGAGGGCAAATTCTGCCCCTTTCATTTCAGAATTGAGGCAAATGGAGGATGGAGAAAGTGTGTCCATTATTGTGAGAAAAATTGCAGTCTAATGCCTATCTGTCTTTCAAGGCTTGGTCTCCTCCTGAAATAGCAAGCTGAGGAAAACTGTATGACAATCTTTTAAAGCGTATTGATGACTTGGTGCTTAACCGTTACCTGCCAAACCACAGATTCATCAGTTCATACTGAGCTGCTTAGTTTATGCCACTCTCTTTTATTGCTAATCTTAATTTCTTATGAGAAAGAGGTGTTGAGAGCCTGCAGACATGCAAGGTTCTCAGGGAATGAAATAGTTCACAAACAGAAAGGTACATATCAGAAGGAAAAATGTGTGAGAAAATGGAGGAAAGAAAGGTTAAATCAAGTCAGAGGCTGAACCAAAAAACAAAGGAAAAAAGAGAGTGAAACAGCACTGGAGAAATGCAGAATACAAAAAGAAAAAAAGAGAAATGCAAAGAGAAACTAAAACAAAGCCTGCAGAGAATCAAAGAAAGGAAAAATCCTATTTGGGATTGTTTAGCCCTTGAATATATTCTTTCATACAGAACCTATGAAGTAATCCATTTTCTTGAGAAAAACAAATCATTCTGTTGCAATCTGGACACTCCATTTTATGATAAAATGCACTTCTAGCAAAAAGCTCTAAATCATCTGCAACACCTACTGGTAGCACTTCTCGGCAAAAAGGAAAAAAGGCTTTATCATAAGCTGTTCCACTCCTGGAGATAATGGCTTCCACAGTCCAGGGTGGGTAGCTTATACATAGGATACTCCTCCCACATTGCTGTGTAAGTCTCTCCGGTGGAATATTTCCACAGGTATAAGCCTCCTGTACCTTGGCGCCTAACCATTACCAATTTTATGAGTCACTTTCTTCTTAAGACAAGGCTTCCAAAGATTGTGTTTTAATGACGGTGGAACATATTGAACAAATCCCATTTTGTGAGGGATGTTTTTACATTATCTTGCCTTTTCCGGCAGTTCCAGTTTTGTGTGTTTGTTTGTTTACAGTGCTAAATTCATCCAGAAATCTGTTATAAAAATACTCAAGAGAAGAGTAATGCAGAGTTTTTCTGAACTGATTTCTCTCCTAATATTGTTTCCTTCCTTCCTTCTCTTCCCTTAGGGCATGATCCAGAGCCCATTGAATTTAAAGGAAAAACTCCTATTGACTTCAATGAGCTCTGAATCAGAGTCTTATTTCTGGACAATTTGTATTTATAAGTAGGCTACAGTAGTGCTAGAAAACTCTGTCAGTGGAGTTCTGAAAGCATCATCTATTCCTCTAATAGCTGGTGTGAGTTCTCAATAGGACTGAGTCCTTTGAATCCTGGTTAATATTTTACCTTCACTATACCACCATTATGACTTCATTTGACATACAATGTACAGTAATAACAATCAATTTGCTGGATACGGAATGTCACATACGTTCTCAAGTACAGCTTTTCATTGTAATGCACAGTGGCATTAGTTTAACGATACTGTGGTTTGCCCAGAATCCACTTTTTATGTTCCTCTTTTTTCTCCAGAAGAACAATAAATACTCCTTAACAAAGCCTAGGGAAAAAAAATCAAACTATGTTCTTGTGGAGAAATCTAATCTATAGGCAGGAATCTAGCATGCTGAACCACAATGCTGCCTGTGCGCATAATGTGCATCCACTCACTTTTCTAACCATAAAATGGATTGCTTGGAGTGTTAATCAGGTGTTGTTGTTTTTTATAAATTGATTCTAGAGTAATTGGAGTAAAAAGAAAGAACCTTGTTTTGGATTATCCTTCAAATAAAAATAACTTTCACCTTAAAGATGACCATGGAGCTTTTTATTTTAAAATCAATATTGTGGAATTATAGCCAAAAGTCTCAAATGGCCAGCGGCATAAGGTGATGTGTCATTGTACAGCAGGAATTAAAATGTATCTGTAACCTGGCCCTCGCTGGCCTAGGCCCTAAAAACACCCAGAGACCAACCGAGGTACCGCACTTGTGTCCTTTTATTGTTTGTGTCTGTTCCCACCACCTACTATTTACAAGTATTTACAGAGACCAACACTCTTGGAGACTACTAGCTTCCCATCCAGCAGGGATCTAGAGCCCACAGTCCTCTCTTTCCTGTCTCCCCCCGTACCTGTCTCTTAGCCAGCTTTATAGGGCAGGCTGGCTACCCAAGCCTGCAGGTGATTCCCCTCTGGTAATTGGGGCATGGCCCCTCAGCCAACCCAGCTAACCCTTTTTCCTCTGGAACAGGGCTAACGGGCATGGCTCATTTCTCCTGGCCAGCACCCTGTTACAGTATCCTTTGATATACAGGGCCAGATCCTGCTTGTCTAATGCATATGAGCTGTCCATATAAAACCAGTGACACTCCTGGCATGAATAAGGACATATCTGCACACTCAAAGCTGTGCATGGGCTAGTTTATCTGAACTAGCTTGAATCCAGCTAGCACAGGTAACAACAGCAGTGAAGATAGCACAGCGTCCTGTGTACGTATGTGACTCACTAGCCCTCTCTATCTTTCACTACAGTTGTTACCTTCACTAGATAGATTCAAGCAAGCTCACGTAAGCTAGCTCCTGCACAGCTCTTGTTGTGTAGACATACCCCAAGATGAGCAGGATTTGACCCCAAAGGAATACTAACAATATCTTTTCCACCACTCCATGGCCTCAGTTCAGGAAAGCACATAAGTATGTGCTCAGGTGCTTTCCAGAACAGGGATGAACCTGAGCACATACTCAGGTGCTTTCCTGAATCAGGGTAGTTACACCATGCCACTTATGTGGCATTCTGTGATCCAGCCTCCATGCCCCAGTGAGGGTCCAGAGAACTGTAATGTCACTAGTATAGTGTGTGGTCGAGCATCACACAGGAATGAAGCCTCAGCTTCAGGAAATGAAATTCATGGTGTACAGAATGCCTCTCCCTACTGCTTGCTAGTTGGGGCTAGTTCAACATATATCTCGACAACTGATTTATCTTAGAAAAGAAATAGACTTGCAGGTTAAATAAAGGGAAAAAAACTAAGCACCATTTAAATGAATTTCCTCTCCAACCTAGTCTTACACACAAATCATTAAGGTACTGTGCAATGTCTGCAAGTGTCCACGAAGAAACCCAGATAAGCCTTATTTAACGTATCTATTTGGGTGGCAGTATTTCATCATTCCTTTTTACCGGACGAAATGACATCCCCAGCTGAAAAGTAAGGCCTCCCATCCGCTGCTCTGCTGCTAGGAGAGAGTTGATAAACAGTTTCATCATAAAAAAGCTTTTGATTATATACAATACCATTTTGCTGAAGCCCATTGAAAAAGTATCTGATTAATCTATTAATTATTATTATTATTGAAAATGGTACCCCAGCAAAATCAAAATAAATATTGACTATAACAATAATGGGAGCATGGAATTAGAATGTGATATGTGGTTCACTATGATAGGGGTGTGTCAGTCCTTTCTTTATCTAAAAGTCATCGGAGCTTCACATTTTGAAGCTGTCTCGTAGACATCATGTTTGTTTGCGTGCATTCTAGTTTTCAACTGAGAGTACAGAGGCTGTTTCCAAGGCAAGGTGCCCTTCAGTTTAAACTACAGAAGCATGGTGAATATATTAAACAATGAAATGAATAAGACAGCAACTATAACTATTGCAGAATATGCTACATAACACAGACTCACACAGAAAGATTCTAATATAGAGAATTATTTGGAGTGATGTGCTCCAGAAAACCAATCAGCATTTTAAACTGAAGGGGGTCTGGGGAAGATATTGCTCCTCTAGTTAAGATGAAGTAATTAATATAATAAACTTCAGCATAAGATAAAAATGGATGAAGACATCTGCTTGTTAAATATTTGCTATTTGAGTCCTTACAAAATAGAAAATAATTACCTACTAAATTAGATACTATTATGTCACCCTGTCATGGACATTTAATCATGTCTAGACAACTTTTTTTTTCCACTGATCTCATTGTATCAACATCCCCAGTATTGCATGTGTGGGCTTGGAGGTAGCAATTTACACCTGGAGGTCATGGTGATGAGTGCAATAGGAATCAGAAAGAAAGAAATCCATGTCTTGTATATTTGATAACTGGGGTGACATTTCCATATCTAGCTCTCACACAACAAAATGGGCAAGACAGAATCTCACCACAACTAGCTGTTGGTGAGGAAATGCTGCAGACAAAGGTCTGCAGGTAAAGGGATGTCATGGGCCTGTGTCACATATTTGTATTCCACATACCTAATGAGACACTGATTGAAAACTTACCAATCATCACTTTGTTTTATCTAGTCCAAGCACCCAATTGTGTTTAAAGATATAAACAGATAGACAGCAAACAAAAAAGGCTATGATGAATCTAAGCAAAAGCACATTTTAGTGAAGAATTACAAAAAGCTGAGAAATACCAGAAATGAGGATGGGGAAGTAAATACAACACCAAGCAACAGATGATATCATCTGAAAAAAATGTACCTGTAACAGTTCAAACAAAGCAGAAAATAAGGACCCTCCTGGGAGGTAAGTGTATTTCAACTATAAATTCAGACAATTACCTGCTATATCAAATCAAATGTTTCACCTGGAAATTCTTTGCAGTGGTAGAACATAGAAGCAGTCTTTCATATGTCAGCATTTCGATGATGAGGTGCCAGACACAACATCTAGCACTGAAGCTGAGTTTTGCTTCTCATGCCTCCTACGTTTGCCAGAAGTGAGGCAGCTGGTTCAAATATCGTGATGTAGAATAGATGCTGCCTGGACAATATAATTATCTACCTAGGATAAACCCAATCTACAAGTAGGATGAATGCAATCCATGACATAATAATACCTTAAATGTATACAACACTTTTTATCCCAGATCACATTATAAAGCAAATATAAGGGTTATTTCACCCACCACTTTAATTGGAACACAACAGCACTCAGAAACAATACACCACAGAGAGGGAAGAGGAACAGCATAGCACACTGAACTTATAGGCAGGCCTAAGGCCTGTAATCACTCAAATAGGAATATGATCAAAACTTCAAAGCTAAAACTCTTTTGTTAGTGAAAAATGCCATATAATCATTTCTGATCACTAGTTGCTATGATCCTAGTTTTATGTCTTCTCCAAAAAGCAGCACCTCCGGCACCTCAAAACCCTTTACACGATGGAGTGGTTGGTCAATACCATGGTAGAGGGAAAAGCGTGACACCTACTGAATTATCAATGCCATTTGTTATAGCAATTCAGATGTCTCATGGAGGTGTCCTTTCCAAGTATAGCGCAGGCTCAAGCCTTTTTAGTTCTGAGCTCTGACATGAGCACAGCTTCAAGTGCTGTTCTTCCTAATCAAACAGAATTGGAACATTAATGTAATATGTCTAGTTTTATTTAGTATCAGAGGGGTAGCCGTGTTAGTCTGGATCTGTAAAAGCAGCAGAGAATCCTGTGGCACCTTATAGACTAACAGACGTTTTGGAGCGTGAGCTTTCGTGGGTGAATACCCACTTCGTCAGACGCAGGACGACGACGAAGTGGGTATTCACCCACGAAAGCTCACGCTCCAAAACGTCTGTTAGTCTATAAGGTGCCACAGGATTCTCTGCTAGTTTTATTTACTGCACTTTTTAATGAAACAATGAACTGCATTTTATATAATATGTATATATGTACATGAACAGCATAGACATAGACATATATGAACTCATGGAGATATTTTTCATTTACATAAACACTGTTATAAATAGATATGCTATTCTAGCATTTTGACTTTATATTTAGATTCTCTTAGCTTCTTGACAAAAAAAAAATCATCATAAGCGATATGCTGAACATGTGACTCCTTGTCCTTCTAATGTAACTGCTACTCCGGCAACTTGCGTGAAGGCTGGAGGGAAGAAGGGCAGGTTGGAGAGTTAAGTGTTTAACTACAGATGAACTCCAGCTTCAGAATCCACATCTGGCTATCAAACACTCCGAAGTATCTGGAGCTGATATTTTGGTTTGGGCCCTTCTCTTCAAGAAAATCCGAAGAAATGCACAAAACATTTTGCAGGTTATGAGGAAAAAACAGGAAGAATTAGCTTTCATTAATGAGTAGTCTTAATATTATCCTGATTAAGGCCCGACTCAGCAAGGTATTTAAGCACATGCCTAAATTTAAACCTATCTGGCTCAGTCTCATTTGAATTTCCTTGGAGTTTCTTTTTACACACTATCCATGCACACTTCCTGCTTTTGTTCTCCTCCTCAGTGATCCTTTTTTGTTCAGTAGCCGTCACATTACAAAAAGCCTTTATTTGCTTACTAGTCTTGTACTTTGATAGCTGAAGCAAATCAGAAACATTTAACCATCTTTCATGGTGATTCAGTTAACTACCAGGACATCTCATTTAAATTTTAATATTAAATTTAATCTTACATTTCTTTTACAGTCTCAGTTTTCATGTGTCCATTTGTGCATACAACTGATTCCACCTGCTGAAGTTGAGTACCAGGCACACAACTGGCTGTATCCATCTTCAAAATGGAGAACTACTTACTTTGGAATATGTACAAAAGCCACTGTCATCTTGAAGCTTGCTGAAAAATTGGCTTTTTAGTTTGAATTATGAAGTGTGCACATTCAGATTCCTTTGGTTATATTTTTAAATTATTCTTTCCTTGCGTAAAATGAAATATGAACCTTTTTATTAACATTAGGGGCCAAATCCTCAGCTGGCTTCATTGGGGTGACCCTGATTGCACCATCTGAGGATCTGGCCCTGTAACCCTTAAGCTATGTTTACACTTAAAATGCGACTATAGCACTGCTTCTGTATAGACTCTTATATTATAGCAATAGGAGGGTTTCTCCTATCACTATAGTAAATCCACCTCCCCGGACGCAGTAGCTAGGAAGAACTAGTCTGTCAATCTAGTGATGTCTTACACGGGAACTTAGGTCGGCTTAACTATGTTGCTCAGGGGGGTCGATTTTTCACACACCTGGGCAATATAGCTGGGTTGATTTAATTTTTTAGAGTAGACCAGTCCTGAATAAATGTGTTACTCAAGACATGATTTATTAGCCTCACTGAGACACTATTTGTGAAGAGTTGCTTAGTTCATTTCACGTAGAATCCTTCCAATGTTTTCCTTTAAAAAGTCCCATTGTTGCTACAAAGCCATCTTAATCATCTTTAAAAAAAAAACTCACTACATTTATGTAACTGCTGCATCGATGACTTGATTTAAAATGTAATAAACAAAAGACTTTCTTTTTGTTCAGTCCATTGAGCAGTGATTTTAAATTATTCACGTTCACTTCGGAATACTATCCAGTCTTTATCTTCCCATTTGCATTCCTATGTTGGGTGAGGCGAAGTCATTGTAGCTTCATCTACATTCAGGTTTTCTATAAATCTGGCTCTGGTGCCAGCCATAGCAAAAGCAGTAAAATACAACAGCAGGTGACCATTTTACCACCAGGTCCTCTAGACCCGCTCCTACTCAATATCACGTACAACATGTAGTGTGATGTCACCATTGCAATGTCGTTTCTAGAAGTACCAAAGAGGATGATGATATCAGCAGGATATTTGCAACAGTTTTGGCTATGTGAACCCCTTGGGTTTAATAATCTGTCCCACCTAGTGTTTAGCTTAGACCAGTGGTTCTTAAACCTTCACTGCAGCCTGCACACCTTTGGTTCTCAAAATATGTTCTCTCATCCCTTATCAAAAATCATTGAAGTAGATCAGTTCTTTACCTAGATATATTTTTGTTTGTATATTATAGTAATTGTTAAAAAATTTATAATGTTAATAAATACATAGGTTTGATGAAACAAAGTAGTTGTACTTACGTGCCTGTGCTTAATTTGTGTTTTCAGTGATTTACTTTCTAAAAAAATCTGGCATGTCTCGCACCTCCAGAAAGGGCATCTCGCACTTCAAGGGGGTGCGTGCACCCCAGGTTAAGAACCACTGGCTTAGACCTTTTGGTTACCTTCCCCAGACCTGAAGAAGGTATCTGTGAAGCTCAAAAGTTTGTTCTTTCCACCAACAGAAGTTGATCCACTAAAAGATATTACCACACCTACCTTGTCTCTCTCATATCCTGGCACCAGCATGGCTACAACTACAATGCAAATAGTTTTGACTGCACATTCTCTTTCCTGTGCTGATTAGTTGTATGCTATTAACTCTTCCTGCCCCTTCCCTCTCAATATCTTTACCTCAGCCTCACTCCATATCTGCCCCCCCAGCCTCTCCCCTTTGTCCATCCAATTAGCTTATCACCTCCCACATAACCCCCTCCCCAAAATACCATGGCACTAACATGACGTTTGCTGACACTGAATTGTTCACTCTGCTTGTGAACAATACACCTTTGCTTATCCTGTGTCTGTCTTGTCTATTCAGACTGCAAGTTCTTTGGGGCAGGGACTGTTCATTTGTACAATAGCACAGTGGGGCCTCAATCTTGGTTAGTCCGTAGGTCCTACTGTCATAATTATTTCTGCGATTACTAATGCTGATGATATCAGTAGTCCCTGAGGTTCTTGTGAAAATAGCAGTGAGACATCAGTGAAATTGCTGTGTCAGCACTGGTACAATACCACCTCTGGAAGAAGTACTTCCAAGAACACTGTTACAGCAAAGCATAGGCCATATCATCTGGTTAATAATGATGTTGACACCACAAAAATAACAAAGCCTCACCCACAACTTGGCTCATGTCTTCATTTTATTGATAGTTAGATCTTCCCAAAGGATACCTGGGACTGAGAGAACATCTTCCATTTTTCAAGTGTTTGGCTCTTTGAAAGTAGAGCAGAATACAGGCATGTGCAAATGATCATCTAATTATTCCTTTAAGCATGATGGTTGCGTGCAGGCTGGTGAAACTCCATGAGCTGACAGCTGTTGCTACTAAACGTATACATGGTGCCACAGGATTCTTTGCTGCTTAAACGTATACATGGTAATAAAGATTGAGTTACCTTACAAGACTGTGAATTGCCCCACTTTGTTATGGAGGATATGGAAAAAATGGACAAGGGAAAATGAAAATGATCTTCTCACACTGAGTGTAAACACATGGTGCTGAATGAATGGCCAGCATGGTTAGGAAACTGCCTGGAATGGGGCAAAAGGGAAACATGGA
Organism: Chelonoidis abingdonii; assembly: GCF_003597395.2. Taxonomy (NCBI): domain Eukaryota; kingdom Metazoa; phylum Chordata; order Testudines; family Testudinidae; genus Chelonoidis; species Chelonoidis abingdonii. Next base: position 135,254,262 of record NC_133772.1, on the reverse strand, counting down.
CTAAAGAAAATAGGACAAAATATGTCACAATGTCTCAGTTCTTTGTAGAATCAGCAGGATAGGGAACTGCTCCTATCTTCTACTAGAAGCTATTTTGAGGCACTTGATATTCTGCTCTAAGTCTTTTTCTTCAACAGCAGCCCAGTCACCATGAAAATTTTGCAATTGTTATTCCAAGCATTTTATCAGTTTGGTATTGTTGTACCTGCTTTTTGAGTGCAACAGCATCAGCAAAATAAAGAATGCAAATAATTTTCCTGACCTAGCAACAGCAGCAGCCAAATAGATCACTGTCTCCTTTCATTTAAACTGCATATTTATGCTTTGAATTTTAAATTTCATTTTCCTATCACTTTTCAATAAATGTGTTATTCCTTTCTCCCCCGTCTCTGCCCCCAGATGATTCTTGAGCCTTGACCTTACAATAATACTGGAGTTAAAAGGGACTGTCTCATTTCCAGCTGGAGACAATTTACTTTAGAATGCTCCAATCACACAGTGCAAACTCTGGCTGGCCATACAAGTCACCGTTTAGCCAAGAGATAATCAAGTTGAAGCCAACCTTTTTTTGGCTGATTTTTGGTTATCGTTGTGCATTGGTTAAGACCTGAGGTAGAAGATGATGTCTGTGCAGAAGTATGATATTAAAAAAAAAAACCTACACACCCTAAAATTTAGTGAGATCTGTAAGTAGCTTCAAGTGAAAATATATTTTCACCACAATATCAGACTGGTGTATTTTGTCTGTCAGAGAAAAGAGGTTATTCACTAAACGTTTCACGGACTGTTACAATAAACTAGATGAAAACAAGTAATGGAGAATATGCTACAGGGAACAATCACAAACCAGCCAGGGGGATGGTCTAATGACCTTTCATTCTCTGATTCCTGTCAGGAAATCATGAGCCCCTTATTCACTTTGGTGAGCGATGACTCACCAATGCAGTGTGATTGAAACCTATGTAAATAAGGTCAACATTGTCTGACCCTATGATTCTGTACAGCCCTTTTCTATCTAGGTACTTATATTGTTCTCATCACCATAGTATCTGAACACCTCACAATCATTAAACACTCCCGTGAGATAGGGAAGGATTATCCCCATTTTCCATATGGGAAACTGAAGCATAAGGTAGATTAAATGATTTGCCCACGATGATACAAGAAGGCTGGGACTGAACGCAAATCTCCTGAGTCCTAGTCCTATCACTTAGTCTACCCTTCTGTCTTGAAGCATTCTTACAACTACAATACCCACCTGCTGAAGTGAAGAAACAGATTGACAGCGCCAGAAGAGTACCCAGAAGTCACCTACTACAGGACAGACCCAACAAAGAAAGTAACTGAACGCTACTAGCCATCACCTTCGGCCCCCAAGTAAAACCTCTCCAGCACATCACTGAGGATCTACAACCTATCCTAAAGGACAATCCATCACTCTCACAGATCCTGGGAGACAGGCCAGTCCTTGCTTACAGACAGCCCCTCAACCTGAAGCAAATATTCACCAGCAACCACAAACCACACAACAAAAACACTAACCCAGGAACCTATTCTTGCAATAAAGCCCGTTGCCAACTCTGTCCACATATCTATTCAAGGGACACCATCATAGGGCCTAATCACATCAGCCACACTATCAGAGACTTGTTCACCTGCACATCCACCAATGTGATATATGCCATCATGTGCCAGCAATGCCCCTCTGCCATGTTCATTGGCCAAACCAGACAGTCTCTACATAAAAGAATAAATGGACACAAATCAGACATCAAGAATTATAAAATTCAAAAACCAGTTGGAGAACACTTCCATCTCCCTGGTCACTCAATTACAGACCTAAAAGTCGCAATATTACAACAAAAAAAACTTCAAAAACAGACTTCAACAAGAGACTGCTGAATTGGAATTAATTTGCAAAATGGACTCCATTAAATTAGACTTGAATAAAGACTGGGAGTGGACAGGTCATTACACAAAGTAAAACTATTTCCTCATGTTTATTTCCCCCTACCCCCCACTATTCCTCACACTTTCTTGTCAACTGCTGCAAATGGACCATTTTCATTACACTACTAAAAGTTTTTTCCTCTCCTGCTGGTAATAGCTCACCTTAACTGATCACTCTCCTTATAGTGTGTATGGTAACACCCATTGTTCCATGTTCTCTGTGTATATATCTATCTATCTTCCTTCTGTATTTTCCACTGCATGCATCCGATGAAGTGGGCTGTAGCCCACAAAAGCTTATGCTCAAATAAATTTGTTAGTCTCTAAGGTGCCACAAATACTCCTGTTCTTTTTGAGGAAGAGAAAGGATATTTAAATACGGTGACTTCCTTATATTCTTCTTCCTTCTGATGTAGTTTTCTGTTTTGAGACTGGAGAAGGAGGGCCAGGCAGAGTTACTTCTAACTAGGGTGACCAGATGTCCCGATTTTATAGGGGCAGTCCCAATTTTGTAGTCTTTTTCTTATATAGGCCTCTATTATCCCCCACCCCACCCCCTGTCCCGATTTTTCACACTTCCTGCCTGGTCACCTTACTCCTAATGGTTAAAGACAACTGAGCCAAAGTCCATTCATCTGGACACTGAAAGGGCCCATAGAGAAGTCTGAAGGAAAGCAAAATATAAGGTTTCTTACCATGGAGGAGTTCAAAATCTTGAAGTGCTGGCAGAAGAATTAGGGTTTTTCAAACAAGTCCATGGCTAGATTGGAATGAAAGGCTACAGTTATGGTTACTTCTAATTAAGTTGGGTGAAATATTAAGCCAAACCTTTTGGGGGGAAAGGGTGGAGAGGCAAAAAAGTAGATTTCCCTGCACCGAAACATTTTGTTGGGAAAAAAAATCTGAAAAGTCAACAAATTTTATTTAAATAGTTTATTTTAAAAAGTCTCAATTTTGTAATTCAAAATTATTCTTGTTTCAGTGTTTCCTTCAATTTTATTTAAAAAAATTAAAATGATTAAAAAATACTTAAAATCTACAAACACTTCTTGATTTGAGTCTCTTTCATTCTGAAATAATTTTTTTTAAACTTTTCACCAAAAAATTCATTTTGGGTTGTATTAAAATGATGTTCCCCCTAGTTTTCAGAATTGATAGTAAACCAAAACCTCCATCTTTTTGCTCACATCTCCTCCTAACACAGAGTTGGACTAGAGGGCCACATTCTCAGTTGGTGTTAGTGGGCATCATTTCATTGACCTCAGTGGAGCTACAGTGAATTACAACAGCTGGAAACCTAGTCCCCATATTCCACTTGGCTGGTTGCACAAAGAAATATTTCAAAGGTTTGGGTTTCAAAATCCGGTTACAGTTATTTCAAACCTATAAAATGGATTTAGTCTTTATGTGTTTGTGAGAGTGGAGTTTATCATCTAGTCCTGCAGTCTTTACTTTTAGACAAAAGCTCACGATGATGTTAATAGAAGGGCTGGTCCACACTGGGGGAGGGGGAGGAGGGTTGATCTAAGATACGCAGCTTCAGCTACGCCATCTTAGTTTGACTTATCCGGCCATCCTCACAGCGGCAAGTCGACTGCCCCGGCTCCCCCGTCAACTCCACTTACTCCTCCTGCCAAGGTGGAGTACGGGAGTCAATTCAGGGATCGATTTATTGTGTCTAGATGAAAGGTGATAAATTGATCCCCGATAGATCGATTACTACCCGATGTGGCCGAAGTGCTTGCTGAGAAAAGGACTCCAGATGAGACTCATTTGGCTACATTCACAAAGAGATTTAGGCATGCAACTACCACTCTAGGCATCTAAATCCCTGATTTAGATGCCAGTGGCATTTGCAAAACCCCTGCTCAGCTGACATCTAACCTTGTAGGTGCCTAATCTCACACAGCACTTATGATTTTGCCTAGAGGCCTATTTTTCTGCCTCTGGGCATGTGCACTGCTGCCTCCCTCTAGGCATCTAGATAGATAAGCCCCAGTGTGATCCACAAACAGGGGGAAGATAGGCACTCCTCCACCTAAATCATCTGTGGTGCCCACACTAGTTCAGAGGCTGCCTAGCTCTTCCTCCTCCTCTCCCCTCTGGTCTTAGGTGCCTGACTCCGGTATTGGAAGCCTAGGAACTTAGCCCAGGGTTTGTGAATCTCAATGGTTTTCCAGGTGCCTAAGAGGAGGCATTGCAATCCCTAGGTCCCCTTGTGAATCTAGCCCATTGTCTTTAAAATTTTCATTTTTAGCCACTATTTTAAAATATGACAGTTAAGATCATAGGAACAAAATAGCATCATGGGAATTATAATAAGTAAATTGCATAAATTTCATTAATGTAATTATTTCCATAGAACTTAATCAAAACCTACATGTCTTACAAAATGAAACTGTGTGTATTAGATGAAGGAAAATGTACCAAGGTTAAATTTCCAAGATTATAAAGTTTGCAATATTAAAATTACTACGGTGAAATAAATCCTACGGAATTTTCTGGCTTATGCTACAAAGTTGCCTTATCTTTACCTTCACTGTTTTTTCAACTGTGTCCTGTTTTCTGTTTCAGTGACACCTCGGTTCACACCTAATCAGATAACATTAATGTCTGCATTGGAGGCTCATCCAAAAAAAGCTTAAATTCCTAAGTCTCCGTTTGCTTTGCATCATTTAGAATTTTCAGCACTTGCACATTATTCCACTCTTAGAGTAGATTTTATTATTTTATTTTGCTGTTTTAAAAGAATTTATATTGGTAATTCATGACACACACCCCGAACATCTGGCAAGGTGTCATTTGAAACACTGGAATTCATAGCCCTGACCTTATGACATGTTTGCCAACTAGATGAGTGGTTAAAATCAGTAGAAATGGATTGAAAAGGGCATTAGGTCATGCTGAGAAATCAAGAACTTGATGGAGTCTGTAAAAATGGCATTTAGCCTAGCCTTACACCTTCAAAGTGCTATAAACTGGAAATAAACCATTTACACATTTCTCTATAAAATGTGTCCCTGTGGAATTGCACATTTATGAATAATTGTATTATTGGTCACAGGAAACAAAATCTGTTTTTGTAAAAACAATTGCCTCATTTTTCAATTGAAAGTGAGCCAAAACGGTTTCTATGTGCAAATTAGGAAACATATCTGGCTTTTCCTTGGTGTCTGAGAGCACTCTTCATTAACATTTCCTTCAACTGTTGCTGATGCAGATTTTTAAAGTAATGTTTCATGCCCTCTTTCAGACTGTGCATGCTTCCAAACCTATGTCATACTATCAAGAAATTAGCAGGAAGGAGAAGCCTGATGAAAATGTGAATGTTTTATAGCCTGGAGGCAGTTGTTCTTAGGATATTTGGACTGGTTGAGACTAGCAGTGAAAAAAAGATCCCAGCTGTCATAATGGCCTGATCCAAAAACCATTTAAGTCAATGGAAAGATTCTCATCAACTTATCTTTGAATCAGGCCCTAAAACAGGTTATGACAAAGGGTTTAGGTCCAATTTTGGAAAGTCATCCCTGTGAATGCTAGTTAAACAAACAGCTTCTATAGTAGATAACTAGTGTGAACCCCTTGTTTCCATAAGCTAACATCCAGGATTGCACTGATTGAAGGTCCTCCCTTTTGAAGATCCTCACCACAGAAGTGGAGTTTCTGGCCTCAGTCCTGCAGAGTTCTTAGGATCCACAGGGAGCAATCTAAGTTCTGCAAAACAGGACTCGTTTGCAACATCGTTTCCCCAAATCTTAGAAGCTCTACAAGGTTGTTGCTTCCAGATATATACAAACCCATAACTGTATGAAAGGTTTAGATGTTCTGCAACATCTTTGCAAAAGTAGGGTTTTGTACTATGGCGATGGGCACAAAGAGATGCAGATAAAAATATTAATTCTGTATCAAAAAATGGTAATATTTCTTAACAGCTAGTCCCAGATGAATCATGGAAGAAACTATTCTCTCAACAGCAACAGCAGCACCCCACTGCAGAGAGAATGCTAAAATTTTAGTGACTAAAAGAAGAGGGATGGAATGGAGTTAAAAATGTGTCAGACATGGAAAATGGAAGCCCAGCTGGAAAAGGTAGACAAAAGACATAGCAACCTCACTCAGAACATGCCTAGCCCCTAACTCTCAAATCAGCTGAATCCTACACTCAAATAGAACTCATCGCAGCTTTGGAGCCTTAGGTGCTGATTCAAAGCCCACGCTGGCCCTATCTTACCACCTCATGAAGCTCATACCTTCTGAACCAGAGTCATACAAACTCTTCTCTATACAATTGGAAGGAGAGCCCAATAATGAATGCTTGGCCTCCCTTGAGTGCACTTTAAAAAAATAAACATGTACGAAACAAGGATTATATGTGTACTTGGAAATAGCTTTTTTATTATTTTTTGAAGTTTAGAGAGCCTGGATCGAGGTTTACTATAATAAAGGATAAACCTGGTTGCTATGTAATTAACTCTAAATTTAACGAGCAATAAAAATACAATTATGCTCTTGTAATGCATTATGCCTATATCCCTTCTCAATACATTTCAAAGGGCTCTCTAGGTGTTCACTTGGCATATAAGAAGGTAAAGAAATCATGTTTATTACATGTAAATGTATATTTTTAGTAACTGATATCTAATTTCCTAGGACAATCTTGCCAAAGTCAATTAAGTGCACAAATGTGATTATGTATTTAATATTTCTATAATTGTGAGACTAAATTATCTCTTACATACAGGGATGACAATTCAAAGGTTTCCTATTATCTCCCAAAACAGCAGAAATGAACATAGAACACTCTACTCTATTAACAGTGCAGGAAATTGTTATGCTGCATTAGCGGCAAATTTGGAAATCCCTCCATGTTGTGTGTAATCCTCTGTAGGTGTTTTTCTTTCATTATTTTAATATTTAATTAGCATTCAATTACTGCTTTATTAAACCTATATTAGTCTTATTACACTGGCACACCAATGTTTTTTCTGGAGGTTAATGAACCTGCCTATAAAAATATACTCTGAGTCAAAATTCGACCTATAGTGGGGGAACAGTAAAGCAAATCCCATCTCAATACTCAGTAGAATATGTTATAGGATGTACCAGCTAGAGGAGTTCATTATTATTTGTAACTGAGGCCTGGTTTACACTTGGGGCAAGGGGGAGATTGATCTAAGTTACACAACTTCAGCTACGTGAATAACGTAGCTGAAGTCGACGCACTTAGATCTACTCACCACAGTGTCTTCGCTGTGGTGAGTCGACTGCTGCCAGTCCCCCATCGACTCTGCCTGCTCCTCTCATGGTGGTGGACTACAGGAGTCAACAGCAGAGCACTTGGGGGTTGATTTATTGCATGTAGACTAGACGCGATAAATCAACCCCCACTGGATCAATCACTGCCCGCCAATCCGGCGGATAGTATAGACAGACCCTCAGATCAGAGTTCTATTATGCTAGGCACTGTATAAACACATAGGAAGAGACTGTCCTTGCGCCCAAGAGTTTCCAATCTAAACAGATAAAGGAAGTATTAGTCTCCTAATTTTCCAGATGGGGAAATGAAGCACACATAGGTTACATGACTTGCCCAGGTTACACAGGAAGTCTGTGATAGAGCCAATGACTCAGTTAATTTGCATCCTAGCTTAACTGCAAGACCATCCTTCATCTCTGCTGCACAAAACACTACAAAGGGAAACATCAGGACCAAAACTGATGTATGCTGGGACGATGCATATTGAATAGCTCAAAAGTAATCTGCTTCTGATAACTGAGATGGAATTTTGGTTTACCATGTTTTAATCATTATCTTAGTCTAAAATAACAGAGAAGGCTTTTATTAAAAAAAGTCTCCAAATTATTAGAGCTGGTAGAAAATTTTCTGATGGAACAATTTCCCATTGGGAAAATGCATCCTTCTCTCAGAAAATGCAGATTTTAGGAAATTTTTGCAGGAACATGAATTTTGTCAAAATTTTTAATTAAATGTTATCAGAATGCTGTGTTTCAAGAAGATCAAAGTGCTTTAGTTCAACTTTATCATTTCAACCTATTCTATTCTAGTCTCAAAGTCAAAAAGAAGCATTTTGACCTTATTAAAACAAAACATTTTGAAGAGGTTATTTGATATTTCCCAAACTAAAACTTTTTAAAATTTTGTTTCATGTGAAATTTTGAAATTTAAACTTTTCATTTTGATTCAGGATGAAAGGAAATTTCAAAATGTTAGCATTTTCCATGGCAATGGAACAGTCTTCAACAGTCTTTGCAAATTAGACTGGCAAATTCCTTTTTCAATAAAGCAACAGCTGATTAATATTATTAATTTGAAGTACACTTTTAAACCACTGTATTTGTGTCATTATTACGATGCAAAGTGAAACAACAATTCTGAGCTTTTTAAACCCATCCAATTAAAATGGTTTTTTCAAGTCCTTCTTTTCAATATAGTATTTTTCAAGTATTTAGGAAACATAAAAACTCCTTCGTCTCACATTTTAATATAAACTATTCAGAATGATTGGTTTTCACTTTCTTCATTTCCCAAGTGATCTTCAAAAAAAATCACTTCCTACCAAGTGGGCTATTTTGTCTTGCATTAAAATCAAAAGAATCAAAACTTAAACCTGAAAGCATTGCCCAGTTATTAAACTACAACTCATCAGAGAGCTGCAGAACGGCTAAAGGAGACCAGAATGATGAGCAACAAATTCTAGCTCCATTCAGGGGATTTTCTGGGCATGTTTTACTGAGTGCGTTTCCCAAGTATAATGTGTGTGAGTTTGTTCAATGATATCTTGGGAGTATATTTTTTAAGAGAAAAAGATGGGATATTTACATTTTTATAATGTGCTTTCATCCAGAGCATTACATTTGAATGTTACTTAATTATTGCATATGAATTCTAAAAGATCTCTTTGTAGTTAAACAACAGAATCCTTGAAATATGTCTCTAGGAAAGTTATCACTAATGGAAAACCTACAGGTTTTGATTTTCATTTACATTCAGTCTGTGGCAGTGCAAAGGGCATTAATACACACTTCAAGTTATGTAAATGAGAATCAAGCCAACTATGTTTCTATGTATTTTAAAGTCAGAATGAGCTTTATGAATAGTGGCAGAATAGTCTAAGCTTGCTGCATACTACACCAATGGGTGCCAGAGATAAGGCCCTGCAGCTGCGCCTGCTCACTCTCCTGACAGCCTAATGAGCACACTGGGCTACCTCAGCTAGGCGGCCAGACACAAGGCCCTGCTTGATTGGCTGAGGAAGCTAGCACTCTTGTTCCTTAGGCCAGTAGAAGTTTGCTGCTGCTCAAAGTATTTGCCCAAATGGTGTTAGCTTCTGTGCCTGCTTGTTCCCAAGCCCTGCTCATGCATTAGCTCCAGCCTTGCCTCAGTCCAGGGAACCGAATATTGACCCTCAGCTCTGACACTTAGCTCTGGCATCCAGCCTCTGACCCTCTGCTCCAACTCCAGACTTCTGACTCCAGCTCTGATCCCTGCCTCCGGCCTTCAGCTCCAATTCCTGACTTTGGCTTTGACTCTTAGCTCTGGCACCTGGCCTTTGAATTCAGTTCTAGCCTTTGACCCTGACTCCAGTTCTGGCATCTAGCCACTGACTCTGGGTCTGACTCTGGCTCCTGCACCAACCACTGGGCATGACTACCCATGTCCTGGTCTTTGGCAGTGGGTTGACACTCTGAGTGGGCTATTGAATTGTTGAAATTAAAACATTTTGAATAGGATGTAATTTGGGGCAAAAATTGGCCGTAAAAGCAGAACAAATACATTTGTTGAATACGAATTCTGACCATTCAACCATATAAGTCTGAAAACACGACTAGAAGTTGTGCACTTCAGCCTCAGATAGGGATCCCATTACATGTGAAGGAATGGACAGGCCACTCTGAGCCCCTCAGTGCTACACATGCAGAGAAATTACATCTGCCATGTCTTTAGATTCCTTCTGCTACTTTGTAGCTGTGCTCCTCACTTTAAGTCCGTGCCATACATTTTTGTTTTTCATTTGGGTGTTAGTAGGTTGTCTATGTACAGAAATACACAGCCTTCTACTCGGCTTGCAATTTTGTTGAATTAACTTAGACTTTATTGGCATGACAAGCTGTCCAAGGCCTTCCAACATGTAAAAAAAGACCCAGACTCAGAGGTCTGGTTTTATTCCTGAGGATAAGAGTAAAAACTATGTTTGGTGTTGAACTCCAAGTCCATTCCTGCTCCAGAAGTAGGCTCTTACATAGCATGATGACATTCCTGCCATCTCTTTCCTTTCTCCCAAAGTTAGGCACAATCTTTCCTCGTTGCTTTTTAATTAGAAGTATTTTTTATGATCCCTGGTAGTTCAAGGAAATATTTTCCTTGCACCCTCTGTATTTTGAACATAGGGGATGGAGAGGAGCAAGTGTTGTCTGTCTCAACCTCTCTACCCTGGAGGAGGCTAGCCAGTCACAGAGGTCGGAGCTTGGTGAAGCACAAACAGGGGAGGAGACCCCTGGTAAGGGGCTTGATTTTGGGAACCACTGAAGTGAGTTGTTGGGGGCAGGAGGATTGCAGGAAGCAGGCTTGTGTCTGTATGATGCGCGCACCACCACATGCCTAGTCTGAGCAGCAGGATAGGGTGTTAATTGACTCCTTCACTTCACAGGAATCTGCCTCAGAGATCTCCACGAAACTCTCATGGAGATACTGGGCAATCCACTGCCGCAGATTCTTTAGCAGAGCTGCTTTGTTTCTTTCCCCGTTAAGGGTAACTTTCCCGTGCCTCTCTGCCATCACTAGGGGGGCGGGGCAGGGGAACCATTGCAGCAAACAGGCGAGTGGCATAAGGTCTAGGGCAGAAGCCGCAGTCTTGGAGAAGACCCTCCTTTGATTCCCTGCTCACCCTCAGCAGCGAGATATCTTCTATAATGAACACAGCCTGTGGAAAATATAGGGACAGGAATGATTATAAGCCCTCCCTACAGTAGGGTCCAGGAATACTGATTTCCCTGACCTTGTGGCTACACACCATTTTGGGAGTCTTGTGGCTCATGTGTGCTTGCCTGGGGTCAGTCAGTCAGTGACAGGTGTGTGAATAGTGAGTGTGTTTTAAATCACTGAATCAGTGTTCTCTGTGTTGCAAACAATGCTGCTTCCGTAAACTGTTGCATTTTGGTTTCATGGGTATGACCTTGGCAGCTCAGTCTCCCTCTTTGTTATCGCCGGCTGAATAGCTGTGCAGAATTAGAAAGTGGCCAAGAAGAACTAAAGAAGACTTTCTGTGTGATGTCATGATGCATTCTGCAGCCAAAAAACAAGAATTGAAAGAGTGGCAGGACAGCGAGAAGAGGGACTGAAAGGAGAATGCAGTGCGCCAGAATGAAGCCATGGAGCGGCTCTTAAACATTATGGAGCGCCAAATGGATGTGCTCCAGGCACTACTAGCACTGCAAGCCGATCAGCTCCGGGCCCTCCCTCCCATGTCGCAAAACTCTTTCCTATGCACCCCCACCCTGACACCGCCAACACACTCTTATCAACCTCCTGGCTCCAGTCTATACCCGCTGCATTCCACTCCTGCTCCTGCCCAGTCCAGCCCTGCAGACTCCCACTATCCACTGCGCTCAACACCCATCGCTCTGAATTTTAGCCCTGCTGAAATACAGTGCCTGCTGCACTGTACTCCAAAGGACAAGGTTGCATATGATACCTGGACATACACAAATCTTTAACCATCCCGGGACCACACCTCCTCCTGGGACCCTCTCTTCCATCATCCCCCACAGTGCTAATGTTATTTTTTTTGGTGTTTGTCTCTCTCCTCTGACTGTTGTTTTTTAATAAAAGAATGGTTTTGGTTTGAAAGCAAACATAGTCTTGCAAAGCAACAGGCAATTTTCTTAAACCTTCACAGTGCGTTGTCTGCACCAATCACAATCACCTCCTAACATTACAAGCACTGCACTCCTAAGAATAACAACAAATTGCTCCTCAAGGCATCCCTGATCCTTATGGCCCCGTGCTGCACCCCTCTAATAGCACTGGTCTCTGGCTTTTCAAATTCAGCCTCCAGGTGCTGAGCCTCAGTGGTCCAGACCTGAGTGAAGCTTTCACCCCTCCCATCACAAACATTATGGAGTGTATAGCATGCAGTTATAAGCATAGGAATATTGTCATCAGCCAAGTCCAGCCTCCAATACGGGCAGTGCCAGCTGACCTTTAAACAGCCAAAAGCACACTCAACTGTCATTCTGCATTTGCTCAACCTGTTCTTGAACCACTCCTTGCCGCTGTCAAGGTCCCCCTGTGTATGGCTTCATAAGCCACAGTAGGGTGTCCCAGGATCACAATGGGCATTTTGACTTCCCCTACAGTGATCTTCTGGTCCAGGAAGAAAGTCCCTGCTTGCAGCTTCCTGAACAGGCCAGTGTTCCGAAAGATGCATGTATCATGCACTTTTCTGGACCAGCCTATGTTAATGTCCGTGAAATGCCCATGGTGATCCACAAGTGCCTGGAGAACCATAGAGAAATACCCCTTCTGATTAATGTACTTAATGACTAGGTGGTCTGGTGCCAGAATTGGAATATGTGTGCCATCTATTGCCCCTTCACAGTTAGGGAACCTCATTGGTTCAAAGCCATCCACAATATCATCCACATTGCCCAGAGTCATGGTCTTTCGAAACAGGATCCAATTAATGGCCGTGCACACTTCCATCAACACAAGTCCAATGGTCAACTTTCCCACTCCGAACTAGTTAGCAACCAATTGGTAGCAGTCTGGCATAGCCAGCTTCCACAGTGCACTCACCATGCACTTCTCCAATGACAGGTCAACAATGCGGGATCCATTCCTGCAGACCAAGAGGCAGAGCGTGCAGTACACAAACCGTTGAAAGATGGCACCAAATGCAGATGGAAGTACAAGGATTGCTGGGATGCGAAGCAACGCATCACGGGGCGTTGGGACAGGACCCAGGATGCCCTGTGACCCCCCTGCCTTCCCACAACTCTTAGCAGCATAAGAGGAAGAGATGGTCTGTGGGATAGCTGCCCAGAATGCACTGCTCTGAATACCAATACAAGTGCCACAAGTGTGAACCCACTATTGTGCAGGCAGCTGACAGTGTGAACACACAACAGCTTCCCTTCAGCACTCTCTGAACGGCGATGTAACTCTGCCAGTGCAGACATACCCTTAGCATTAGTTGGCCCAGGAACTAATGATACATAGGAGTGGTTCATGCTTCCATTAAGAATTAATTTTTCATCCTCTCATTTCTGCTTGGATTGATATAGTACTAGAAGTAGAATCGTCTTTTCTATATGTTTCCACTGCTGGTGAAGACCGTGCACTTCTTTCATTTTCATTCGGATGAACTGTTCTCTCCTTTGAGTCTAAGCCACCGATATGAAGGTGAAACCAGAATGAAACCAAAGCAAAATGCAAAAGCATGGCTAGTGCTTGTAATATTTCCCAAAGAAATAAGCTTCAGAAAGTAAGAGTCATATCCACACCAGTCATGGGTACTTTCATTAAGTCATGTGAGGGCCTTCTCTTTCATATGGATGTACACAGGCATGCACCCTCTTAGGGTACGTCTATACTACGCGCCAGATCGGCAAGTAGTGTTTGATGTATTGGGGATCGATTTATCGCGTCTCGTCTGGAGTGTCTACACTGCAAAAAAGAACCCACAGCAGGAAGTGTCAGAGCCCAGGTCAGCTGACTTGGGCTCATGGGGCTCACACTGTGGGTCTAAAGATAGCAGTGTAGACATTCAGGCTCAGGCTGGAGATGTACCTTTATGCTCTTTCCTTTTAACACCCTGGCTAACTCTCTTCTCGTCTTCTCTTTAATATACATCAGCTTTATCCTCTCACACTCAGACTTGCACTCTGAAAACCCAATATGGGGAAGAAGTAGAATTCATATTGACATGTACACTACTTGAAAAGCAGCCTAACTAGTTCAGGCAGAGCTGATCTGTGCAGGATATAGATTATTCTTGGCTTAATCGCCATCTGCAGATCTTGCTATCGATTAAGCAAATGGAGAGGATAGATAGTCTTGGGTTAATAAAGCCTTGGCTTGAAATTCAAAAGATGAGGGCTGAATATCCAGCTCTGCTGCTAATGTTGTATGTGATCTTGGGCAAGTAACTTAATCTCTCTGTGCCTCAGCTCCCTATCTAGAAAATGGGGATAGAAAGTCTTCTTTTTTTCTGGCTTGCCTATTCGGACAGTAAGATCTTCAGGGCTAGAACTGCCTGTACTCTATGTGTAACTTGCCTAGCACCGTACTGATCTCTCAGTGATACAGTTATCTAAATGATAATACCTTTTAAAATGGAAACTGGTCAGTAGTGAGAAACTGAAGCACAATGCAATGCCTAGAATTCCCAAGGTATTTGCATATTTTGTATAAACCTAATTTTGACTCTCCAAGTGGAGCCAAAGCTTGTTCACACGAGAAATTTCCTATTAAAATCTCCTTCTGTTTTTAAAATTCAGATTAGATCATCCTTCTGAACGGCCTTCGTGTACTAGTTGCTGTATCTGCAGCTCTGAGTGCTCATAGCTACAGGAGAGATGAAGTGGCTGCCAGTGGAGTAGGGCAACCGTAAAGCAATCAATTAACAGTAGAGAAAAGCGAAATCTTTATTTCAATGAAGTGATCCAGGCAAGTGCACGGGAGCCCAAACTACCTGACCCATAATCAACATAAAACTGAGGTCTTAGTGATGACATCACAGGCACTGTCATATCTGTAGGTGCCTTTATATTTCTGGTGAATTGCAAGCATGCTGCAGAGATGCTCCCTTCTCGTCTGTGCCTTCCTTTCCCAGATTCACAGGGTTTGGTTCTCTTTAACTTAGAGATGCAGAGGGGAGGTCAAGGACCAGGTTACAGACTGCAGTCTGTGACTTTCCTTACAGTCAGGGTGAAAGGATGGACTTGTGGCCTGTTCTCAGGAAACATACGTTGAAGTCTAAGCTCTGCCACAGATTTCCTGGGCAAATCATTCCCTACCGCGGTTCACCATCTATAAAATGGTTACCTTAGAGAATGTTTTGAGACTGCCTCACAATATTGGTGAATGTAATCAGTTATTAGTGTTCAAAGCTATATAAGAACCTAAATAGGTAGCTCTCAAAACCAGGGTCAGACTAAAATACAAAGCCCCACATATTTGCTTGCTTTTTTTTTTTTTTTTTTTTGAGAATACCCTCCTACGTACTGAGCTCTGGTGTCATTTTCACACACTGACCTTTTTATCCACGGCAGAGGCATTCTCATTTTAAACATAAAGACACTAAGTGAAATTCCAATCAAGGTCTCAGGCTTCATTTTAATTCTCAGATTGTCCATGTGCGAAAGGGAGAGAGACTCACCATTCAAACTGATTCTCATGAAGAAAGAGGGAGAGCGAGAGAGAATAACAAGCTGTGCTGATATATTAATTATCTATTTATAATATGTAATCTTTTCAACTTCTGTCATGTTAAAATCAACAAAGAATTTAGCTGAAGACAGCCATAAAATGAACTGATTATGGCTTGCTAACATCAGCGATGAAAGAGCAAACGCACACTGCTATGCAAATAGGAAATATGACATGATAGAGAGCACAGCCACCGCGATTACAGCAGGTAACTTCTGGGCTCTCCAGCTTTCCCACCAAACTCACTCTGATATTCTCTTTGTTCTCAAACTGACACATTTTTGGCATGTGAGGGTGGGGGTGGGGAGAAGTCAGCTGAAAGTTAGCTCCTACTGAAAGATATTGCACAGAGTAATGGAAGAGTGAAGGCTATACAGCTGGTATGAAACACATATCCTCATCAGGGAGCTAAAGTTGTACCCTGCGAGCACATATGTTGTGATAACTCAACAACTAGTTTTCATCCAAATATGCTGTTTTAGGACATTGTTACCTAGGCCAGGTCTACACTGCGACTTTAAATCGGTTTAATGGCCGATATACCGATTTAACGCTGTACCCGTTCACACGACGTCATCATTAATATCGAGTTAAACGGCTCCTTAAATCGATTTCGGAACTACTCCCA